>NC_077227.1:101065907-101432157 GCF_027887165.1 Monodelphis domestica | reverse complement strand
CTTCAATATTAAAGTACAGTGTGAAAATTCTGGGCTGACTCTACAATAAAAACCAATCATGTTAACTTTGTTCTAAAATGAAATGGCTCTATGATGTACACAAAAAGGTAAGGGGGTGTGTGCTTGTATATATGCATACGTGTGTATGTGTGCATATTGTGTGCATATATATATATATATATATGCACACATGCTCAGGGCTAAAATGTAAAGAAAGACTAGCACAATGGCCAAGATCTAGAGCTAAAAGAGCACTTAGAGGCCATACAGTTCAATCTTGTCACTGAAGGATAAGTAAATTGAACTTCAAAGAGGTTGTGACTTACCCAAAGTCACATAGGTAGTAAGAAGTTGAGCCAGGTTAGGAATTAAGTCCTCTGTCTGCATTACCAATGCTCTTTCCATTGCATCATCTTGCCTCCTGTAGGCACACTTTTTTTGGTGGGGGTGGGCAGATGATTTCCGTTATGTTTTTAAGCATGAAATTATTCACTTCAATTATGTAATTCAACTAGCATTTCCCTATTAAAATGGCTATACTTCCTTTTATATGAAAAAAGCAAAGATGAATAGCCAGTCTGATTTAAGAATTTCAGTAATATTATGTATACTATGTTGCAAAAAGAATGGAGAAAGTTCCAACTTTAAGTTTTCACAACATGTCTCCTGAATAAAAGATGTATTCATAAAAGCATACATTGTTTAAAAAAACAGAGGAAGAATGAAGCTCAGAAATGGTATGTGCATATGTGTGGAATTTACTTTAAGTATATATTAGAATATCAACTTACCTGGTATTTTCTTATAGAAGGGACATTTCTTTTTCCTCAATCCTCCTTCAGTAGTAGAAAATGAATCTTGCAACTTTGTTCTCCACCTCTGTGAACCACCTCTAGCTACTTTATTTGTAACTAGTTCTCTGTTATTCATGAGCTCATCAGTTTTTTTCATTTGTGTCTTTTCTACTGTAGATGACTTTCTAAATCTTTTTCTCCTTTGTGACTCTTCATGGGGTGATTCCACAGAGGTTTTAGTTCTATTTAGGTCCTGAATGTCAAGTTCTAAATTACCCAGAGATCCTTCCCTTTTCCTCTTGCTCTGTCCTGAGAGCTTTTCATTAGGACTTTCATTTTTTGTTCTTTTTGAAGCACTTTTCTCTGGTGTTTTCTCTTCCTTTGCTTTGGGAGGTAACCCAAAAAACACACCTATATCCATTTGTTTTAATACCTTAGTAGATGATGGTCTTGTATTAGAGCTAGGAGCACATGGCAGCAATATCTCTGTAGATATATGTGCAGTAGTTTTATTAGGAAAAGTTTCCATCTCTAAAATTGAAGCCTTAGTACTTGGCTTGCTATCCAATTCTTCCTGGCAGAAATTTATTATACGACTATTACTTTTACCATAGAAGGATCTATTTGATTTTTCTACAATTTCACTTTGAGTTGAACACAGAGAAAAAGTCTTTTCTTCCTTGCTTTCCAAGGACTTTGACATTTTACAGTGAAGTAATTGTTGAGAAGCCCGATTGCAAGCAGCTGATTCTTCAATAGGCATATTCCCTCTACTTGATTGGGATGAGAACAATTTTGACTCATCAGGGCCCTCTTTATTGACTTGATAATTAGTAGAATTCAGCTCCTCAGCTAAAGAAGTTGGAAAGCATTTGAAATGATTAGTAGCACATGCTGGCTCACAAAACTTGATCCTCTCATTATTTTGGGAAATAGGTTTAGACAAATCACTTAAACTGTGGGCTATATTCAATTCTTCATCATATTCATTTCGGTTTATGTAACTGTTCATTTTCTGGCAGTTAGGTTCATACTTCTCCTGTAAGGTTCTACAAAGTCTTCTAAACAAGATACAGCTGTCATCCTCATCTTCAATGCCGTAATTTTCAGAGTTTTCAGCAATAAACAGTTCCTTTTGTGAATCTTCTAGTTTCTCCTCTATGTCATAAGTTTCTTCATCACTTTGGAGTGGAGAAAAAGAGATTTCACAGTCACTGAGATCAGCTTCTGGCAGTGGAAGGTTCAAATGTTCTGAGCTATTCTGTCTGTCTAATTCTCCATCAGCAAGAGGCAAACCAGAGCTCTCAAGTCTGTCATTATCAACAAACTCTGTGAACTGCAAAGTCTGTTGGGATTTTGAGCCGTTTGTGGAAAGAGAAATTTTTTTATTGGTTTCAGTTGGAGATTGAAATTTTCTTGGACTCAATGTTATCAACAAGGGATCAGTTGAATCATTTTTTGCATTCTCTGTTTGTTTCTGACATTGAGTCCATCTTTCCTCAAGGCTACAGAGAAAGCCTGATTTAGTATCATTGGAACCAATGAGCTTGCTGTTTGGCATATATGTTGGAGAGCTAAAATGAACATTCCCCGCTCTACTTTGAGCTAGTAGGAAATGAGCATAGCGTGTGTAATGAGAAGGATTTGTAGAAGTACAAAGAAGACCATCAGGACACTCTAAAAAAAATTTTTTTGAGAGAAAAAATTAGGATCAAGTCATAGATAACACTCAATTATATTTGCAATATCAGATACAGTAAAATTTTTCTCCTCACAGATGGCTCACCATTTCTCACCTCTGTACCTTTGCATTGGCCATCTAACTTCTGCTTCAAAGTTCCTCTCAATCAACAAGTATTTATTAAGCCCCAAAGTGTCAGGCATTGTGTTTGGGGGGTTACAAATACAAAGAAAGAAAGAATGCTGGAATAGAGTTGGGCCAGAGCCCTAAGCCAAAGATCTGACTTTTATTTTATCAGCACAAAATACACAAGCCAGAGGTACGCAGACATGCCCAGTTTGTGTGGTCTGAGACATCTAGATTCTATTGATTTTTTAAGCATAGGCAATGATTCAAAAGAGGTTATGAATCGGGCCAGGCATTCAGAACATGAGTTCTGTACAGGGGTCCTGAACAGGGTTGATGAAATGGATTTTTAAAAATAGATTCCAGTGAAAAGAGTTATGACCAAAGCACCTCCCCTCTTTGGTGACTTAGTAATGACAGTGACCATCATCCACTTGTTGCAGCCTCTATGTGGCAAGTTAAGGGAAGTGGTACAAGCATTTTTCATGATCTCAGAAGCTCTAAATTTTATTAATTACTATTTTATTCTAACCCTTCACACCACATCTATTCCTTTCTACTCATAATTAATATTGTATACACAGGTATTTTTAATAATTAGGTCTAATACTTTCTATAAATCACAGTTATAGTTTATTAGCTAAGAAATAATATATGATCATTCAGGCTGATTAATGACATTAAAAGCAATAAATGGCAATTTCCTTTTTAATACCTATTTATAATGAACTTATATGTTAATAGAGATAGTAATAAGTACAAATATATTCAGTGAAAATGCAATAAATATTATATTATATATATGTATATAAATATATATATATATATTTATATACACACACACACACACACACACACACACAAAGTAGTTAAATACAAGGTAATATGGGAAGGGCGATACTAGAGATTAGGAGTTAGAGAGACCAATAAAGATCTCATGTAGATGCTGACACCCAAGCAGCTTCTTAAAAGGAAGAGAAGGGCTCAAAGAGGAAGGAATAAGGAGGAAGTGTATTCTTGGAATGGGAATCTGGTGCAAGGAAATGGAAGTATATGAGTGAGAACAGAGAGAAGGCTAGTTTGGGAGGATCACATTGTGTGTTAGGAGTAAATAATCATGACACCAGAAAGAAATGATTTAGGGCCAGGATGTAAAGTTTAAAAGCTAAACAGGTAAGTTTATATTTCATCCTGGAGCAATAGGAAGTAACTAAAATTGGTGAAAAAAGATAGTCACAAGAATGTGGGCTAGAAATAGAGTAAGTAAAGACTTGCATCAAGACCTGGTAGGAGGCAGTTGCAAATGATCTAGGTGAGAGGTGATGAGGTCCTGAATGGATTTTTAGTTGCTCTTCAAGATGCTGCTCTAACCATCTTCTACTTCAAACCTTTCATGGTTCCCCCCTACATATTCATCAGTGCCATCTCTCCCAAACTACTCAATATATTTGTGTGTACATATACACACATATATGAATAAAAAACTTTGTATATATTTGTACTAATTCATTTTATAATTATTCTGCTTATATTTATAAGTTTATATGCCATATATATTTATAAATACTGTCTCCAACATTAAAAATGTAAACTCCTTGCTAGTAGAGTATCTTTGAGATTTGTATTCTTTGAAGTTGTTTCATTGGTGTGCTGGCAAATATTTAACAATCACATCTCAAAAAAATGTACATAAAACACAAGTATAATCTGCATTATTAACATTTTTTTCCTGCCACTGTAGGTCTAGAAAAATCAACAAAACAATTAGTTAATCCCTGATTTGTAGCCTTTGCTAACTTTCAAAGTATTTCTGTTCACAATGAAAATTTAACAACAGTTTTTGAGAGCTAGCTCCAGACAGTCTCTGGAACATAGAAGGTCCTTAATAAATATTTCTTGATTGCTTCCAAATTTCAATAGTCAAAACAGCAGGAAATTCCTATCCTTATGCTATACAATTCTAATTATAAAAGACAACAGATTCCTAAACAAAAAGATGACAAAATTTTGACAATTTGTGATTTTAAAATACAAGCAATAGTCTATTTTTCCTGTTTAAAAAAAATGTCAGGGAAAATTTCCTTTTTCCTTTCCAATTTTGGCTATAAAGGCTCTTCAAAATTTATGTTCCTCTTTTTTTATATTCCTTCAAGACAGGCGGCATGGAATCATGGATAGAAGTTTAGACTTGGCCTTCAAGGTGACTTAGTTTTAAGTCCTTCCTTGGACAAATACTAACTAGATAAACAACAAAAATGTCACCAATTTTCTGTGTCCCAAGCAACTCTGTAAACAGTAAATTACAAAATGAGTTGCCAATTTGAATATGTAAAAGGAATTTCCCCACAGGAGAGTTCTCCAAACAACTGAGATCACAGGTTATGGCAAAAAAACCAAACAAACAAAAATCCTTCAAAGGGAAAAAATAGATGGTAGCTAAATTCTCATCACTTTTACTACTGAGCTGCTCAACAGGAGGGCAAGAAAGTCAACTAGTATAATTATCTTGTAGAACTGTAGAATATAAAATCAAGTTTAAGAAATTGTCAGTTTTCAGTTTTACTGATCAAAGGATCTGCTATTAGAATATATTCTCCCACAACCATATTTTTGTAATGAAGTTAAACAAAGCTTAAGAAAATAAGAATTTTAACAGGATATTGCTCTAATGCGTAACATTCAGTTATATTCAGAAATTACCTTATATAAATATCTCTGCCTATATTTAGACCTAAATTAGAAATGAAGACTAAGCTTGTAATAAAAATTAGTGTGACAATTAGGTCTTCTCATTCTAGAATAATTGATTCATGAAACTTGGAAAATATTTGTCATATCCCAAACTTAATACAATCGGAATACAGATTTACTAGGAATACTGTAGAAAACTTCTTAGAGGTTCCATCAGAAGGCATCATTCATTATAGCTTAAATTATGTTCAATAGGATCTTCATATCATACATAGTATATTTCATTTGTTATTAGTCTGTTGATTATATGTCACATGCCTTTGGACAAACTAACTTCTATGGTTTTGTTTTTAAAAATGGAGAAAATATTTGCACTATCTACTTCACAAGGTTATCATGATCATATGTAACATTTATATAAAGCAAATTGCAAATCTTGAAATGCTACATAAATACTAGCTATTAGCAGTTACCTTGTCTCCCAGTTAGGATCACAGACTCTTGTCCATAGACCCCTCAGGTAGTCTAGTGAAACCTACTACCAGAATAATGTTTTTAAATGCAAAAAATATATAGGAATACAAAGAAACCCAATCATATTGAAATAGATTTACTAGGGTTTTTTTTAAGTTTACAGATTAGACCCTGGTTTAAGAATTTATATACATTTAGACAAATCTGGAAGGTCATTCCTTATATTTTATAGATGGGAAAACAGATTAAGTTATTTGCTCAAGGTCACATAAATACCAGGGTTGGGACTCTTAGGATTTTGTTATGCCAGTTATATTGCCTCTGTACCTGAAACCTTCTGAGGATCTTCTACATATTTTATTATGATGAATGCATTGTGCACATTTATTGGTTTCAAAGCTAATATAATTATAATTTCTTTAGTGTTTTCATCAAATTTTATGGTAAAGGTGAAGATTTAAAAAAAACAAAACTTCTCACAAAAAGCTTCCTTACAAAATTATTCCTATTTGTACCTTTATTTAGAAGAGTTCCTTTGATAATTGACACTTTTTTGCCCTTCTCAAATCTTTTAAACTGTATTCTTAATATGTTCAAGTTAAAACATTTTCCTCATATTAATTTTCTTTCTTTACTATAACCAGGTAGCTCCTGTCCATCCTGGGGTTCCACTGCCTGATTCATTTTAACTTTCTGATGTAAATCTGGCACATCCCATCATTTTGATGGCTATAGGTCATTTTCCTTCACTGTAAAAGCTTACCTCTTTCAGAAGACTGTGGAGCATCCAAACATTCGGAAACATGCCACCGAGGTGTTTGACCCAGCAATAAAGAAAAAGGCATTTGGCAGCTTGGGCAGTATCCACTGTAAACCGGTTGCTGCTTTGTTGGGGTTAGTTTTTTATTTGTCTTTCCAAATTTTGCTTTTGTAGTTACCTTTCCCTGGGACTGCTGAATATTATCTCCACCACTTAGATTAGGATCAGACACAAGTGTCTGAGAACTTCTTTCTCCTAAACACAATTCATCATTCTTAGATTTTCCCTTAACTTCCACAGTTCTTTTGTTTCTTTGTATTTTACATCTTTTTGATTTGTACTTACTATCTCTTGCCTTTAGAACAGAGTTAGAAGCATCTGAATTTTCCAATTTTGATTTTCTTATGGATTTATATTCCCAGATATCTTCTTCAAATAAGTTTTCTTCTGACATGATAAAACAGTAGTATCATTAAAACAATATAATAAAAAAAGCAAACTTACATGAATTAAGCTCAAACTTTCATAGAAAATTATTGTAATTGCAATTAATGTCCTTTAAAAAGAAAAGAAAAAAAATCCCCTGAAAAAAGCTTAGCTTTAGAAATGAGTACAGTGTATCAATTTCACTGACCTTGGGAAGCCACAAATTTTGCTTCGAAGAAAAATTTGTAGTTTTTATACCACAATAAAATTTTAAAGGTTTCACATATGACTAGTTATTTGTAATCCCTGATTTATTCTGATGGTTAACTTGAGTAGTAAATATGAAAAGTCATATTCCTAAATCTATAAATTAGGACTATTTCCAAGTTCAAGAACTTAAGGAAATTTCAGAATTCCTAGTGAACAACTTTCTCCAAAATTCACTATTCCAACATAGAAATAGTTCTTTAAAAGGGATATCACTCTGTCCCAAATGTGCATAAGTCTAAATTACTCTCAAAACAAAATCATTAAAATTTTCTCCTAGTAACTAGGACAAGAACTGTTCCAAAGAGGAAATAGCCATATCTTCTTGTTTGGAGGTGGGTAAACAAAATGAGGATGCCTTTTAGCAGCAAGAAATCGCACTACTTTTATTCAATGAAGTGGACACAGAACAGATTCGGCTTCCGGGAACAATCCAGCATCTTCCACTGTACAAAGAAACAGACAGAATTCTGAAGTGTGAAATGCCTGGGTTCAGAGATCATATCCCTAACTCCTAGTAAATGAATCTCCAGAGGAGTCTGATTGCGAGGTGGCCACACTCTCCAAGCAAAGGGGAGCCACTTGATACCTTTCTCTAGCACCGCTTACCTACTTAAGAGTAAAGACAGAGGGGGCCCTCTAAGTGCCCAATGGTCAAGGCCTGGTACCATCCCTGTCCCAGGAGTGGGGGAGGGGCAGTGAGCCAGCATCAAGCCTTTTATTTTATCAATCTAGGAACCCGGCCCTCTGGGACCCCCGCCTGGCAGAGATCCCGGGGATATCCACACCTGTGCTTTTAGGGGCCCCTCCTCTCCCCACAGAACTGCAGCTGCATCCTCTCCCCCGCCTGCTTTCCCCACTCTCTCCCCTCAGTTCCCTTCATCTTCCAGCGCGTTCGGCACTAACCTTTCGTTCGTTTCAGCACTTTCCACACCTTGGAGGCCACCGACAGAATTCTTTGCTTATAATTCATGTGTAAGTCTTTTTGTCCACCCCAACTCAAAACGTAACTTCTTCCAATCTACTCACACTCTGATTTTCTTATTTTGTGCTTCTTTTGAGACGGGAACATCTTCCCGCTCCAAGAGCGGTGCCGAATCGGCCTATCTTGAACAAATACAGGGAGGTGGATGGGGGCTTCAGAGAAGAAATACTATTACCCGAGTCCCAAGACTTTGATTTAAGTGCGCATTTCCTTTTAAACCTAAACGTCTGAGATAAATTCATTTACCAAGGGCCTCTTTAGGATTGTATTTCCCGGGCGTTTTGTTCTCGAATCTGCCATTGGGAATACGTAACGTCCAGATGTAGGGAAATTATCTCAAAAAGGTAAAGGGGGAAAAGGGGATACATTAAATTCGTGTTGTGGTGTTTTAAAACGATTAGAAAATTAGTGTTTAAAACTTTAAAATAAAACAAAACGTAGTCCAGAGATGAATTACGCTGCAGTGGGCGAGGCGAATGTGCCGTGCTGAAACCTAAGGGCTTTTTAAGCTTTCTCTCGCTCTCTCTCTCTCTCTCTCTCTCTCTCTCTCTCCCTCCCCCACCTCCTCCACCCCAGGGCCTTAGGGAAGGGATCCTGCCCGCGCAGCCAGGAGAGACGCCGGGAACATGGCGGCCTCTGGAGCCGCGGGCCTCTCGAGCCTGCTGCACGTCCAGACCCCTCTGGAATACGCGCTGCTCGACGCCGTCACCGCGCAGGAGAAAGATAACCTGGTCTACCAGTATCTGCAGAAGGTGGACGGCTGGGAGCAGGACCTGGCCATGCCTGAGTTCCCGGAAGGTGAGGGGACCCTGGGCAGCCCCTCCCCTGCCCCGAGGCGGCGGGGAGTGAGCCAGACGCTGGGGCTGGGTATACCTGGCTCTCTGTTCACTTGATCCCTGTCTTATAGGAGGCGTCTAATAAATGCTCCTTAACTGTCAGATGTCTTTCCACCGGTGCTCCACCCCTCCCCTCGGCTTCTATCAACCCAGGTGTCTATGGATCTCCTTACCCCTGGATATCCTTTGGGTTGTGCTGCTGGGCTTTGTGCTAAAACTCTAGGGAAACAAAGCAAGCCCGAAACAGCCTCTTCCTTCTAGGAGCTTAGAGTCAATGAAAAAGTTACCCGGGACCTCATTTCACGATTTTTGCGCCCCACTAAGTGTGCTCCCACTGCTCTACAACTCACTCAGGGGTGCTTCCACTGTTATGCATCTTACTGAGTACAGCCAGAGCTCTTGCACCCAGTTGAGGGGTACGCCCACTGAATCTCATACTTCAGAAACGCCCATTTTGAAGGTTCCATTCTTGGAGATAAGGCACCCACTGCTGTTCCACGAAGCCCCTCTTTGGCCCTTCCTAACAGAGTGAGCGGAGAACTGAGAGATCATACATTGTTAATAAACTGAAAGTGGTTAAGCTCAGTTATCATAGTCTGGGAGGCTGGGGACCTTGCCTTTCCCTTGACCAAATGGCCCTCTTGTTGCCTGGCAATGATAGAATACTCTTAATAACCCTCTTCTTACCTAGAGCAGGGCCTGCTTTTCTTTGAGGAAGCCCTACTGGGTTTTTCACAAAGAAAGTTAAAGTCATATACTCAGGTTATAGATCTAAAAGTCAACAAATATCTTTAGTTTTTACTATGTTGCCAGGCACTGTGCTAAAACACTGAGGATTTAAAGAAAGCCTGAAGCATCTCCTGCTCTCAAGCTTACGATCTATAAACTAGATAGAACCAGATACCCATCCTCATATTTTACAGATGAAGAAACTGAAGCATAGAGGTTAAATGATTTGCCTAGTGTCACAGAGCTAGCTAGTTAGCATGAGTCAGAATTTGAAGGCATGTCTTGAGATTCCAATTTTAATGCTCTGTTATATCATGCTGCTTTTCAGTTCTACTTAAAAATGGACATTATAGAAGATACAGATTTCTTTTGTTTTATAGAAATTCTACTGTAACATGTACTGCTTAAAATAAATGAACCATTGGCAGGAGTTTGGAATTTTTTAATGATGACTTATTTTGTTGTAATGGTATTTGACTTCTAAAATACCATACCACTAAAGGCCATTGTTTGGTGCATGGCTTCTGAGGGTCAAGGGAAGCTGAGATTTATTACAAATTGTCCTTTTTTGTTTAAATTTCCCTTGGCTTCACATTATTTTTCTTGCTATAGATAAATATTTCAACATTGTACAATACTAAATTTTAGTAGGACACCCTTTGAAATAAAGTAAGATAGATAGCCTATCAAAGAAAATATACACAGTCTGTGTCCATGTTTGCCACAGATATATTATACCCAGAATACAAAAGCGTCTGATCATGATGAACAGAATATTAAAGCATTTTCTGTCTTGATTTGTTATTTTTTAAATTGATTTTGTAACATATAAATACTTTACCAATAAGAAAAGCTATAAGCAATAAATGAATGTCAGAAATAGTATGGTTCCTTTTGGCCCTTTTTTGGAAAAAGTTGGGACTTAACTAACTCATGATCTTATACAAATAAGCTATAAGAAAGACATTATGTCTTTGAGAAAAAAGGGACTAGACTTGGTGCCAGGAGACCTGGGTTCGAATTCTGCCTCTGATCTATAACTATATTAGTTTCCTCATCTGTAAAAAGAGTTCAATAATTGACATTTATATAATACTTTAAGGTTTACAAATTGCTTTGTATATAGTCTTCTATCTGTTCTTCACAGCAGCCTCTTTTAGAAGGCACTCCAAGGAATATCCCTCTTTAAAGGATGGTGTTTGTTATATCCATTGATACTTCTTTTTTTAAATTTTCTTAAGTTGTTGTAGTATATAATTCTAACTTGTATAAAGTTTTTCAGAATAGGAATTCAGTAATTGTTAAGGTCCCAAAACATTTAATTGCCTCATGTATGAGGTATTGTGCTAGATATCTAGGGCACAAAGACAGAAAGAAAAACAAATAAGGAAACCCCCAAAGATCAGCAACTATAGGTGTAAATTCAAGGTGAATAAGAAGAAAAAAAGCACTAAAGAATCAAGAAGAACTTCAGAGGAGAGATCACACTTGAAACCCAGAGGAAGTCAAAGGATTTTGAAATATAGAGAAGAGAAGGGAGTATATTCTAAGCATGAGATAGCCTTAAATGCTAGGCTGAAGAGTTGTTATTTCTGTGGGCAGTGGAATGTATGAACACTTTTGAGTAAAAAATCAAATCAGTGCTTTAAGATGAGCATAAGAGGTGATAATTGCCTATATTTGGGTAAGGGTAGTGGAAGTTGAGTGGAAGGTATAGATTTCAGAAATATGAAGACTTGGCAACTGATTGGGTTGGGGCAATGGAGAGAGGAATGGCATCATGAGTTAAAGTAACTGGAAAGATGATGATAACCTTTCAACCAGTCTGTAAACATTTTTAAGACCTTCAGCCTTCTAAACACTGTGTTAAGTTCTAAAGATACAAATATATAAAAAATGAAATTATCTTAATCTTGAGGAGCCTATATTTTTAACATAGAAAACAGACAAGGGCATGTACATCCTTGAATATATGTGCTTATATGTATATATACTTATACATACATACACAGAATATAGTTAAATGATATTTTGGGAGGGAGGACACTAGCCATTAGAAAGATTAGAAAAGAAGACTTAATGATGGTTGAGGTATGCTTTGAGGGAAGAAAAGTATTATTTGACTCACGTGAAGAAAGAGAGCAGTCTAGGTGTGAAGAACACAGGAAAGGCCAGTTTGGTTAGGTTGAACTGTACAGAAAGAGGAGTAATAGTGAGATTGGTACCAGACATTAAAAAAGTTTAAAGAAGGAGTGGGTTTAAATAAAATATAAATGCATTCCATTTTTAGACATACTGAGCTTGAGTTGCATTTGTAATATCCAGCAGGAAGTTGGCAGTGCAAGTTTTGAATTTAGGGGAGACATTAAGATTTGGGAGTCAAGAAAACCAAGGACCAAGACAGGGTCCTTGGGGAACATAATATCAGAGACACAACTAGGAGGCTGACCTTGACCAAAGGGGCCACCTCTATCCCAAAAAATTTAGCAAAGTGGAAAGGATCAGAAAAGATAGTGGGGAACTCGAAGCTCACTGGCTCACTTTGATTCTCTCAGTAAAAGGTAAAGTAATCTGCTGAGAAGAATTAGTGAAGTTAGAGCATTAATTCCTATTAAGGAATAAAGAAGTTAAAGAGAGGAAAAGGTTTGGAATTGCCACTTTCTGGAGTTGATGGAATCAAGGAAGATTGAAAGGACATATGTGCTGCAGAGACAGGCCAGTGGAAATTAATATGAATTTCTAGTGAACCCATTGGCATAGCTGTACAACTTCCTTCAGGAGCATCCAGTGACATAATCACCCAGGGTTAAGGGTAGGCATGGTGAAAGTGATAAGAGGAAGGGATTCAAAGGTTGAAGTTAATATATTGAACTAGTAAGCTTCAGAATTGAAATTAGAGAGAGGAAAATTAGGAAAGAGATGATGGGTTGGGTGAACTGAATGAGGCAGAGGGACATCATGATGAAAGTAAAGAGGGAGATTTAGTAGTTAAGCAAAAGAAGAAAGAAGGATAGGCCATTAGGATGAGAATGGGAAATTTCAGAGTGCAGGGTATTAGAAAGCATGATTGCTATTCTATCAGCATCTACTTGCATATAAACTTAAAAGGTCAGTGATTTCTTCGGTGTCGGTGTTCATACTACTGTATAGATCGAACTCCTTGACACCTTAATAATTCACAGTTGTGACCAACAACATGACCATGACCCTATCTAAGTTGTTAGGGTCATCTAAGAAGACCATAAACTCAATTGTAATTTAGAACATGGATTGTTCTGGACTCAAAAGCTAAAAAATTTCAGTATGGCAGATTCTGCTCAACTCTCTTCCTGGACAGAATAATTTGAGAAACCAATTAACACGTTGGAGTAGGACTTTATTTGAGTTAGCAATTTAACAACTACTAAAAAATTGTTACTCTGATACTCTGTAATCTTTATGTTTATTATCTATATAGCAAAACCTTTTTAATAGAGCAATGTTAAGCTTTTCAGTCTAGATTAAATTATCTTGAATCTAAATTAGTGGAATACAAATTCAATCAGGCATTACTGTTTTTGAAGACAAGGGAATGAATTTTTGCTGGATGTATTAATACTAGAAATTTGGCTTTTTCCAGAAGACTTAACATCTTTGGTCCCTATTTCTAGTGATGATTGAATCTTCTCTCAAATTGATGGGTATATTGAAACAGGAGGACAAGTTGACATATGACTTGCCACTTCTAAGTCCTGCCTTTTACAATTGCAATCTTTTCCCTCTTTGAAGGCTAATCTGCTCATTAATGTTGCTTGTTCCAAATCTTTGTTGATATTATCCACTATCTTCCACATAATTCTTTGTCAAGGCATTCATTATTTTACTCAATCTTTCTTTTTATCCTATCACCTACCTTTAGTTTTGGGGATTTAGTATATCCTTGGATGTCATGTCTTAAGACCCTGGCTTCCTAGCTTGTCAATCCTTTCTTCTCCCAAAGGCCTTTAGACTTATTCAGCCAGGAATAGTGCTAATTTTATCTTAGATCTAAACATCATCTGATTCTTGCTCTTTTTCCTCTATTATTTTGAACTTTGAAACTTTCTACCTTCATCAAAATTTTCTTTTTCTGGATTGAGAGCCAGACCTAGAGATGGGAGGTCCTAGGTTCAAATATGGCCTCAGCCACTTTCTAGCTGTATGATCCTGGGCAAGTCACTTGACCCCCATTGCCTAGCCCTTACCACTCTTCTGCCTTGGAGCCAGTACACAGTATTGACTACAAGACGGAAGGTAAGGGTTTAAAAAAATTTTTTTTCTTTTTTTTCTTATTGCCTCATGCCTAAGCCTATTATTCTTCCTCATCATTATGTATGATCCTACACCTCATTGCTTTCCCAGTTAATCCTGCTTGTTATGATCTCACTATATTTTCCTCACAATCTTACCCCTATGACCACCCAATATACACTATCCTTTGTCCTTGAATCTTTCATCTTTCTTTCACATTCACACTGTCCCTATACTTAAATCTGGGTTTCCCTACCTCCAGCCTTCTCAGCTACTATACCCATCACATAGGTATTGTTACTGGATCCACATGTTTTCTGTCTCAACTGGATTCTCACTGTGGTACTGAACTACTTTTATTCTTCTCTAATTGACTCCCTTATTTTACTCTTGGAGGTGAATAATTAAAACTTTTCTTTATCTCATTAAACCTTTACCATATGACTTTCCCTTCTTTTTTCTGTAGAAAGCTCTGACGCTTGCTTTACTGAAAGAACCAATTAGTTGACAACAATTTATTAATCAATTTGCCAGACACTGCTAGGTAAGTGCTAGTTGTAGACAAAAATGAAACAACCCCTGTCCTTATAGAGATTTAAGTTCTCTTGTGGGAAACAACAGACATTTTTTATATATTTCTTGGCAACAAAAACTTTTTAATCAAAAGCATTTATTATGGATGCCTGTTCTGTATAGGGGCTTAGTATACAAAATCAGAAGTCAAACTCGAATAGCCTACATTCTTGCACATATATAGTTAAGTATAAAACCCATAAAAGTCTATAAACGCATGCTCAATTGAGTCATCTTTTAAAGTTTTTGGCTTGTACCACAGTTACTAATTTTTTTTATTTTTTTTCTTTACAGTTTTAGTTGAATTATCCATTATTATAGTTAAATAATTAAAATTCTTTTATATTAATTACAGGACTAGAATGGCTGAATACAGAGGGTTCCATTTCTATCTACAAGGATCTTTGTGGAAAAGTAGTTGTTCTGGATTTCTTCACTTACTGCTGCATCAACTGCATCCACTTGTTGCCTGATCTTAATGCATTAGAACACAAGTACACTGATAAAGGTATTGTACTTTAGTTAGCTACTAACAGAATTTCCTGGCAAGCATAAAGGAAGTATAGCTGAGTCACTTCTCTATGGGTGACTAAACATTTGGCAAGACTTCAATGATTCTAAAAATAATTTCTTATCTCTGCTAAAGAGAACTTCATATATTCTTTCAAATTATCACAAAGGGTTAAATTTAGTTACTATGATCTGACTAATCAGAGAACCAACATTTAAAATATCATCTTATCCTGCCTTATAATTATAAAATGGTTTATTTTGTAATTATACGTCAGGATATGTTATATTGTGTTTCTACTATATATCTAAATGTATTTTTAAAAAATATTTTAAGTTAAACCATATAACCAGCATTCATAATTTTTTATTCTTTACTACATTATGGTACAGTTTTGAATTCAGTGTTACTGCTATCTGTTTAAATATAATATGACATGGACTAAAATATTCTACAAAGTACTATAATAGTTACCTTTTCTTTGGTTACAGCTACATATAAAATTTGTTTCGCATAACCCACTATGTCCAGTGTGGTGATCTGCCCCTGGCATGTGAATAGATATTAAGCAATATGTGGAATATTTGAGGAAACCTCACAGAATGGAGTAAAGGGAGAATGATTAGTAGGAAAGTTGAAGGGAATGTACCAAAAGGAAAAGTAGCAAGTACAATAAAACTTTATTAATTGAATTACTTAGGCAATATGGAGTTGCAATTTATTATTTTTTTTAACGACCAATAATGCAAAGGATATTGGACTCTAGTTAGAAAGCTGAGTTCCCCTTTTGGCTGTGCTACTAACCTTGTGACATCTAAAATGGGGGTTAGATTGGATGATTTCTAAGGTCCCTTCTAGTTCTAAAAATCGGTTATTCTTTAGGTGATGTAACTTTAAACTTTCTAAGGCAATTCAGAATTTTATCATACTCTAAGGATCACCTTTATGATTACCTAGTAAACAATATTATAGATTTCAAAGATATAAGAAATTATGCCCCTTTTCACTTGAACCTAGAATATTGCCTAGAAGATGTTTATTTTAAACCACTAATTTCAGATTTTTTTTTCCCTTTACTACAATCTTGATTGATAAATACATAATTGAGAACAAAAAATTCTAATTTATTTTTAATGGAGCTCCCCTTTTCCTTCTGGATCAAAACCAAATTTCCAACAAAAGTTTGGCATTTAAAGCCCTTTGCAACCTGGCTATAACTTTTCAAAGCTTTTACATTATTCTAATTTGCCACTTGCATATTCAAATTGACCATATTGCTGTTCCTTACACTCAGCAGTTCATCTTCTATCTCTGTACTTTTGCATAGGCTGTCCCTTAGGCTCCCTGTTTGTTCCTTATACCTGGAATGTACCCTTTCCTTATTTCTGCCTCTTAGAATCCCTAATTTAGTTAAAGGTTTAATTCATATACCACCTTATATATGAGACCTTTTCCAACCCCCCCTTTAGTTACTAGTACTTCCCCTTCTAAATTACCTCATGTTTATTTTGAACATATTTTATACATGTATGTACGTGTTTCCCTAAAGTAATGCAAGTTCCTTGAGGACTAGGACTGTTTCACTTGTTCCAGATATGTAGCAGTTTTTTAATAAAGTCTTTTTGATTAATTAATTGGTTCCCAATAGTTTTCAGTTTAACTGAAGGAGAAAAAGAAAGAAAGGAGTTTATTGACAGTGTAAGACTAAAGAAAGCATTGTCTGTGGGGGGATGGGAAGTAAAATTTACATAGAAACGAATGGCATCTTTTAATTTTAGAGGAAAAAAAGAGAGGATTGGCAGAAATAATTAGAAACTGCTTATATATTGGTTATCAATTTGGAATATGTAGCCATGTCTATTCTTTGCCAAGATAGGTTCCTTGGTGAATTTTTGCTCCCCAGGTAATTTATACTTAAAGTTTATTTAAAACATTTCTTAATCCTTCATGTGTTAAAGTAACAATATTATTTGACCATCCAAGGAATTCATTTCATACTATAATTTTAAAAAATCCTTACCGTATGTCCTAGAATTAATACTAAGTATTGGTTCCAAGACAGAAGAACAGTAAGGACTAGGCAAGTGAGGTCAAGTGTTTTGCCCAGGGACACATAGCAAGGAAATGTTTGAATCCAAATTTGAACTCAGGACTTCCTATTTCCAGACAAAAGAAGATACTGGTCAATATTAGAGAGATTATGAAAGGGCAGGCATGGGAATGTTTTGTTGATGGAGATAATCTGTATGATGATTCTGGAACTCAATCTGGATATGAAAATAAAGTGACTAAAATGTACATCCTCGGAAATTCCACTGGTAGTCATATACCCCAGAGAAGTCACTGAGATAAAGAAAGGCCCCATATATACAAAAATATTTATTGCATCATTTTTTGTGGTAGCAAAGAACTGCAAACCGCAGTTGAATTGGAGAATGTCTAAATAAATTGTGTATTGGATTATTTCTGTGCTATAAGAAACAAACATGATGAATCTAGAAAATAATGCAAAAACTGGCATGAATTGATGACAAAGTGAAGTAAATAGAGCTAAGAAGATATACACAATGACTACAACAATGTAAATGAAAAGAACAAACATAGAATGATTGAATATGAATGTTGCGAAATGATAAAATACAAGCTTGACCCCCAAGAAGAGACGTGAAAATACACTTTCTTTTGTTTTCTTTATAAAGGTGAGGGATCTGTAATTGTGGATTATGTTGCATATAACACCAGATTTTTTTGGATATATTGGTGAATTTTGCTGATTTTTTTCCTCTTCATCTTTTAAAAAAAGTTATAAGGGATAGTGTTCTAGAAGTAGAGGGAAGGGATACAGAAAGAAATCTAGTAAAAATAAATGATACAATAAAGTCTTTATTGAGAACTCAGCAGATGTTAAGACATTTTACAAATGCCTTTTCTCTCAGTGTTTCAGCAAACATTTATGGAAAAACTAGCATGCACCTATCCTTTGCTAAGTGATAAATAAACAAAGATTAAGCTAGACACTAATTCCCTGGATTTAGAGAGTTTATAATCCAGAAGAGAGAAGACAAAAGCATGTGAGAATGACAAACACATTCAAGTATATTTCTTGAATAGGCGATGGAGGGCTATTGTTTTTGAGAACTATTCTTCCTGATGTATATATTTGATCCTATTACGTTATTACATTTTGATAATTTTGTATGGAAGTAATTGTTCAGGCTTAGATACCATATTTTAGGATGTACATCAATAATTTGTAAAGTTTCCATAGGATCAGAATTGTAAATAACTTCAAGTTTGTGCCATAGGAGAATTGGTTGAAGTAAATGGATTTTCAGGATCGAGAAGAGCTGAGTGATTGTAGCTAGAAGTGTGATACCTATCTTCAAGTGTTTGAAAGTTTGTCATGTAGAATTAAGATTAGACTTGTTCTGCTTGGCCTTAATAAGTCATTACCATTTGCGGATGGAGAAGAAAAATCAACATTGCTTTAGTTCTCCATTACCATTGAGCTTCCTACCCCAAATAGGACCAGTGTATCAAATATCTGCTAGTCTTCTCACTTACAAGATCCTCCCAGAACCAAGCCTTAGCTAAGTACTAGGCCTGAGGCACCAGTTCTACCAGGAGACAAGTACAACCTAATATATAGTAGTAGTAGTAGTAGCAGTCTCTCGGTAACCGAGGATGACGATTGTCTTTGTGCGTTTTCATCTATGGTGTATAGATGAGTGTGCACAAAGACACTTGTGTGTGAAGGAGATTTAAGTGGAAAAGTCAATGCAAAGAGACAGTCCCACTCTCTCGGCGTTGGAAGCCTGGGTCCAGTGGCACGAAAAGTCGTTACACCTGGACACTTCCTCAGCTGCATTGGATGGCCTTGTTGTCCTTTGTGCTCCAACACGCCCTAAGCACTCCACAGTGCTTTGCTGCGTCGCCTTCTCAGCCGTTGAACCTTCTTGTTGGTTTCTTCCGTCTGTTCGGCCGAAGCAGTCTTCACATGCTGGGTGAGCAAAGCCCTGGTTCACCAGGGGTCGACGACCCAATGGCTACCGTCACAAGGTTTGGCTGGCCTGTCAAAGCCGTTGCCCGGGGTGTGGCCGCTGCCACATGCTAGCAGCTACTGGGAGCCACAAGTGAGAGCTGGGTGTCAGGTGAGGGTCAGAGGCTGGAGAGCTGCCCTAGGAGGGCACGACAAGCCCTCCACACCAGAGATACTACCCCTCCCTGAACACCCCATATACCTCTTCACAAACCATCTTAGAATGAAACATAAACTGATGCAGAATATGAGTTCATCAATTTCCTGGGGTGCCTATTACTATTTATTTCCTATCTCTGATGGCCATTCATTCCCAGTATTTGAGAGAGAATCCAGTGACAGTCTTCCTATCATCACAGCACCCACAATAGGTGGGAACTGAAGTTGAATGATACTTCTCCATCCTAATACTAGCAAATTTCCCCTTTATTTGCTAAGGGATTGTGATTGAGAATCAATGGCTACCTGGGGAAAATTTCCTTTTTATAATACTATCCACTCCATCCTCATCAGTCCTACCCTCCCCAAATTCTGGGCTGTTTTAAAGTCCCCACCCCTCTTTCCATTGTATCCTGTTCTAAATAAATTTCCCTTTATCTTAGGTATCATAATCTTTCCATCTTGCACTTATAGAAAAGTGACTTTCCCCAAAATACAATATATACTAGACCACCCTCTATAGTACCATATGTACTTTCTAATATACTTTGATACATAGATCCAGGTTGAATGACCAACTTTTGTTCTTCACTGCTATTTCTAGATCATCATTCTGCTATTGTCACTTAGCAACTTCTCTCAAGCTATGTCACTTTATCCAGATCTGTTCCTAATTATCTGCCAACCCTCAGGTCGTTCTCTTAAAGAGTTCAGATCCTGGATTGTAGTGTTCCTCTCTGCCCTAACACCTGCCCTGATATTGGGAGCATTTAATATATGTAGGTTGACTTCCAGTCAATATTTCAGTAACATGGCATGAGACCTAAAATGCTTATAATTGGAAAGTATACTAGTTCTATTTCTAATGATGATAAAAATTATAAATTTATATTAACAGAAGCAAAATATACTTCATGTTTTCATATGTAATTTTAATGAATTTTTACTAAACAAAATTTGCTTCTCTGGATGAAACTGCCTCTTCATATCATTATCTGATGTGACTTTGTTCTTTGGTAGTGCTATTTCTGTTCTTGAAGTGGCATTCCCCAAGCTATTTAAAATTCCAGTGGTTCAGTTCATGGTATCAGTAAGCCAAAAATGGTCAGCTGTGTGAGAAAGTACTTACTACTTCAAAAATAGCCTGAACAAGTATTAACTTTATAACTAACCTCCTTTCTTTATAAAACAAAGCTTTAAAGCTGTATATATAGTATCATAATGAATGATAATCATTTTTATAGTGACAGTAAAAGTTAATGATGAATATTAAGAGGCCTACTAGATACCAAGTAAAAGATGAATTATTGTATTGAATAGTTCTAGAGTTGAAAGATTTTTTTAAATTGCATGCACCATTGCTCTAATTCATAATTTAACACATTTACATCAAATTGTCCTACACCTACTTTTCTTATGCTATCTATTCACCAAAAAAAAAAATTGTGCACAATAAGGATACAAAAATCTATAGGATTACCTAATTTACAAAATTAGCATGTCAGCCATTGCTAGAGGAAAAAATGGTTTATTAAATTCAGTTTATTGTTTTATAAGAGCAAAAATCTTTTGGGAAATAAGTTAGAAACTGCCTTTTTTCGAAAAGACTTGCTAAGTGGGTATATCAATGAATAATCAGATTGGTTAGATTTAGCAACATATAACCAAACACAACTTGCAGTTTGTTTGGGAAGAACAATTAATTACTAAATTAACAATAAAAATGAGTGCTGTGGAATAAAAGTTGAGTGACTAATGCTGAATAATTATTTTTCTAATTGCTGAATAAATACAGATATCATCATAGAGTAATCCAACATGACAAATATTTTTTAATGTATAAAACAAAATATAGCTTTCTATATTAAATTTAATACATTTCCAAAATAGTTTTTTATGTGGGGAGAAGGCAAAGATTTAAACAATGAAAGTCCGTTCCCTAGAGTTCAAGTGTGAACAAATGCTGAGGTACTAAGGGCTCCTTTTCAGGACCTGTTATAAGTTAGTGAGTGGTTAGAAAAGCCCTCAACAAGTCTCACTAAATCAGAAAATTGGATGATACGTTGCCATTTCTTCTCTGACTCATTGTTTTTATCTTTGTAATCTGTTTCTCCTTCCCTCTGCCATTTGTAGTTAAAGGAAAAAAAAAAGAATTATTTTTCTAATAATTGTTGTTTCATCTACAGAAAAGAAGATAGAACAATAGTGATAGCACCTGTATTTCCTTGCCTCTTTTTTTTACTACTCTTTTTCGTTTGCTACTTCTATAACAACCTAATTTGGGAGAAACAACTTCATAGGCCTATCAGTTCCCAGACCCTTCTTTTCCAAAATCAATTTATCTCCAATTTATGAATGAAAAGTCAATTCATTGTGTAGAATAATACTTAAAAGTAAATTTTTAAGGATCATATTTATTCTTTGTTTTCTTAAACTGTTACATGCCATTTTATTTTTTACAGCTCTGAAACAGATATATAAAATAGAAAAGTTAAAATGTTATATAAAATTTAACCAGCTTACAGAAAACTTTAAATTGTCAGTACAATTGAAATCCAATGTATTGTGATAGTAAAGGATTAGGAAAAAAAAGTAGATGCCCATTTACTAGCAAATAATTAAACATATTTTGTTAAACAAATAACAGTATTACTGTAGAGTAAGAAATGCTGAATATCAGTATGGAGAAAGCAGAGCTAAAAAGCAATGTACACAATGACTACAACAATATAAACAGAAAGAACAACCACTAGAAAATCAAAAGTGAATGTTGAAAAATTATACAGAAAACAAGCATGACTTGAAAACATATATACAAGATATACCCCATCTCCTGGCTGTACATTGCACATTTTTTAAAATGACTTTTTCAGTATATTGAAGAGTTCTGCAAAATATTTTTTCTTGTTTTAAAAACAATTTTGTCTTACAAACTATTTGTTATGGAATTGTTCTTTGGGAAAAGAAAAGGTATTTATTTTTTTAGTAATGCAAAAAACAAAAGACATTAATAAAAACTTATTTCAAAATAAGGGATTCATTGTAGTCTTTGTCAATTTCTTGGCTAACCTCCACCAGCCATATTCTTTCATGATTTAAATCCATTTACCTTCATGTTTTTTTCCTGTCAAAAATGCATGACTATCTTAATTATTAAATTTTCAAAAAGCTCTTAGCCAGTCGGTGGGTACCATGTTTCATCATGAGTCTTCTGGAATCAATATTGTTTATTGTGTTGATCACAGTTCTTGTTTCCAAGGCAGAAGAGGGGTAAGGACAAGGCAATAGGGGTTAAATGACTTGTTCAGGGTCACTCAAGTAGGAAGTGTCTGAGGTTAGATTTGAACCCAGGACCTCCCATTTCTATGCTTATTTCTCAATCCACTGAGCCACCTAACTGCCCCCATCTTTACAATATTATTGTATGTTGTTTCTGTTCACTTTACTCTGCATCTATTCATTGATATTTTCCTAGGTTTCTCTGAAAAAAAGTCCCTGTTGTCATTTCTTACAGTACAGTACTATTTGAACTCATTCATATATCAAGACTTGTTCATCCAGTTCCCAATTGATGGCCACCTTTCAGTTTCCAGTTCTTTGGCATCAGAAAAAATCCTGTTACAAATATTTTTGTGCATCCTTAGGGTTTGTTTTGCTCAAGAACAATCCCTCCTTTAATCAGTCTTTTTCTCTTATGCTTTGCTTCTATCAAGCATTCTGATGGTGAAATCTAAGGGCATGATCCCTCTAGTGACTGCATTGTAAAAATTTGGTTCATCATAGTTGAGAATATTTGAGAACTAGAAGGCCAACATGCTTAAGAGATTATTTGCATAATATTGAAGTACTCAGGAATGAAAGTTGGATTTGGGATGGAGATGGGAAGATATCAGGTACTGAACTCCTTGAGGAGAGAGAGAAAGTAATTTGGAGACCAATAAATAGGTTGTAACAATAAGCAACTAGACTTTGAATGATAGAGATGAATGGAGTATCTTAAAAATAGTGAATTTCTTGGTGATAGTGATACAAGATAAAAGTGGCAAATATGCCTAATTCTTTTCCTGGCCCATGGGTTGGGTAGTTTGCAGTATTAGAGAAAGTAACCAAGGATACAATGTCTCACAGAAGGAGCCAGGTTTCCTTTGTGGAAAGGAAACAAGATTAACAGTTGGTGGGGGAAGGAGCAACTGGGAGTGGCAGTTGGGTCTTGTGACTTGCACTTCCTTCTTGCCTGGAGTGGCAGTTGGGTCTTGTGACTAGAACTTCCTTCCGGCAGGGTGGGACTGGCTTCCTGGTGTTGGAGGAGAGAAGAGCTTCAGCCCTGTCTGGAGTGGCATGCTCTTCTTGGTTCAGCCGGAAGACACAGGCTTCTGAAGGTTAGACCGGTTCTTGTTTGCTTTCTATCTACTGCTAAGATTCTGAATTATACAAAACTGGATGATATAGAGTAGAAGGGAGTGGGACAAACCCTCCGCCAGCCTCTGTGGCCTGGCCTCAGGTCTGAAGCTGAGAAAAAAAAAACTCCAATTCCAACTGGTTATTAAACTTTATATTATTTTAATTCGCAGTCAGATAAGTGGACTATCTTTTCTGGTCATAGAGGGAGCTGAACTTCAGTTCAGTCATTCAAAGACAAACAATCCTTATCGGACCCCTGCTGTTTCCTCTCAGCAGGGGGCATCTCCCTCCCTTGATTCATCAAACAATATACCCTCTCTCCTCTTAACTCCTCCTTACCCCATACAAACCTCCCATTATCCCTCATTTTTCCAATCCCATTTCCTTTCCAATAAATATTACACCTTAAACATAAGAAGTTTGAAAATGAGAAGAAGAAATATAGGACAAAGAGACAAAGAGGAGGAGTTGTGTGTGTGTTAATAGAATCCTTTGTTATCTGTCCAGTTTTATGTGACAGTTTGGACAATAGAAATTCTTGGCTGGGGATTTTGCTAAGTAAAATTTTTGAGTGATAAAGGATATCATTTTATAGACTGTATATTATTTTGGGACTCTGAAAACTGCATAAAACCATCTACAAACAGGAATATCTGGAGGACCTCACCATTTAGAAGGAATTCTCATTGATTGAAACTCTGTACTTAATCTTCCACGACAGTGTCAAACACTTAACAAACCTGTGCCTTCCTCTTTGCCATAATTTGGCACAGATAATACTTTTCTTATAGGAGAAATAGACTCTGGTATCATGGTCATGATTCAGTTTTGTTTCCTTAGCTAAATTATAAGTTTGAGGAAAGAACAGCATCTGGTACTTTTATATTCTTCCCCATACCCAGTGATTAACACATAGCATTCAGTAAAATGTGTGGTTGATTAATTTTTTAAAAACTTTTTCTGCTTTGGTATATCAATTCTAAAACAGAAGAGTGATGAGGGCTAGGCATTGTGAATCTTAAAACTGCTCAGACTCTACTTCAGAAGATTTGATTAAGCTATTCCCCATTTTTAACAATGGAGGTACTTGGTCAGGAATGTATTGAGAACTTTTAAAATTACTCCACTCTACTCAGATAGTGCCTTAGGGGAAGATAAAGTTGAAAACTCCTGATTGAACAATGAAAAGTCCCTAACTCATACTTATAGTGAAGCTAAAACCTTAAGCTAGGTCTATTTTTAGATCTAATACAAAAGGGTGCTAAGTACCTATAAAGGTTAAATTAGTACCTAAAAGGTCAAACAACTTGCAAAAGGCAAGCTTAACAAAACAGGTGTGAAGTACTCAGTAGATTTTATCTAATCAGAGAAGGTGAGAACAAAAGAAGATGAGAACTAAGAATGGGCAGTCCTGGGGAAAAGTGTCTACTGTGATTGGTAGATGTAAAAATTTAGGGGAGGTGACATAAGAGAAAATTTCTTTAAAAGGAAGGAACTTAGGAAATCACCTTAAAAGACTGATATAGATTTATTTAAGGTCGCCAAGGAATTCAGCTATGTAATTCCTAAATGAAACACTCAAGTCAGCTGCCAATTTTTATGGTGTTTTAATTACAAACAGGAGGAAGAAAGTATTAGAGGGAGAGAAAGAGAGAGGGAAAGGGTAGAGAAGGAAATAGGGCTTAACTACCCACTCTGCTTAGGCTGAGCCAAAGCCGGCCCAAGGCCCTGGATAGCCAAGGCAAAGAAAGAGATCAGTCCCTATCACTCACATGACCAAAATGGAGAAAACAGTCTGTGGGCTCCTCCAACTCCAAGCGCCAGGCTCCAACTCACTCTCTCCCTCCTCCCAGGAAGTCCCCAGAACTCCTGAGCTGTCCTCTACCTCACTTCCTGTGTCTCACATGTGCCAATGGTGGCTCTCGCTTGACCTAGGACCGCCCAGAGGTCTGTCCTTTTTGCACATGTCTGTTGAAGGCCATATTTTCAAATAATTAAATCTTGAGTTTTGCTGCAGCCCTTCCTAATCTTGTTACCCTTGAGTATGGTGGAGATTGTAGTTTCCAAGACCTGATTCTGTTATTGCAAGTATCTCTATTGTTATTGATCAGGAAATAGCTAAATCCCATCTTCTAAAGAATGGTCTGAATAGGGTTGAGTAGTTTTGAAATTCACACTTCCAAACTTTGATCTTTCCACCTCTATCTACCTGTAATGTGTTTTTATCTTACAATTTATTTTGTTATAACACCCAGTGCCTCGTTTGATCTTTTGTTGCCATTGGAACACAAATTTGGCAAATCTTCCCAAGCTAAAAAAGCTTTTATAGTGACAGAAGTCCAAGAATTGTCCTAGCATTCAAGACTCTTATCACCAGAAAACTGGTCACTGGTTGATGGGGGTTTGTTTGTTTTATAGCCACTACATTTCATAAAGACTGTCTGTTAAGTGATTTAGGTCAGATTTGCAATAAAGTATTTGTGGAAGAAGTTCTCTCACTGACTGAAATGCTGAAGGCAATTAAATACAAGCTTATGTGATCCTCACTACCCTGAGGCATTGATAGTGTAAATTTTATCTTTTGTTTTATAAATGAGGGCACAAGAAAAAGAAACTTACCCAAGATTAATGAGTTAATGTCAGAACTGGTACTCAAACTCAGGTGTTCCTGGCTCATGATGCTGTTTGTTTTTTCAGGAAGTCTTCTCTAAGTCTTTGGGGTCTCACTGAAATTAAGTGCTCTACTGTCCTCCTATCACTCACAGTCTGTCTCATATGCCTCTGTTTATGTGGTATGGTAGAAAGAACACTGGAATCTGAGCCAGGAGCACCTGAGTTTGAATTTTGGATGGCATTGTTCTGTTTGTATCCAGTACCAGAATCTAAGACTTCTTAATAAGTTTTATGGCCTCCAAAGATAGGGGCCTGACAGACCATAAAATAAGAAAACCAAATGGATGAAGAATGTCTTGTTGAGCTTATGAGATGTATTTGTATGAGCAGTACATTACTAGTCAATAGGATCATTTATCTTTATGTTGTTACTATAAAAATAATATTGCTAAAATATTGGTGTCACCAAGGTTTACAACAGGTACTACAAATAGACTTAGCATTAAATGGAAAAGGAGAATAAGTTGGATTACATTTGGTAAATTGCACAGTCAACAAAAACAAAAGCCAGAAAGTCTCTCTCTTTAAGGAGTTTGCATTTTACTTACAGACATCCCATATTTTTCATGATACAAAAACTTACAGATCCAGCAAAGTATCAAGGTATTTTTATAATAATACCAAAACAGGATTTGTGGAAGCATTTGGTTGTGAGATTTAACATAAATTCTGTGAGATTTAAAATAAAAAGTTAATGATGTGTCCTTAAATATATCTTTTTCTACCCTGGCTTGCTGACTCTGGCTTCCCTGGGTTTCCTATTTATCACAATTACTCTTTGCCCTCTACTTGAGCATTTGCATTTTCTCATATTCCTAGATTAAAATTGCAACCAGCTTTTGGAACAAAAGGCTCTCTCTAATAGTTTAATTATGCAGGGGTTATTATTGCACCTTATATGCATGATCACATAAGAGTTGAATTGAGAGTTTATTAATATACTTTGCACCTTAATTTCAAGAGAGGTTCCAGTTCAAAATATTATAGGTCAAGGTAAGTTATAAAAGAAAAAACATTTTATTTCTTGTATTATGTATCTCAGATTTAGAGATAAGAAAGTTTCTATTCAGAAATGCAGTCAGATAGGTTTTCAAATCAAGTTACATTTTTTATAATATAAAAATTAAATTAATTTGACATTTTTAACCCCAGTTTTTAGTCAGTTTCAAATAGTGACTTTCAAAACTCATTTGGAAAAACACTCTCAGTCCGACAGTGGTATTCTATTTATTATTTTTTTAATAAGCAAGTTTTTTACCTAAAGTATTACCAGCATAAAACTTTAGAAGAGACAAAATTATTTTTCAACTTGAACTTTTATTTGTAAAGTATTCTGATATTTTAAAGTATTCTGATTCTGTTCCTTTAGTTACTTCATATATATTTATATATACACAGAGACATATTTACAACTAAGTTGGCTTTTTCCTATTTTGAAATTTATGACTTCTTTACAGAATGACTGGGAATGTTACTAGAATGTTCCCTAAACAAATAGAGATTTTGGTGTACTAATTCACATATTTTCATAATCCATGGTAAACTAATTAGTTGACTGGCTCCACAGTATTTCTAATTTAAGACAAAGTAGGACTTGGATGATGTCTTAGGTGGTATGTTCATCAAATTTGCAAACACCACCAGCACAAGGATCCAAAAAGTTCATGACAGGCTTGAGCATTGAACTTAATCTCTTAAGACATACAATGTGGATAAATGTAAAGTCTTGCCTTTCAGTACAGAAAATCAAATTCATTGGGAATGTTTAGTATTTAGCAAATATCAAGTGCTTGAAAAAAGAGAATAAACTTTAAGTTTTATAGATGGTAGAGATATTTAAGAACATTTCAATTTGTGCATTAAACTACAGAATAAAAATGCTATGCATTGTCTGAAAGTCAGACATAGATAAGTTAATGATATCTATGGTTTCAGATCATTAAAATTCAATGTGGAATCCCTCAATCTTTTTTTCATCTAGAATGAATGAAATGTAGAGGTGATTTTTTTTTCTTGTTTAAAGTGTTTAAGGCAATCATTTTAGGGCTTTTTTTTTTTAAATTGTAAAACTTGATTCTTTTTCATTTCTCTAGATGGAATTAAATTTCTAGTTTAGAAATGAAGCTTATCAACTTCCAGTAAGGAACATATTATTCCTTGTTAGAATGAGAGAAAAAAATTTAGTGATTTTATAATCAAAATGACTTGCATTCAAAGCCACATACCGGAACTGTGTAACTAGAGATTCCTTTGTGAATATATCTGTTATTCTAGTACACTTATCTCAGTAAGGATGGAGAGTTATATAGAGTTCACTATGAACAGGCTATGGATCATTTAAGATTTTTTTCCTTGCCAAAAAATAAAAAATGTCATGGACAAAATAAAGAAAATAGTGCTTGAATTATTTTCAGAGCTAAAAATCATATTATAATTGTCAAGACTTTTTTGTCTTCACTAATGGCAAAAAACTTAATTTTTTGAAATTAAATAAATAACTGATTGTATACGTATGATTTGTTATTGAGATTTTAAATGAAATCTTTGAATTTTGGTTTAAGACTAGATATAATTGAGATGGTAATATATACTTTTGATGTCATTAAAGCATATGTAAAATATAGTTTTATTATAACCAAAACCTAACTAGTTTTGGCTTAATTTCCAGATCTACATTTATATTGTGTCTGTATTTCTTGACCTGCAAAATGGAAAAGAGCTTGTGGAACCAATTTTTTAATGATGATTAGGTTTTCCAAGAACCAATTTAAAAATGAAATAATAGGTTCAAAATTTTAAGTTTTGAAAAAAAGTGTTTTCAGCCCCAAGAATTTTTTTTAACAGATAGTATGTCAGAATTTTTCCAGCAAATATTCAAAAGACAGCATTAAATGTATACAAAGACATATATATATATATATATATATATATATATATAGTTGCTCAATAGATACAATCTCCAAGTATTTTTCCTATGCTTATTTGACATACTATACTGATTATATAATAGAAAGCTCTAGTCCTTAGGTTTTTTCAGTTGTCTTACCTAAAGAAAAGTGTTGATTATCATGACAGTTGAAACAAATTTGAAAGTTTGTGTCAAGAAAACATCTTGTTCAAATTGATATTACTCATTTATAATGCTTGGAAGGTGTCAGGTCTTGGGAATTCAAATTTTAAAAGAAGGAAAAATGATAACAGTTTCAAAATAACCCATTTCAAGTTATATAAAGTAGATGTTTTGTTGCAGTCTGTTTCCAAGGGATTTAAAGAATTTCTAAATGGAAGAAAAATTTCAAAATTTAATTCCTTCTGAAAAATCAAGGAAATATTATAAATTGTTTTTGGAACAAGATATATTTACATAATGTGGAAATATCAGTAGCTCTTTTTTCAGAGAAACATACCATTTCCAATGCCAGAAGTAAGACTATAACATTGGGTTGAAACTACCTTTTTCTTATATACTACAATGACATTTCCATATAATGAGTTTTAGTAACCTAAGAGAAAGAGGTCCTTTATCTGCTTAAATTTCTTTTTTGTGGAATATTAATTTTTATTATGTGTATTCTTAAACATATGTAAAGAGCTTCTTCATATACAAATATGGTAATTTGTACATGTTTTAATTGAATTAAAATATTAATACACTATTAGCAGATTCATCTACTTTTATGTAATTTTTGATTAATAGTATTCTTTCTATTAGTAAAACATTAATCCTTTTAAAAGTGTGAGAAATTTGTGCTCATACAATGTAGCATTTAACATTTTGCTTTTTCTCTTTACCCTTTTCAGATGGCCTTCTCATTGTTGGTGTTCATTCAGCTAAGTTTCCAAATGAAAAGGTTCTGGATAACATTAAAAGTGCTGTTCTTCGATATAACATCACTCATCCTGTGGTTAATGATACTGATGCTATTCTTTGGCAAGATCTGGAAGTTTCTTGTTGGCCAACCTTGGTCATCCTTGGACCCCGTGGAAACATCCTTTTTTCTTTGGTTGGAGAGGGACACAAAGAAAAATTGTTTTTATTTACTTCAGTGGCTTTAAAGTTCTACAAGGAGAAAGGGCAGATCAAAGATAATAAAATTGGAATAAAACTTTATAGAGATTCCTTGCCACCTTCTCCTTTACTTTTTCCTGGCAAAGTAACAGTAGATAATTTGTCTGATAGATTAGTGATAGCAGACACCGGCCATCACAGAATTTTGGTTGTGAGAAAGAATGGACAAATCCAGCACAGCATCGGAGGTAAAAAATGCATAAAATATGATGTGTAATAAACATTTTTATACTGCAAATTGTAAAAATGAGATAATTAAAAGTGAAAATTATGAATAAAAATAATTCCTAGAACATGTAATAAAATAATTTTAGCTTCTTTGACATGAAATTAATCCAGTATGACAAGTTTAAATGAAGGTGGTGAATACCACACTTGACCATCAGTATCATAGAATTGTGGTTGGTCATTGTTAATTCACTCATAATTTTGTCTCTGAAGAAATACAATATCATGATTTCTGAAAGTAGTTTTGTTTATAGAAATTCAAATGACATAAATGTATATTACTTCACTTTTCTATTAAAATACCTCTGAAAGTTATGGAATCTAGAACTTCATATTTAGATTATAAGATTTGGAAATGTAATTTGTTTAAAGGCTAAGAAGTAATGAATACAAAATAAAACTCAAATTTTAATTTCTGTAGAATGTCTATGTGTAGTAGCTTTTAGGATTTTTGGGAAAAGTGAGATTAATTTTCTAGCAGAAAACCACCATAGTGCAGTGAAAAACCTGTGTCAAAGGATGTAGATTGAAATCTCTTCTCTGATCCTTAAAATCACTGTGATCCTAAGCAAATAATTTCATCCAGCACAATGTAAAGAGTATTCTTTCATTTTACTTTTGCAAAATAAACATTGCCATAGCATAAACCATTTTCTTTAACAACTCTAGTTTCTTGACTAACTGCTACTTATTTAGCCTATTTTTAAATAATATCTGTTAAGACATTGTAAAAACAAACAACTTTGAAATACTTAAGAACTCTTCACAATATAGTGGCCAACTAATTCCAGAGGACTTTGGATGAAACATCCTAGCCACCTTTTGACAAAAACATGATGGTTTCAGGGTGCAAATTAAAATTTATTTTTGGACATGGCCAGTGTAGGGATTTGTTTTCCTTTACTCTGCATATTTGTTGCAGGGGTTTTATATTTTAGGAAATAAGGGAAGAAAACAAGCATTTATTAAGCTCCTATTCTCTTCCAGGCACTGTGTTAAGTACTTTACAAATAAAGTCTTATTTCATCTTCACAACAACCCTGTGATATAAGGGATATTTCTATTCCAATTTTACAAGTTTGAAGAAACTGAGGCAGAGTTAAGTGATTTGCCCAAGGTCAAACAATTAGTAAGTGTCTGAGGCTGTTTGAATTCAAGTCTTCACAATTCCCAGTTTAGTGCTATATCTTCTGAACCATCTAGATTTTTCAGTGTTAGGACAGAAGGTAGAAAGGGGATAAAAAAGATTTATTCATTGAAAATTCAATTTCAAAATATAAAAGTTAGGCTTACCTGCTATGTTCAACTAAAGCATCACTTTCTACAAGAGGCTTTTAATCATCCCTTCAACTGTTAGTGCCTTCCTCTCCCCATTACCTTGTATTTGTTTTGTTAATATTTTTTATTCAATTAATTTTTTTTATTTTGCTTCCCCTCAAATCCAAAATTCCCTCTTGTCATAAGCAGAGTAATTTTCATCATTTGGGAGCTTATTCTTTCACTTCATAGAACTAAGACTTAGTTACTTTGAAAATGTGTTTGTAATCTAAGACAATAATAAGAAAATTCAGGAATGCTCACAAAAGGTTTTATTTTAAAAGTTTCTTGGGAAAGAACTTTTGTATGCATTGAATGGGTATTTTGTATGAGTATGCACTGAAGTCAGGAGATGGTTCTCTCCAAACTTAGTGAGACTATATCGCAGGGGATGGACTAATAAATCTGTTGCTTTGCTACAGTTTGGAATTTTCACACTTTAATAAGAATTCCCAAAACTTGAACTTTGTTGTCATGGCCTTTTGGAATTCAGGGTCACCTCTACACCATAATCTGACAAAAAAGTAGGACTTTTGTGAAGTGGGAAAGGGGTGTAAATGGAAAAAATGTATTCGTATTTCTCTTTTAGAGCTCTGTAGCAAACTTTAAATGGCTCCAAGTCTATACTGAGAGACTATATATCATTATTTAGTAGATGATTAGCAACCCATCATTATGACCACATAAAAGTTTATCATGGGGGGCAGCTAGATGGTTGAATGCATTGAGAGCCAGACCTAGAGATGTGGGTCCTGTGTTTAATTCTGCCCTCAGACACTTCCTAGCTTTGTTACCCTGGGCAAGTAACTTAATCCTCATTGCCTAGTCCTTACCACTCTTCTGTATTAGAATCAATACTTTGATTCTAAAACAGAAGATATGGGTTAAAAAAAAAGTTTATCATGTTAGATGTAAGTATATATCATTAAAATATTTTGAGAAATGTAGAAATAAGTTACAGGAATATTTTTAAAAAGTGACATTTCCCCCTTTTATCTTGTTCCTATTTTGATTATGAAGATTGTACTGACTGACTTGTTTTGTATTTTAGGCCCCAACAGTGGAAGCAAAGATGGGACATTTTTAGAGTCAACTTTCAATTCTCCACAAGGTGTGTCTATAAAGAATAACATCATATATGTAGCAGATACAGAAAATCATTTGATAAGAAAGGTAATTGTTCAGTTTTTTTAAATTATCACATGCCACTTTTAAATATTCTAAATTATATAAACCGTGTTTTCTACTTGCTGCTTTATTATTTTAAATTCAAAGAAATGATTATAAATTTTAAATATGTCCATGTCAGTCCCATCTGTCTGAAAATAATCCTATTGTATTGAACCTATTCAGTCTTTATCTAGATTGTGTTCCCTTCAAAGCTTCCAATTTTGAGGGACATTAAAAAGGCAGAACAAAGATTTGCAGGCTATGTCATATGAGGAACAGCAGAATGAATTTGGGAATGTTTAGGTTGGAAAAGAGAATACTTAAGGGGCTAGGATAACTGAATTTAAATATTTGAGGGACTTTCTTGAGAATAAGGTTAGAATTATTTTATGTAGTTTTAGGAGGCCAAATTAGGACTGATGAATATTGGAGCCAGGATGATCAAATAGGAGGAAGAAGTATAGTCTACCTTCTTCAACACACCTTCTCTAAAAAGTCTGGAAAAGGCTCTAGAATTCCTGACCAAAAAATCCCGGAAAAATCAAAATGAGACATTTTTCAACTCAGGTTCTCTTAGAGAGACAAAGAAGTCCTGTGGACACTTAGAATGGGAGTTTATCCAGGATCATGTTCTATAGAACATTCTAACACCAGGAACTGAAAGAGGATAAGGCTGTGTACCAGGGCAAGATGAGGTCCCAGATTTATATTGGATCACTGAGACCTCATGTAGGAACAACAGTAAACTGACAGTTCTGCTACTAACCCCCTACCCAGTTCCAGATCAGAGATCCAGGGCAGACGTAGGTATGGACCTAGGAGTCTCGTTCTAGGGCGGGGGGTGGTCAGGAGTCCTCGGGAGGAATAAATATAGAAGTGAACAATCAGCTATGTGGCTCTGACCCCAGGAACAGAATGAGATGTCCCTGCCTGGAAGTTCTAGAAGACAGATTTTGAACCCAGTCATCTCAATAGCTGAGAAGTTTTAGAGTGACAGAACTTCAGGCTCCTTTTGGGTCTGAGACTATTTTTCTGGTTATTCCAGTTGGGCATAGAGTAGGTGCTTAAGTCATGCTTAACTCACATTTAGAACACCGATAGTTAATATTTATAGGGAGGCTAGAGACTTTGCAATATCATTCATCTGCCCCATTTTCTTCTGTCTGCAACTATCACTGTAGAAGTAGGAAAGGGGTTACAGAGGCTTAAAGACCATTTTGTATTTTTCTTTTGTTCATTTTTTGCCACAAACAAAGAACTCATCAAGTGATCAGCCTACTGATAACAACCCTTTTCCCATTTAACTATTCTAGTCTTTGGAAAGTAGACATAGTCTGTTTCTAGGATCATAATTAAGCCTTTTGAGCATAGCAGAATCTAGTAAGTTCTGTGATCTGCTGGCTTAGTCCTCAAGAACTTGGAATTTCTGATTTACTAACATGCTGTGATAGGGGTTTAAGAGTAGAACTTTGTGAAATCTGACTTTTCTCAAATATATGTAGTTTTTAGAGAATTGTGAATTCATAGACTTTCCTTTTCAAAGTTTCAACATTAGCCATTTCTGCATTAAAACTTAATGGCTGCTACAATATTAATCATTATATGTTTATGCCACTTGATTCTGAAGAAGAGCTCATGACATCATGACAAATTTTAGTTTTTGTGGACTTTTTCCATTCTCGAATTTGTTTAGAATCTATAAAAGGAGTAGCTTTATTATTCCTTGAATCAGTTCCAAGCTCATCTTAGTTTCCTTTTATTATGCTCCTAAGAGTCAAGTAGAAATTTTTAAATGCTATTTTAAAAAATCTCAGAAAAAAAGAAGTAAGAATTTTTATAATGTAGAATATTGAAATTTTAAGAAATAAAATAAAATTAAAAGTTTTATGCCTCCTGAATAGAATTAGCAACATATATTCAATGTGTAATCATCTTTATCAGGCACTAAGTATTTTAATTTAAAGTAAGCTTTAAAAATCTTAATTTCTTCTCAAATATTGGCGCCTTAGAGCATTCTTAACCCTTTTTGTGTCATGAACTCTTTTTGTGCTCTAATAAAGCCCATGGGCCCCTTCTGAGAATGATATTTTTAATGCATAAGATAAAATAATACGATTAAAAAGGAAACCAAATATATTGAAATAAAGTTATCAATTTTTTTTTTTAATTCATGGAACCAAGGTTAAGAATATCTGCTTTCAGGTTGTTAAGTTGCATTTTTTGGGTAATAGGAAGGAGGATAGAAGAGGAACAGAGCATTTGTAGAGAATATAATTCTTAATCAAGTAATAATGTAAATGTTTATTAAGTATCTATTATGTGACAGGCACTGTGCTAAGCACTTTAGAGATATATTTTATCTTTGCAAAAACCCTGTGAGGTAGTTGTGTTTGTGATCCCCATTTTATAGTTGAGGAAACTGAGGCAGACAGAAGTTAAGCGACTTGCCTGGATAAATATCTGAGGTTGGACTTTGAACTCAGGTCTTCTTGGCTCTAGGCCCAACCTTGTATTCACTGTACCGTCTGGCTGTGTAGATTATATAACACTGAATAAGTATTCATTCTACATTTTCTATTAAGATTCTTATACTCAGAGGGAAGGTGGAAAATATCATGAACCATATTAATTATGGACTTAATTTTCTATAGATTGATCTAGAAACTGAAATGGTGAGCACAGTGGCTGGCATTGGAATACAGGGTACAGATAAAGAGGGTGGTGCAAAAGGAGAGGAACAGCCCATCAGTTCACCCTGGGATGTTGTTTTTGGAACATCAGGTAAATTTTCTTACTTTGAGCATTATTATCTATGAAAGTCTACTTATGTACATTAAAAAATTTGTCTTTTTTAATGAGATTTTTTTAATACTTATTTAATTCTCCAGAGTAATGCCAAAATGGACTATCATTCATATTTGAAATATTTAAATTTTAAAAGAAATTAAAAGCACGTGAATTTCTAAATAATTGGGCATATGTATGATATCATTAAAATTGGACTTCAAATAGAAATTTTGACTTTTTATATTGGTGATTTTTTTTTTGTAATGGCCACCTGGTCCATAATCTTTTCTTTATTTTTAAAAGCATGATTAGCATATCACTGAACTCTAAAAGTATTTTGTAACTACAAATTGTTTGTCTTATTGTATCTATGCCAGGTTTTAAAAATATGTCTTTAGTTTTCACCAACTCGGCTTGTACAGTGAGAGATTCGTGTCTTAAAGGTCAACAACTGTCTTTGGGTGGCTTTTGCTGTTACCTGAATTTGAACCTTTTGCAAAGAGGATAATGTACCCATATCCCATTAACCTTCTTGACCCTTTAATCAGTATTCTCTTCAGAGAGTAGGTTAAATGTACTTATATGACCTTTAATGGTTGAGATCCAACCAATTTAGTGTACTATTCAGATAATCTGCGGTATGTGAAGTTATCTCTTTAGATAATATGCTGTGACTATTCTGTCATTTCCATTAACGTACCATAAATATCAAGTGAAGTATATTTATTCTTTTAAGTTATCCAGGTAATGTAGATTTTCTGTGAGAATAAATATAATGCTATGAAGCAAATATATTTCATTATTTATTGAGTAGAAATTATAAGATTTAATATTTCATACTTAAGGTTTGAGAAAACTCTTATTTTCACCAAGTTATTTCTTTAATTTAGGGAAGACAAAATACTAGTAAAATAAAATAGAATTTGTGTTGATCATCACATATTAAGGTCCTGGTAACAGCTTTTAGGTAAAATATCTAGATGACTATTGATAAAGAATTTGATACATCAATAAAAGTATATATTGTTTCTACAGATCAATATATTCTTGCTTTTTAAAAATGAGAGCTAAATAAAATAGCTTTTTCAATAACAGTGTTTTGATCATTTAAAGTAACTACCTTAATTGAAAACAATTAATATACAAAATGTATGTGTGCAGTCAAGATCCAGAACAATCTACTTTTTTTCCATTTGGAAGTTAGGATAAGAACCCATCATACTTGTCAATAAAGTAGAGAAGAGCTGAAAAAAGTAAAGAGTTATATAGGAATTGCTCTCAATTCCTGTAGACACAGGGACATAATAGCATATTCAGATCTAGACTGTGGTAGATATCTCATTGCAAGAACCTCTCTAAGCTTCTATTGCCAAGGAGACATATTTCTCCAGAAATATTTACCTATTTTAAAATGTATTCCAGGTAACCCTCTGTACTTGTTAGCCCTCTACCAGTGCTAATTAAGATCTTTGTGATATTGGGTAATCCTTTCTTCTAAAGAGAAATGGTGATAAGTAGCTAATCAATATTTTACTATTATCTGCTATTTTTCATACCATTTCACAGTTTATGCTATCATCATGTTTTGAGATACTTCTTATATTCCAGATAGGAAATTATATATCTTTAGCTTGTAAAAATAATAAAAAATATAATAAAAATAATCATTTAAAAACGCAGCTTTTTGGTTCATGGAGGTCAGGAAGAAAACAGACTATATCAATGAATAACTTTTTTTTTCCTGCTTTCTACAGTTTCAGATATATTTCAGGGAAGACTTAAAAGGGAATCAGTGTATAAGCTCAATATATAACAACTTATGTTCAGATTTCCCCATTCTGGGGCCAAAGGGAGGACTTTTCTTGACCTACTTAGCAACTCATTATTATTGTGTCTCTTCTTTTAACTTCCTAAAAAAAGTAGTACCTGCACTTTTGTCATCATCCACTCCATCCTCCCTACCTTGACAGTCTGTCTCTATTTTCCATAGGGTTCCCCAAACTGCTATCAGTAAGGACACTAATGATTTCATCTCCAAATCCTACGACCTTTGTTCTCACCTCATCCTACATAATACCCTTCTTTACCAGTAGTTCTATGATTCGATACTCTCATGGTTCTCCTAGCTCCTTAGTAGCTCCTACATTCTTTGCTGACTCTTCATCCTTCTTTCCCCCTTTATGTGAGTATCCCTAAAAGTTCTCTTCTTGATCCTCTATCTCTCCCTTGCTTTCATTCACTCTCCTGACTTTAATAATATAGAGGATTGATAAATATATAACCTTAGCCTCATTCTCTGCCCTTAAAGTGCTAGTTCTGATTTTCAACTGCCTACTGGATATTCCATTAAATTCAATATGTCTTAACCACTAAATTCATAATTTTAAAGTCATCTCTGATCCTTTTTTCTCCCATACCCCTCATATCTTTTTACTTAACAACTCCTGTCAAATCTACATCAAATATATTTCTTATATTTATCTCCTTTTGTTTCCAGTGCCATTAGGCTATTTCTGGCTCCCATCTCTTCTTCCATAGATTGTTGTTATAGCTTTCTAATTTATCCATTCTCATTCCTGAATATATCTGTCATATAACTGTCCACATAATCTTCCTAAGCTACCATTCTGATGAGGTTATTCCTGTACTCAGGGATCTTCATTTTGTTTTGTGCTGCCTACCTAATATAAACAAACATTTAATCTTGGCCACTATTATCTCACAATACTCCCATTCACATACTCTTTACTCAAGCTACCTGGACCATACTCCATCCTTATTTATTGTTCTGCCCTCTGCCATCTCTATACCTTTGCTTCCAGCAATCTCCATAACTGAATGAACAGTTTCCTAAATCCCTGTCCTTCCACAGTGTCCACTTGTTGAAGTTCCCTTCTTTCTTTAAGGTCCAACTTAAGTACCATCATCTCTATGAATCTTTTCTTGATTCCCATCTACTCCAAAAGTGTAAGTGTTTTCTCCTACCTCAAATTGCTCTACATGCTCTCTGTTCTCTCTTTTCTTTGTATTATAGTTATTTCTGTGCACAATTTCTCTCTCTTTACAGTTACATTGTAAGTTTAATATCTCTAATGCTTTGCAAATGGCATATATTTAATGTGTGTTGTATTGAATTATGTTTTTATGAAATTAGTATTTTTAAAATAAGATCTTCATCCTACATTTCTGATGATTCTGTCACTTTTTAAGTAATTAGGTTATCTGAATATATTCCATAAAGATTTCTCCTTTTAAATTCTAATTTGAGTGAGGTACTATAGTTTTTCAGTTTTAGGAAAGGTATCTCATCATGCCATCATTGAATTTGAATTAAATAAGAAAGAAGTAAAAGCAGTTAAATTTTCTGCACCACCATGTGCTATATTTTTTTTAATTTTATAATATTTTATTTGATCATTTCCAAGCATTATTTGTTAAAGACAAAGATCATTTTCTTTTCTTCCCCCCATTCCCCATAGCCGACGCGTGATTCCACTGGGTATCACATGTGTTCTTGATTTGAACCCATTGCCATGTTGTTAATATTTGCATTAGAGTTTCGTTTAGAGTCTCTCCTCAGTCATGTCCCCTCAACCGCTGTATTCAGGCAGTTGCTTTTCCTCGGTGTTTCTACTCCCACAGTTTATCCTCTGCTTATGAATGGTGTTTTTTCTCCTAGATCCCTGCAGATTGTTCAGGGACATTACACCACCCCTAATGGAGAAGTCCATTACATTCGATTATACCACAGTGTATTAGTCTCTGTGTACAATGTTCTCCTGGTTCTGCTCCTCTCGCTCTGCATCACTTCCTGGAGGTTGTTCCAGTCTCCATGGAATTCCTCCACTTTATTATTCCTTTTAGCACAATAGTATTCCATCACCAACATATACCACAATTTGCTCAGCCATTCCCCAATTGATGGGCATCCCCTCATTTTCCAGTTTTTGGCCACCACAAAGAGCGCAGCTATGAATATTTTTGTACAAGTCTTTTTATCCATTATCTCTTTGGGGTACAGACCCAGCAGTGCTATGGCTGGATCAAAGGGTAGACATTCTTTTGTCGCCCTTTGGGCATAGTTCCAAATTGCCCTCCAGAATGGTTGGAACAGTTCACAACTCCACCAGCAATGAATTAATGTCCCTACTTTGCCACGTCCCCTCCAGCATTCATTACTTTCCTTTGCTGTCATGTTAGACAATCTGCTAGGTGTGAGGTGATACCTCAGAGTTGTTTTGATTTGCATCTCTCTGATTAGAAGAGATTTAGAACACTTCTTCATGTGCTTATTAATAGTTTTGATTTCTTTATCTGAGAACTGCCTATCCATGTCCCTTGCCCATTTATCAATTGGAGAATGGCTTGATTTTTTGTACAGTTGATTTAGCTCTTTATAAATTTGAGTAATTAAACCTTTGTCAGAGGTTTCTATGAAGATTTTTTCCCAGTTTGTTGTTTCCCTTCTGATTTTAGTTACATTGGTTTTGTTTGTGCAAAAGCTTTTTAATTTGATGTAGTCAAAATTATTTATTTTACATTTTGTGATTCTTTCTATGTCTTGCTTGGTTTTAAAGCCTTTCCCCTCCCAAAGGTCTGACATGTATACTATTCTGTGTTTACCCAATTTACTTATGGTTTCCTTCTTTATGTTTAAGTCACTCACCCATTTTGAATTTATCTTGGTGTAGGGTGTGAGGTGTTGATCTATTCCTAGCCTCTCCCACACTGTCTTCCAATTTTCCCAGCAGTTTTTATCGAATAGTGGATTTTTGTCCCAAAAGCTGGGATCTTTGGGTTTATCGTATACTGTCTTGCTGAGGTCGCTTTCCCCCAGTCTATTCCACTGATCTTCCTTTCTGTTTCTTAGCCAGTACCAAATTGTTTTGATGACTGCTGCTTTGTAATATAGTTTAAGGTCAGGGACTGCAAGGCCCCCATCATATGTGTTTTTTTTCATTATTTCCCTGGATATCCTTGATCTTTTGTTCTTCCAAATAAACTTTATTATGTTTTTTTCTCAATCAGTGAAGAAGTATTTTGGTAGTTCAATGGGTATGGCACTAAATAGATAAATAAGTTTGGATAGGATGGTCATTTTTATTATATTGGCTTGTCAGATCCATGATCAGTTAATGTTTTTCCAATTGCTCAAGTCTAGTTTTAGTTGTGTGGAGAGTGTTTTGTAGTTGTGTTCATATAGTTCCTGTGTTTGTCTCGGGAGGTAGATTCCTAGGTATTTTATTTTGTCTAAGGTGATTTTGAATGGGATTTCTCTTTCTAGTTCTTGCTGCTGAGCTGTGTTGGAGATATATAGAAAAGTTGATGATTTATGTGGGTTTATTTTGTATCCTGCAACTTTGCTAAAGTTGTTGATTATTTCATTTAGCTTTTTGGTTGAATCTCTAGGATTCTTTAAGTAGACCATCATGTCATCTGCAAAGAGTGATAACTAGGTCTCCTCCTTGCCTATTTTGATGCCTTCAATTTCTTTTTCTTCTCTAATTGCTACTGCTAGTGTTTCTAGTACAATGTCAAATAGTAGAGGTGATAATGGGCATCCTTGTTTCACTCCTGATCTTATTGGGAATGCATCTAGTTTATCCCCATTGCAGATGATATTAGCTGATAGTTTTAGATATATACTGTTTATTATTTTTAGGAACAACCCTTCTATTCCTATGCTTTCTAGTGTTTTTAATAGGAATGGGTGTTGTATTTTATCAAATGCTTTTTCTGAGTCTATTGAGATAATCATGTGGTTCTTGTTGGTTTGCTTATTGATGTGGTCAATTATGTGGATGGTTTTCCTAATATTGAACCAGCCCTGCATCCCTGGGATAAATCCTACTTGATCATGGTGGATGACCCTTCTGATCACTTGCTGGAGTCTTTTTGCTAGTATCCTATTTAAGATTTTTGCATCTATATTCATTAGGGAGATTGGTCTCTAGTTTTCTTTCTCTGTTTTTGACCTGCCTGGTTTTGGAATCAGTACCATGTTTGTGTCATAAAAGGAGTTTGGTAGAACTCCCTCTTTGCTTATTATGTCAAATAGTTTGTATAGTATTGGGATTAACTGTTCTCTGAATGTTTGATAGAATTCACAGGTGAATCTATCAGGCCCTGGGCATTTTTTCTTAAGAAGTTCTTTGATGGCTTGTTGGATTTCATTTTCTGATATGGGATTATTTAAGGATTCTTTTTCCTCTTCTGTTAGTCTAGGCAGTTTGTATTTTTGTATATATTCATCTATATCCCCTAAATTGGTGTATTTATTGCCATATAATTGGTATGTATTTTTTTAAATGTATATTTTAAAAAAGTATTTTTTCATGATTGCCTTAATTTCCCCTTCATCTGAGGTGCTGTCCCCCTTTTCATCTTTGATGCTGTTAATTTGCTTTTCTTCCTTCCTTTTTTTAATTAGATTGACCAGTACTTTGTCTATTTTGTTTGTTTTTTCAAAGTACCAGTTTCTAGTCTTATTTATTAAATCAATAGTTCTATCACTTTCGATTTTATTAATTTCTCCCTTAATTTTTAGGATTTCTAATTTGATTTTCTGCTGGGGGTTTTTAATTTGATTGCTTTTGAGATTTTTTATTTGCATTTCCAATTGATTGATCTCTGCTCTCCCTAGTTTTTTAATATATGCACTCAGGGATATGAATTTACCTCTGATTACCACTTTGGCTGCATCCCAAAAGGTTTGAAAGGATGTCTCGCCATTGTCATTTTCCTTGATGAAATTATTAATTGTTTCTATGATTTCTTCTCTAACTAAACGATTTTGGAGTATCATATTGTTTAATTTCCAGTTAGTTTTTTATTTGGTTTTCCATGTACCATTACTGATCATTATTTTTATTGCCTTGTGATCTGAGAAGGCTGCATTTATTATTTCTGCTTTTCTGCATTTGTGTGCTATGTTTCTGTGACCTAATGTATGGTCAATTTTTGTGAATGTGCCATGTGGTGCTGAGAAGAAGGTGTATTCCTTTTTATCCCTATTTATTTTTCTCCATATGTCTATTAATTCTAATTTTTCTAAGATTTCATTCACTTCTTTTACCTCTTTCTTATTTATTTTTTGATTTGATTTATCTAAATTTGATAATGGTTGGTTTAAGTCTCCCACTAATATGGTTTTACTGTCTATTTCTTCCTTCAATTCTCCTAGTTTCTCCATTAGAAATTTGGGTGCTATATTATTTGGTGCATACATGTTGATTAGTGATATTTCCTCATTATCTAAAGTCCCTTTTAACAAAATATAATTACCTTCCCTATCCCTCTTGATCAGGTCTATTTTTGCTTTGGCTTTATCAGATATCATGATTGCCACTCCTGCCTTCTTTCTCTCAGTTGAGGCCCAGAAGGTCTTACTCCATCCTTTAATTCTGACCTTGTGGGTGTCAACCCGCCTCATGTGTGTTTCCTGAAGACAACATATGGTAGGGTTTTGGATTCTAATCCATTCTGCTATTCGTCTACGTTTTATGGGTGAGTTCATCCCATTCACTTTCAAAGTTATGACTGTCATTTGTGGACTCCCTGGCATTTTGATAACCTTCCCTAATTCTAACCTTTTTTTCTTTATCTCTACCTTTTAGTTCAGTGATTTACTTTGAATCAGTCCCCCTTGTCCCCTCCCTTGATATGTTTCCCTTTTTAGTCCCTCCCCTTTTGTTTCCTCCCCCTCCCCCCTCTCTTTCCCTCCCCTTTTGTTTTCCCTCTCCCCCTCGCCCCCTTGGTTTTCCCTTCTCCCTACCCTTATTGGGTAAGATAGAATTCAAGATCCCAATGGATCTGGATGTTCTTTCCTCTCAGAGTTGATTTCCCTGAGAGTAAGGTTTAAGTAAAAACTCTCTTCCTCTCCTTCTTAAAAGAGTTTTCTTCCCCTCCCCTTCCCGTGTGAATCTTTGTGTGAGAAAGATTATTCTTCTATTTGGTCTTTCTTTTCCCCCTATTTACACATTACGTTTTCCCCACATGTTAGTATACATAGATTGATATAAATGTAGTCCTTATATAAGAGAGTTTGAGTAAAAGAAGAAGATAACATTTTTCTCCTTTTCCCTTTCCTTAATATTTACCTTTTCAGGTGTTCCCTGCTCTTTGTTTTTCGGTATCAAACTTTCCACAGAGCTCTGGTCTTTTCTTTGCAAAAACTTGGAAATCTTCTATTTTGTTGAATGCCCATACTTTCCCTTGGAAGTATATAGTCAGTTTTGCTGGATAGCTGATTCTTGGTTGAAGACCCAGCTCTCTTGCTTTTCTGAAGATCATGTTCCATACCTTACGATCATTCAGAGTAGAACTTGCAAGGTCTTGTGTGACCCTGATTGGCATTCCTTTATATCTAAATTGTCTTTTTCTGGCTTCTTGTAGGATTTTTTCTTTTGTTTGAGAGCTTTGGAATTTGGCAATTACATTCCTGGGAGTTGTCTTTTGGGGGTTTAGTGTAGAGGGTGTTCTGTGAGCTCTGTCAGTGGCTGTATTGCCCACTTGTTCTAGAATCTCTGGGCAATTTTCTTTAATTATATCTTGTATTACACTGTCAAGTTTGCTGTTTATTTCTGGCTTTTCTGGAAGTCCAATTATTCTTAAATTATCTCTTCTCCCTCTATTTTCCAAATCTGTCACCTTGTCAGTGAGATATTTTATGTTCTCTTCTAATTTCTTGGTCTTTTGGTTTTGCTTTATTAGTTCTTGTTTTAAGACCTGGTTTTCCTTTTCAGTTTGGTCAAACTGGTTTTGTAGATGCGTGAATTTCTTTTGCATTATTTCCTACTTTTCGTCCCAGAAAGCCTCCATCTTTTTGATCATTTCTGATTCAAATTCTTCATGGGTTTGTGGAGAGTCTCCATCTCCTCTGGAAGGCTTCTGAGCATTTGCTCGTGTTTCCTCTTCCGTCTCCTCTGTGTTTTGTATATTTGCTCCATAAAATGTGTCCAAAGTTGCCCCCTTCCTCTTGTTTTTTTTTTGGAATTTGGGGGCCTTTGTGCTTCAGTGTAGTTTGCCATCTCTATATGAGTGGGGAGGATTAGCTTTTCTTATCTCTGTCTGGCGTTCAGAGGTTTTAGCCCCAGGCAGATTGTCTTTTCTATGAAGTTGTTGTTCTGTCTTCCTGGGGAAAGCCAGGAATTGCTGGTGTGTCCCTGTTACTGCTCTCCTCAGTTCCCTCCCGATGTTTCTCCGTTGCCTTACTTCCACGCTCTAAGCCTGGCTTGGCCCTTGTTTCTGTGCCTTAGCCAGCCAGATGAGCCTGCTCTCTGAGGGGAAGGACCCTGGTTACCTGGAGCTCCGAGGGCTTCTGATTAAGATTAGCTTTCTCTGGGTTGAACTGAGTTTGCCTTGAGGCAGGGATGTCCCTGAGACTAGGATGAAAGGATCCAGCCAGGGGGTTACAAGCTCCCCCCTCTCTCTCTGTTTCCCTGCTGTCTGGGTGCCCCTGCGACTGGGTCAGGTTGTTTTCAGGAAGTGGCTTTCAGAATAGCCGGCCCTGGGGTCCTTTTGCCAGCTCTGCGGGTTACTGTTGTTTCTGAAGACCCTGCTCTCTGAGGGGGAGGGGCCGCGGCTTCCCTGAGCTCTGGGTGAGGGCTCCTGATAAGAAGATTAGCTTTCCCTGGGTTGAACTGAGATTCAGAATGAAAGATCCAGCCAGGGGGTTACGAGCTCCCCCTTCTCTCTCTGTTTCCCTGCTGTCTGGGTGCCCCCGCGACTGGGTCAGGTTGTTTTCAGGGTGCGGCCTTCAGAATAGCTGGCCCTGGGGTCCTTTTGCCAGCCCTGAGGGTTACTGTTGTTTCTGAAGATCCTGCTCTCTGAGGGGGAGGGGCCGCGGCTTCCCGGAGCTCTGGGTGAGGGCTCCTGATGAGAAGATTAGCTTTCCCTGGGTTGAATTGAGTGTGCCCTGAGGCAGGGACCTAAGACTCAGATGGAGGGATCCAGCCAGGGGGTTACAAGCTCCCCCCTCTCTCTCTGTTTCCCTGCTGTCTGGGTGCCCCTGCGACTGGGTCAGATTGTTTTCAGGAAGAGGCCTTCAGAATAGCCGGCCCTGGGGTCCTTTTGCTGGCTCTTAAGTTCCCACTGCTGCCTCGGACTCAGCGCTCTGGGTTGGGGGGGATGGGACCTGGGACCTTCCTTCTGCCTACCCCTTAGGTCCGAGTGATCTCGGGTTCTGGCTTTTGGGGAGGGGCGTACCTTTTGATCCAGGTCCAGGAGGAGGATTCCTGGGGTCTATGCTGTTGATCGTTTTGAATTTCGGTGCCCTAGGAGCATTCGGTTTGAGATCAGTAAGGAAGGGTTTCAGGAGATCTGGACTTTAGCTTTCTCTAAGCCGCCATCTTGACCGGAAGTCTCCATGTGCTATATTTTATCTTGTTTCTCGTTTAAAGAACCACTATATTGTACCTTAGAAGTAACTGCATTTTCAAAGTAAATGCTGTCATTCCTTTTGGAAAGATGAGGAAAATGGGGAATGTATTTCTATAAAGAGTTAGAATATGTAAGGGGGAAAAGGGGTTTATTTTTAAAAGAGTTGGATTTTATATTTTAAGAGTGTGGTCACCAGGAATTTAATTAATTCCAAAGAGATTTTATTTACAATTTTATTACAAAATGTAGAAAGAGTGAAGCAAGAAATTAGAGAGAGGAGGAGGTAAGATATCTAGCCTGAGCACTAAATAATTTACTCCTGGCCCCTCTAGGCAGGGAGAATTAGTTTCAGACAGTCTCAGCAAAGCTGAGGACCCAGGAAGTGTCTCTCAAGAGTAGTTCTCTCTAGAGGATAGGTTTTTTTTTTGTTTTTTTGTTTTTTCAGAAAAATCCAGCAGTTAAGAGTCAGCTTTTCATTCACCATGTGTCAGTTCAAAGGATTAGGATCTCAGGTCCAGTCAGCAGATCAGAAAATGAAGAATTCTTCAAATCTTCACTTCCAAAAAATGAAGAACTGAATCTCACAGGAAATAACAGCTCCCTTTCAAGGCGCTTCTTTTGTGTCACTTCCTGTGTCTTCCCCTAATTTTACATCTACTAATCACAGTTGATGCTTTGTTTTAGGACTGCCCAGAAGGCAGTCAGTCGATTCTGATTCATCATCCACTGTCATACACATGGGTCATAGACCTTCCCCACTCAACCTATGAAATGGAGTGTTTGCACTTTTGGTGATTAAATCTAAAAATGGGTAGATCTCCATACTTAACTTTTAAGTACCGTGTTCTAAAAATAGACAAGGATTACAATTTAATCTTCACAATCAGGGGAGAGTTAAATATTTTCATTGTTATAATCAGGGGAGTATTAAATTTAATCTTCACAAATAGCATGAGGGAGGAAAAATCACTATTTGAATACAAGTCATTGTCCAGAAGTATGTCATATTTTGATTACTGAGAAGTGATTTATTTACTCTTTCATTTTCTCTGCCCTTTGTTTTTACTATATATTTCTGCTTTATTTTTGGTCATTTCATTCCTTGATAGTACCCGTGGCATGGCAAAGAAATAAAACTCAAAATAAGATTTGTCATTTAGGTAATTAAAAAATTTTTGTATTAGATTTTTGAAGATTTAAATATATCCCCTGGAATTTTCAAAACTGGAATTGGGCCAACAAAAAGCTAAATATGTAAGAACTGAGAACTTTTTTAATATAACCTAGGTACTAATAATAATCTGTGTATATATTATATTAACACTATCCTTGAAATTATTATATAAAGAGAAAGATCCTGTGTTCTACATCGCTCTCTGAATGCTTATTCAGGTGTTCTGTAAATTTGTTAAATAAATGAGAATAAATTTAGCAACTAGTAGTTTCATAGAAGTTGAAAGGTGAGCTTAAAATATTTTAAAACTTTAAATATGCAATTTTTTATATTCTGAAAAATTAGGATTTCATGCAGCACATTATTAGTCCCCTTAATTTATAGTCAATAGTCAATAACTAAGAATTGTAAAACTTAAAATTAAATCTTAAATATAGTAAATTGTGTACAATCTGACTTTTTGTGGTTTAAATAGAAGATGATTTTTCATTCCAGCTATATTTTTTCAGGAAGTTTTAGAGGATGGCATGTTAATTTCTTTTTTACATAGGTTTTTTATTTATTTAGTTTTCTTTTATTGTTAGATGAAAAATCGGATTGATTTTATTTCCATCTTCAATTTTTAATATTATTTTCAAGCATAACAAAAGTTATCATCACCTAACTAGGTTTGATTTTGGTTGAAAGATAAATTGAATGAATGGAAAAACATTTATTAAACATTTATTATGTAGTCACTGGATACAAATACAGAAGTGAAATAGTATCTACCCTCAAGGAACTTACATTCTAAAAGAGGGAAGCAAGTAATGGCCAAGGATGGAGTGTTTTGGATTGTAAAAGTTAAAGAGGGTGAAATGAGCCATAAGAGAGGTGATAGATATGTCTTTTCTTTTAATATTCATTTGATTATGATTTCAATGCTGGAAGAGGATTGAAGGAAGGGCAAGAAGATAGCCAGGGTGAAATTTAAAGCATGGCTGCCACTTGTTTTATTGTGAGCCATGTAACACACTTAGGAAACACAGTGTGGACCTTAGGGCAGGAGTTCCAGAGGATAGACCATAGAACATGGTCTCTGGAAGGTTATAGAGTTCAACAGCAGGGTAAATGGCAGAGCACAGTAGTCTGGTGGGTTGCATTAGAAAGCTGAATAGATGGCAAGAAGATGACTGAGGTGGAAAGTGAATCATGTCTGCATTAGGCAAAGTAACATGAGCCATAGGACGTATTCAATTCAGATGGGTCCTAGGTAGGAATGATGATCCTTTTTATGTGTGCTATCACTTCAATGGTTGATAATGTATGAATTTAATGTGATCTACATATATATATGATATCTATATATATTTAATGCCAGGAAATAATTTAAAAATTCATTATGGAATCAAAACCTCGACCTGCTTGTGAGTTTATTTACAGTTATATGTTGATAAATGAAGACCAATTTACCTCAGTGTGAAAATTTCCATTTAAATTACTTTTGAAAAAAGTCTCAGAATGGATTTATAACTATTACTTATTTAAGTGTAAAGTACTTTTTAGAAGTAGGTTACTTTGTCATTTGTATTTTTAAAAATAAATTGACTTAGATTTTATCTTAAAAGAATAGATTTGGGCCTACTGTTAAAAGTTAGAAAATAGAATGATGGAAAATTATTTATTTGAATTTATCTTTAGTTGGGGAAAAAGAGTACAACCTTTTCTTCTCTTTTACTAAGTTCTCTAACATAGATGGCTTATTTTACAGTATTTGTAATACAACTAATTATTAGAAATCATTTGTTTTCAAATACATTCTTGAATTAGTTTCTAAGCCTAAAGTCCAACTCAAGAGAGTACATGTTTCTTGACCTATTAAAGGACAAAGATCTGTCCTTGAAAATTGTTCAAAGATCACATTGTTGAAACAAAGTTGTGGTGTTTGTCTAGTGTTATTCCAATGCCAAATGCTCTTGACAGAAATGAACCTATTTTCTCTACAAATGAAATAAATCTAATTATTTTAGGCTATGATCAGAGACATGGAGTGACATTATTTCTTAGGATACTTTATAAATGTTACAAACTGGTATAATATGAAACAAAATGTCTTAAAATGTGTCTTGTGGAAGTTATAAAGTGAATTTTCAAATAGTTTGTAGCCCTCTACCCAAGTAAAATTAGGGAGCCTGAAAAACATGTTAGTGCACTCTCTGTATCTGAAACCATTAAGCAATCAAATTACTTTTGTTTTCAAGAAATATATTCTACCTTTTATTTACTTTATTAAAATTTCAGAAGACTCTGGAGATGATGTTCTATGGATAGCTATGGCAGGAATTCATCAAATCTGGGCACTTATGTTGGAAGATGGGAAACTACTAAAGAAAAGGTAAGCTATAGAGTATCTCATTAAAGGATTAAGAAATCTCACATAAAATCCTATGACAATATCAGAGTGTAGTGTCTTACATATCATAGGTACTTAATATTCTTTGGATGAATGAATATATAAATGAATGGCAGGATGTTAAACAACCAGAAAGAGCACTGGACTGCTATGGCAATTTTTAACCACGGGAAAATAAGTTATTTAAGGTACTATTTTGTTTTCATTGCATTTTAATTCAAGTTATCCTCAGTAAAATAATTGGGTAAATGCTATTGTAACAGAGTTCACCTAATTATTTATCAGTGGAAAAGGATATAAATAATAGAAGGTATGAGATTATTAGTTCAGCACCTACTACCTACAGATACAGCCTTTATGCTTGGTTAAGGTTAAAAAGTGAATTGACTAATCAGCATGCATTTATTAAGCTCTTGCTGTGTGCCAGGTTTTGTGCTAAATTCTTAAGTACAAATAAAGATCCCCCAAAACCAATCCTTGACTTCAGATCATACTTTTCTAAATGGATGTTGTGTGAGGAAAGAGATAATATGGAAATAGAAGACATGTTGGAGTAATCTGCAAAGGGAAGCAGTACAGGAGAACTGCAGTCTGTGCAGTTTGAGCTGTCATGAAGTAAACCAGGGAAACTAAAAGGTAAACAGGATAGCCAATGCAATGATATGAATGAAGGAAGCATTACACAAATGGAGACTAGACTATAGAAGATAAGATACAAATAATTGTAAGATATAACATCAGAGTATAATAAGAAAACCAAAAAGTTGAGACTAATGAAAAATCACAATGTCAAATGTGTGTATTTAGCTTTGGAATATGTTTATATGATGTTTTTACAATTGGTTTACCTTTTCTAGTTTTGTTTTATGTAATCAATAAATATTTATGCAGCACATCCTACACAACGTGCTTGGTGATAGGAATACAAATGCAATCAATGACATAATTGCCATAAGCAAGGAACTTACATCCTAATGAGAGACAAGAACATATATAAATAGAGATAGAATGAATACACAAAGTAATTTAAATGTAAGGCACTTGTGGTGGGGAGAAGAGGGAAACTAATAGTTCAAGGGATTAATTAAGGCTTCCTGTAGAAGGTAATGCTTGAGTGTATCTTGAAGGAAGAGAGGCATTCTCCAAGGAGGAAATAAGGAGGTAAGCTATTCCAGGCATGGGTGATAGCCATTGACTTTCAGGTATGAGTGACATAGAGATAAGATCAGTTGGGCTGAATTGCATAGTATAGGATTTGGAGTAACATACATTGAGAATGGAAAGGTAAGATGGGGACAGATTATGAAGGGCTTTAATAGCCAAACTAAAGAGCTTGTGTTTTATTGAGAAGCAGCAGAGAGTCATTGGAGTTTACTGAGTAGGTAGCTTTGCTCAAGGAAATTCACTGTGGCAGAAGGGAATGATAAGTTTAAATGAGGAGACTTGGGTCAGAAAGACCACGTAAAAGTTTTTTGTAATAATTGAGGCAAGATGGAACAAGGGTCTGAAATGGCAAGATGTGGCAACTAATTAGATATGGAAGGTGAGAGAGAGTGAGGAGTAGAAGAAAATGATGCTTCATCTTACTCTTCCCTATGTCTGGAAATCATTCCCTTTTCATTTTTCTGGTTTCATCTAACTCAACTAAAATTCATCAATTACTGGAAACCTTTCCCACCCACTCCTAATTCTAGTGCCTTCTTTTTCTTATTTACTTCCTTTTCATCTGCTGTATAGCTTATTTGTACTTACTTGATTGCTTATCTCCCTCAACAAATTGTGAGCTCCTTGAGGACGGGGACGGTCTTTTCCCTTATTTTGTATACCCAATACTTAGCACAGTGCCTAGCACATCAAAGGTGCTTTAAGTGCTTATAGTCTAACTTCCAAACCTAGGAAACTAGAATAGTCTCAGAAATTTTTTTTTACTTTTATTTTTTTATTTTATTCCACAGTTACATGATTCATGTTGTCTCCCACCCCTCTTTCCTTCCCCATTTATAGAGCTGAAAAAGCAATTCCACTGACTTATATATGTATTATTACCCAAACTCTATTTCCATATCATTCATTTTTGTAATAGAGTAATCTAATAAAACCAAAACCTCAAATAATATACCCATATAAACAAGTGATAAATCATATATTTTCTTCTTCTTTTCTCCTCCAACAGTTCTTTCTCTATAGGAGGATTGCATTCTTTATCATGAGTCCCTCAGAATTGTCCTGGTTCATTGCATTGCTATTAGTAGCAAAGTCTATTACTTATGATTGTCCCACAGTGTCTTCGATTACTTTTGTATAATGTTCCTCTCATTCTGCTTATTTCACTCTGCATCGGTTCCTTTAAGTTTTTCCAGTTCTTAAAGAAATCATCTGGTTCATCATTCCTTATAGAATAATAAATTCCAACACCAACATATACCAGAATTTGTTCAATCATTCCCCAATCAATAGACATCCCCTCATTTTCCAATTTTTTACCATAGCAGGGGCATCTTCAACAGAAATAAGAAAATTTGAGAAAGAGCAGAAGATTGGAAATGGGGGAGCAAAGATGATGAATTCTATTCTGGACATATAATGGTTAGTTTGAGTTGTGCCTATGACATGGAGTTTGAAATATATAATAGGCAAATTAGTAATGTGGGGCTGAAGCTCACTGAGGCTGGACATATAAATTTGGAAGTGTTGGCATAGATATAATAATGAAATCTGTGAGGAGCAATGAGGTTATTAAAAGGAAATATATTGAGAAAGAAGAGGACCTGGGATAAAAATGTGGGGCTGCAGAAGGGAAACAAGGAAGGGGAAGCCTCAACAATTCAAAGGGATAGTTATCCAGCAAAAAAAAAAAAAGATCAAGAAGAATAAACAAGAAAGTCAGGGAAGGTTACAAAAACCCAGAGAGGAAAAATTATTTAGGAAGATTGGGTAATCAGGAATGTCAAATGAAACAGAGAGAACAAAAAAAGATGAAGACAGAAAACACCAGCAGATTTGGCTATGAAGACATCTTTGGCAACTATTGATAGTATTTTTAAAAATATTTTATTTAATTAGATCATTTGGAATAGTTCTCTATGTTCTTTCCCTCCCCAACCCCGACCACCTTCCCGTATCTGATGCACAATTCCATTGGGTTTAATGGGTCATTGATCAAGATCCATTTCCATATTATTAATATTTGCACTAGAGGGATCTTTTAGAGTCTACTTTCCCAGTCATAGCCCCATCAACCCATGTGATCAAGCAGTTGTTTTTCTTCTGTGTTTCTTTTCCCACAGTTCTTCCTCTGGATATATGGATAGTGTTCTTTCTCATATATCCCTCTGAATAGTCCTGGATCATTGCATTGCTACTAGTAGAGAAATCCATTACTTTTGATTTTACCACAGTGTATCAGTCTCTGTGTACAATGTTCTCCTGGTTCTACTCCTTTCACTCTGCATAGTGATAGTGGTATTACTTGATGAAGAACCAGTCTGGAAAGATTTGAAAAACGAGGGAGAGAACAGGATGTGGAAGCAATAAGTACAGATAAATTTTCCTAGGAATTTTCTGGAAAGGGATGAGAGGTATAGTAGGACAGTTTGAGGGAATGGGAAGAAAGAGAATGTGTGTGCACTAAGTGTAAGTGTTCCTTGCTGAGCAATGGAAATGATGATTGCAGCACATTACATTCCAAAATTTATCCTTTTTCTTAAGTGAAAATGTTGAAGTATTCCTGGAAAATTCTATATAGAGCAATTTTTATACATTAAATCATTATAGTTTTGGTTACAAATTATTTTATAATTAATAATATTGAAAGATATTAGGCCTTAATTTAAAATAGCTTTTAACAATCTTCTGGTTTTCCCCTACCCCTATTTCTCTGTCACTATCAGTTGTTCACTCTTCCCAATCGCTCTGTATTTATTTTTTATGTATGTCATAATTTATTTATTTTACATATATTATTAGAAAGTCAGTTCCTTGGTTATTGGCTTGCTTTTGAATATGTATCTCTAGGGTTTATTACAGTAGCTGGCACAAAATATGAGCTGTTAATGTAGATTGAAATAAAAAAAACATTTATTAAGTGCTTACTACATATCTAGCATTATGCTAAACCTTGGGAATACAAATACAAAAGTGAGATAGCTCTTATAGTCAAGGATTTTAAGAGGCTATTTACAGAGAGAAATGGTGGCCAGAAAAGCTTCACAATTCAGAGTCTCTAAAGCAAATTTCTCTATTAAAGGTCTCATATCTATGATATATAAGGAACCCACAAAAGATAAGTGGTCAAAGGATATGAACATGCAGTCTTTAAGTGAAGAAATAAAAGCTGTCAGCAACCATTTTTTTAAAAAATGCTTGCCAGTAATGATAAGAGAAATGCTCTGATATTTTATCTCACATCCATCAAATTGGCAAAGATTATAAGAAGAAAATGGCAGATGTTAGAGAAACTGCAGGAATTAAACAATGAATTGGTTTAGCCAATCTGGAAAGCAGTATTGGAACTTGCCCAAGAAGGCACTAAATTGCCCATTTCCCCTTCAGCAATACTGTTTCTAGGTCTCTTCCCAAAAATGTCAAAAGACAAGAATCCATATGTACAAAAATATTTATAGCAATCCTTTTTCTTAGTACTTAGTAACCCCAAACTGAAAGTTAAAAAGGACAAACATCTATTGAGGAATGGCTAAACACATTATGGTATATGAATTTGTAAAGGAATATTATTGTAACATGAGACATAATGGAATGGATAGTTGCAGAGTAAATTGGGAAGACTTTTATGAACTAATACAGAGTAAAGTAAATAAAACTAGGTGGATAATTTGTACAAAGACAACAACCTTATAAAGAAATACAACTTTGAAAGCCTTTAGAATTGAGATTAATGATAAATCATGATAGCAGAGGACTGGTGAAACACACCCCTAAGTAAAGGACTGAAGAATGAGATTTTTTTTTTAATGTTCAGTGTGAGAACTTGTTTTGTTGGACTATACATATTTCTTATTACTTTAAGATTTTTTTCTTAATATTCAATTGGGAAGCATGGGAAAGAAAAGGAGCAAATAATAAATGAATGCAAATAAATTAAATGAAATAAAAAAGGAAGAGTGTTTCAGCCTGGAAAATCTAGTGAGTAGAGCCATCAGACAATTAATGAATCCTTTATAGGAGCAGTAGTAGTATTGATTTGAGGTAAAAGGCTGAGTGTGTGTGTATATGTGTGTACATATATGTATTTGTTCATTACACATATGTACACATACATATATTAGTATTTTTAAACAGAAGACAGCTTAAAAATTATTGGGTGTCTGAGGTTAGCTATATATCATATGCTCTCATGTTAAAGACAGCATAGCCCCAAGTTAAGATCTGGGATAATGATAGAGAGGGTGATGAATAGATTAACTGAGCTAGTTAATGATACATAAATATCATGAGACCGTTTACTACTTAAATCTAACACTATTGTAGTCAGATGTCTTATAATAAACATTCCCTGAATACTTGTCTTCTCCAATTAATGCTTTATATTTGTTCAACAATTTTTTTTTATTTACTATGTGCTAAATAATTCTAAATATCACTTCCAAGTCAGAAGAGCAATAAGGGTGAAGAAACTGTGGTAAAATGACTTACTCAGGGGTCACATAGCTAGAAAGTATCTGAGGCTAGTTTTAAACACAGGACATACCAATTCCATTCCTGGAGTTCTAGCCATCTAATTGTCTTTACTTTAGGTAAATTTTAAGATACCTTCCATTTTCTAAAATTTTTTGATGCTAAGATGCAGTCACAATTGTTAAAGTGTGAATCAGTTGCAACCTTTATTTTTCTTTTGAAAGACTATATCTAGCTAGTGCTTATAGTCATTTTGTCTCCTAATCCTGCCTCCACATTCAAAGTCTTGGTTGACCTTTGGAAAATTACTTCAATTCTTTATTACCAGTTTGTTTTGATGAAAAGTAAAGAGGATTTTTCATATAATTTAGTTAATCATTTGGAAGTGTTATAGAAAAAGAAATAAAACTGGAAAATGTCATGTGTGCATGATGGGTAAAAGATGACTCAGTTCTCACATGTGTTTAACATGCCAAGATTACAGGACATTGTAGTTTTGTTTAATAATCATTGATTTTGTTATCTGCATGTATTTTGTTTAGTAATTGAATTGTTTAAAACATATCAGTCTTGGTAAAATGCCTATGAATTTATTTTTGTTAGTGACTTGATAAAAGGAACTTGCCTAAGTTTTGCTGGAAGTGGAAATGAAGAGAACCGAAACAATGCATATCCCCACAAGGCAAGTTTTGCCCAGCCCTCAGGTCTTTCTGTGGCTTCTGAAGAACCTTGGAACTGCTTATTTGTAGCAGATAGCGAGAGCAGTACTGTCAGAACTGTCTCACTGAAAGATGGAGCAGTGAAACATCTTGTAGGAGGAGAGAGAGATCCCATGGTAAGGAAAATTACATTTTTCATATGTAATTTTATTATATGCATTGTGAATATGTCAGTATTAATTGAGCTTCAAAATTACCCCTGTTACTTGGGAAAGAGAAGGCCTAATTCTTACTCTCAATCTAATGTTGAAGTCACTACAGAAAGATCCAAATATATGACAAAAACACATCAAATACAGCCAACCACTGCAGACAGCTAGCTATTATCTACAGTTACATATATATGCTAAGCATACAAAGTAGAAGGAAGGATAATGGATAAATTGTATGAAATATTGGAGATGAGAGATTGCTAGAGATATCATAAAATTATAGACTCAGAGCTGGAATTACTATATGCCAGGCACTGTGCTAAGTTCTTTACATATATTATCTCATTTGGTACTCAGGACAACCCTATGAGAAGGGACCCTAAAGACCATTGATCCAACTTCCTTGTTTTACAAATGAAGAAAATGAGCCCCAGAAAGGTTGGACAGGCATCATTTTGTCATGTAGGAAAAATTAGACTGACTACTCAATCATTTATATGAACCTACAATCTTAGCAAGCATTATAAGGTAATAGAAGTTAGATGTTTTGTCAGCATTACTAGTCTTCCCATTTAAGGTATCCATTCAACCCTAATTAGACATAAAAAAGAGCTTTTCTTTGCCTCAACTTAGATAAATGAAAATGTTGTCTAACTCTGTCTAATATAGTTAACCAAAATACCATAGCAGTTTAATAACAAATGCTTTTTTTTTTTTCTACAAAAGAATTTATTTGCTTTTGGTGATGTTGATGGAGCAGGAATCAATGCAAAGCTCCAGCACCCACTTGGAGTGACTTGGGATAAGAAAAGAAACTTACTTTATGTGGCAGACTCCTATAATCACAAAGTAAGCATAATTATATAATACCCTATTTTTCATATAGAGCAATTAAAATGTTTAAAAATCTGTGAAAGCCTCCTACAAATGCCATTTTAAAATATATACTACTTTTAGTGAATCTTGACAAGCATATTCATTATTTTATTCTGGTTTCTTGATTTCATTTTTAGAAAGGATGCTATATCAGGGCCTTAAAAATGGGGAAAACATAAATAGATTTACAGTGGCCGTAATCAAGTATCATAAATTGCAGCTAATCAAAGCTACCTATTCAGTAAATGGGAGAGAGTGCATGTGGAAATATAGAGGTGGAGGGGAGGTGGAAGAGAGGTGGATGTGAAATACACCAGAAAAAAATTATCATGGAAAGAGACAAAGGAAAATAAGAAAAAATTGCTAGAAAGCTAAACAAATATGAATGTTTGTGTTGAAAAACATTTTCAGATATAATGCTGCAATTTTTCCCCTCTGTTTACAGAACTACACAAAGCACACAAACATAGCTTATGTGGTTTGTGACATCACACAGAATACTAATATTAAGTTTTAACACTACAGTTCACATTTGTTTATTTCTGGGACATCTTATTGAGAATTGATTAGTATTACTACTAAGTTAATAAAATTGTCAGTAATTATTCTTAGGAGAGAATAAAATTTCTTTCATGCCCCAATTTTGATTGAAAGATAAAAAATTTGACAGATCCTAATAGTTCTGGGGTTAATTTTTCTCAAGATGCATTTTACCCGTATGTTAGAAATTACAAAAAGACAACCTTTTCTTTTTTTGGAAATGATTGTTTTCTTCTACATATATGTAGTAGAGTATTGATAATTCAGAATTCCAAAAACTGGTAGAGTTCATCTAACACATCTCTTTTTAATCATTCTGAGAATAAGGCTAAATAAAGATTGGGTAAATGAAATCTTGGTGATACCTGAGAATTTTTGGACTTGAATTGCCAAGTTTCATGCATTCTTTATTATGTCTAAAGTCTTATAAATTTCAAAAATTTAAAGCATTTTGCTAAGTTATTACTGTTGTTAGTTTTGTCTTTAATTAGAAGAGAAATTTAAGGTTTTGGTTTTTTTTAGGGAAAAAAAACCTACTGTGATCCATCTTGTTTTTCTTGTACTACACAAAAAGATTTCTAAAATACTAATTCTTTTTTGAATATTCTTAAAATGGCTTCAGTATAACTCACCTAAATTATCTCCAAATGGCCTATTATAATAATGTTAGTAATGATATAACAACATTTTTTTTTAGAGAATCACAAATTGCTTTTTCATACTTGGACTATTCTCTTCTTATCCAAAAAAAGAAAAAGAAAAAGAAAAAAAATTGGTTCATTGTCTCTGAGGATCTCAGAACATATTTCTGATTTTGTAGTTGGACATTTGGTGGACTTTTGGGGTTTTAAAAATATTTACAGGGAAGAATTAGGGGGAAAGTGGAGATCAAGGACATTATTAACAAAAGTATATCTGCTTAATTATTACTTAGAAAAATTGGCAAAAATGCATGTGTCAATTTTGCTTTAATATTTAAGCCATTAGTAGTAATATAATAAACATACCTTGCATATGTTTTTCTGAATTGTTCACTTAAAATTTTTCATTTTGATTAAATTTTTTAAAGATTTGAATAAATAATGAATGTTTTACATAGTAAATTTCCTTCATCCTAAGAAAAATAGTTTAGGAGATTTTGAGTTTCTTGTAGTATTTATTCAACAAATATTAAAATTTAGATTCTTAAGTTTTCAACAGCTCACTTCACATAATGGCTAGATGTAGTCTATTATAAAAATGTTGTCTCTTAAAAGTCTATAAATTCCCTTCTCATATTTTCAACAAGGATATTTATCCATGATGTATGTGCATAGGTCATTTAATAAATATTTTGTAGCAATAAGAAAATAGGCATTTTGGAAGCTGCTGATGTCTTTTTGATAACTTTTTAAATTAAAGCACCTTCTGTATTGTTTTCCATTCTTTTCATATTTTCTCTGTCTTCTGATATCTTGAAAATCAATCCCTTAATGCTTTAAAATCCAGCAATAATTATTGTCTGTTGTTTGATCTTTTTTACAAAGCCTTTACCTTGATAGAATATAAATTTACAGGTTCCCTTAAACAACATGTTATGTTAAATGCAACAAGATTGTCTGGCAAATAAGACCATGGCAAAAATAATTTTGTTCAACAATCTCTGAATATCATGATGAGTCAAGAGGTCCAATGGAAAGAGACATGGGTTCAAATAATGACTACAATACAGCTATATTGAAGGAAGAATCTCAGTTTATTCATAGTTGTCTTAGATAAAACTAACTAAAAGTTAAACATGAAAGAAATTTAAAAATGAATAGAATCTTCTAAATCATGAATAGAATTGAACATTGGTGATTATTTAATGGAAATAGATTGTTGAGTAAAGTTATTTCTTTGATTGGATTTGCCAGAGAATCTTTGAAGAAAACCTGTAAACTCTATACCAAATTGCTTGCCTGCTCAAGAAGAGGGGAGAGGGGAAAAAGGATGAAGAGAATTCGGAATTCCAAATTCCATTCTTCTCCCCTTTCCCTCTTCCCAGGAAGGCAAGCAATTTGGTAACGATTATATAAATTGTCATGCTAAGCATATATTTCTTTATTGGCCAAATTGTGAAAGAAAACACAGACCAAAACAAAAACAAGAAAAGTAAGAAAACTCAAAAAAAGTATGCTTCAACTTGCATTCAGACTCTACTTGTTCTGGGTATATAGTTAGCATTTTTCATCATAAATTCTTTTAAATTTTCTTAGATCATCATACAGTATTACTGTTACTGTGTACCATACTCTCTTGGTTCTGCTCACTTCATTTTGCATCAGTTCATACAATTCTTTCCAGGTTTTTCTGAAAGCATCCTTCTCATCATCTTGTATAGGTCAGTAGTATCCTATTGAAGTCATATACCACAACTTGTTCAGCTATTCCCCAATTAATGGCATTCCCTCAATTTCCGATTCCTTCCCTCCACAAATCAGGCTATTATCAATATTTATGGACATCTAGGTGCTTTCCTAGATCTCTTAAAAAAAAAAACAACAACTCCTTGGGGTACTGTGAAAAGGAAAACTAAATCAAGTTTTGGACTTTCTGCCAATAAGGTGGAACAAACAGCAGTTGGAATGTTAGAAGATATTGACAAGAATGACAGTTGGTGGGGGGGAGGGGCAACTGGGAGTGGCAGTTGGTCTCCTGACTCTCTTTCTTCCTGGCCCTCGGACTGGAAGGAGCCTCTCTCCCTGCCTCTGGATAGAAGTGCCTCTATTCCTCATTTTCCCAACTGTGTGCTCTACCTGAATTCCTGTGATCATGTCATTAGACAAAAGGATTTAAGGGGAGCCGTTTGAACTGTAAGGCTGGTCTTTAAGGGCATCAGCCCAAAGAGACAGGCCCAACCAGCTCTGAAAGTTAGAACTTTTCTTTCTCTTGCTGTCTACTGCTAAGACTTTGAACTTAAGAAAACTAGGACAGATTAGCATAGATAGAAATAAAAGAAATCCTCCACCAGCCTGTGAGGCATGGCCTCATCTCAAAAGCTGAGAGAGACTCAAACCTCACTTAGGGAAATCCTAATTCCCTCTTCCCTGATACCTCCCTATAATCCAAACTTGTTATTAAAATTTATCTTTATTTAAATAACTGCAGTCAGAGAAGAGGACTATCATTTCAGGCTACATAGAGGGCACTGAACCTCAGGACAGCCATTCAACTATAAGCTGTCCTTATTGGATCCCTGCTGAGTGACCTTGGTCTGGGGAGAGGCTTGTCCCTCAGGGGTATCTTCAACATCACTCCATAGAGAAGACATCCCCTCAGGCTATCATAAGTGGCCCATTTCTCAGGAACCCCATTTTTCAAAAATAACATCTTAGCGGGGGGCATCTCTCTCCTTTTACCTCACCGGCAGCCATATTCCCTCTCTCCCTTCAACTCCTCCATTCCCTGTTACAAAACCTTCAGTATCCCCTGTTCTTCAATCCCAAACACATTTTTCCTATAAATATTACAGTACATACCCAGTAAGTAATATTACAGGGTCAAAAGGCATGCACAAAGGGGTGGAGCCAAGATGGCAACTTAGTAGCAATGGAAGCTGAAACTACTCTGGCAATCCTCCTACCAATCTTTTAAAAACTCCTCAAAATGGCAGGAGTCAAAAACCAACAGCAAGACAAATGAGGAGGCTCTCTTGCTGAACACAAATTGAAAGGTAGGCAGAGAGAGTTGATTTTCATGATATAGGGGGAACTGAAAGCAAACTGCAAAATTGCTGGCCAACCCCCACCCCCACCCCACCCCTCACCTACTGCACCAGGTTCTGTGACTGGGCATAGGTTTACTTTGGGATCTCAGGACAAGGGCTACATCAACAAAAGAGCACTTCAAACCCGCCCCTTTGAAGTCCCAGGTCTTGACACCAGCCCACAGAGAGGCCCAGAAATCATAGAACTGGACCCTTTCAAGCCTGCATTGCAGAGTTAAAGATATAGCCCTAGGACAAAATAACTCACAGTTCTGATCCCAGTAAGCCAGCAACAGAGGAGAAAGAATCAGCAGCTTTCAGAATGCCCAGTCCATAGGCAAAAAAATGCTGGGAAAATGAGCAAATAGCAAAACAAATATTTAACCCTCAAAGATTTCTATGGTGACAAAGAACAAAGCACAAAACCAACAGGGGATGGTGAGATACAAGCAACCACATGTACAACTTCAAAGAAAAACTGGGATTGGTTTCAAGCACTGAAAGAATTCAAAAAGGAAATCAAAGTCTAATAAGACTGGTCAAAGAAAAATGGGGAAAAGAAATGAAAGTAATACAAAAAGAAAATGACAGCTTAAAAAGTAAAATTGGTCAACTGGAAAAAGAGGCAGAAAAATCCTGAGAAGAAATGAGTTTTCTAAAATACAGAATTGACCTACTGGAAAAAGAGGCAAAAAAAATCCAACGAAGAAAAGACTTCCATGAAAAGTAGAATGGACCAAATGGAAAAGGAGGATCAATAAAATCATGGAAGAAACTCAGTCTTCAAAAATTATGCACAATTTTATAGCCCTTTGGGCATAGTTTCAAATTGTTAACCAGAATGGTTCAATCAGTTCACAACTCCACCAAAAGTGCATTAATGTCTCAATTTTTCCATATTCTCACAGCACTTGTCATTTTCCATTTCTTTAATATTAGCCATTCTGATGGGTGTGAAGTAATACTTTAGAGTTGTTTTAATGTGCATTTCTCTAAGAAAAAAGTGAGAGCATTTGTTCATATGACTATAGTTTTGATTTTCTTTTCATGTAGGAATAGTATGCATAGGCTCAACTGATGATTCATTAGTACATTTTAAATAAATGTCACTGAAAAATATTAAAAATCAACTAGAGAATATGCTAAAATTGTTAGATAAAAGAACAAATCATTAAAATGATAATCAAAATTTTAATCATTGAAATAATAATCAATTTTGTTAAAAATAACAATAGAGAGACATTGCAGAGTTTTAGAGATATAGCCAAAGCTACCCTTAGAAAAAAATTTATCTCTCTCAATGATTATTCCCAAGAAGGAGAAAAAAAAGATTAGTAAATATGGAATGTAGCTAAAAATATTAGAAAACCAATAAAATTTTAAAAATCAAAATAGGCATTCTAAAAATCAAATTAGCAGAATTTTAAAAAATGAACTAACAAATAAAAAGAACTAAAAAGGTGACAAAAAGGAAAATAACAAAGATTGGGGGCTGTGAAAAATCAGACACATACTATTGATTGATCTGTAAATGGGTACAGTTTTTCTAGAAAGCAATTTGAAACTTATACTCAGAAACTATGACCTTTGACCCAGCTAGAATACTGCTAGGCCTATACCCCAAAGAGATCAAAGAAAGAGGAAAAGACACTATAAAATGTATTTATAGCATCTCTTTTTGTGGTGGAAAAAAAAACCCAAAACCAAGCAATTGGAAATTTAAAAAATTCCCAACAATTTAGAAATTCTGAATACATTTTTATATGCACTTTGATATAAGAAATGAGGAAGCTGATGATTTCAAAAAGATGTGGACAGACTTATGTGAAGTGAGCAGAACTGAAGAAAAATTTATACTATAGCATCAGTGTTACAAAAGTGAATAACTTTGAGAACTTCTATAAATTAATGAAGAACAAAATGAGCAGAACCAAGAGAAAAATTTATAACAATAACACTGAAAAGAACTTTGAATGGTGTAAGTCCTGTGATCAAACAATGGCCATTTACAGTTCCAAAAGATAGATGATGAAATATGTTTTACTTTATTATGCATATTTGTTATAAAAATTTTGTATTTCTTTTCCCCCCTCGGTGGAGTGAAAGTGGGAAGGAGAGAAAATGGATTTCATTTTTTTTTTTTAATTAGAGAGGTAAGGGGCAGTTTCAAGTGTGAAATGTTGCATTTACTTCATATGGAGTTACTATTATTAGTTTTAATTCTTTTACTTAGTTATAAGAGATCTTTCTCAAAAAGGGATAATCTATAAATGTTTGTAATGGAAAAACAAAACACAATAAGATTTTTTTTAAAAAAAAGTAAAACATGGTTCATATTTAGGTCCTTCAGTTTGCAACAGATAAGGTTATTCCATTTGTCATCTATGATAAATTGGAATAAGATATACTCACCATAAACAGTGAAAATATAGTATCCTACTTCAGAGTCTTTAAATTATTATTTTTTTTCCTTAGATTAAAGTTGTGGATCCCAAAACAAAAAACTGCACTACAATTGCAGGTACCGGAGAGGCAAGTAATATTATTAGTTCAACTTCTACAGAGTCAACTTTTAATGAACCTGGAGGCTTGTGTATTGGAGAGAATGGTAATTTGCTATATATTGCCGATACAAATAATCATCAAATTAAAGTGATGGATTTGGAAACAAAAATTATTTCTGTGGTAAGTAGAAATTTTTTAATTTATAAATTAAATATTTTACTAGATTAAAATGATTATCACACTTCTTATAGAATGTAAAGCATTAACTAGACAAAATCCCTCTATATCAAATGATTGAAGAAAATTCAGAATAGTAAATAATTGCCCATGATATTTTTTGATAACCAGACTAGCAAGATTGCTTTAAAGATATCATATTGTTCTGAAAATAAATGTTACATCTGTGCTGAGAATTTGGAAAATATATTGATGCTTGGAGAAATATTGATGGTCCTACTAAAATAAAGTGGAGTTCTAGTTTTTTGTTTTGTTTTTTATTACCATTATTTGCATATATATCTTTATTTGTATTTATATGTGAACAAGAGAAGCAACCTAGTATAAGGGATTGAGACCAGCCTTGAAGTCAGAAAGAACTATGTTCATATCTTGCCTAGATACATAAAAGCTATGGGATGATGGGCAAATCACTTAACCTCTCAGTGTCCTCAGGCAATTCTCTTTTAAGACTAAAAAAATGTTCTCATTTGCTTTGCTGGAGAGAATTCTCATACCAGCAAGTTCTAACATTGATGAAATCATAGGCCTGGCATTATATAGCTACATACATATGTGTATGTATATATATGAATATAGAATACAATCTTTCTGGAAAACAATTTGGAATTTATACACAGAAATTTACTAATTTACATGCTCTTTGACTTAGCTATTGTTAGACCTGTATCCCAAAAAGATCAAAGAAAAAGGAAAGAGTACTTACTCTATATGCGAAATTATTTTTTATAGCATCTCTCTTTTTTTTTAATTTTAAACATTATTTTATTTGGTCATTTCCAAACATTATTCACTGGAAACAAAGATCATTTTCTTTTCCTCCCCGCCCTGCCTCCCACCACCTTTCCCTCTCCCATAGCCGACGCATGATTCCACTGGTTATCACATGTGTTCTTGACTCGAACCCGTTTCCCTGTTGTTAGTATTTGCATTAGAGTGTTCATTTAGAGTCTCTCCTCAGTCATATCCCCTCAACCCCTGTAGTCAAGCAGTTGCTTTTCATCAGTGTTTTTACTCCCACAGTTTGTCCTCTGCTTGTGGATAGTATTTTTTAGATCCCTGCAGATTGTTCAGGGACATTGCATTGCCACTAATGGAGAAGTCTATCACCTTCAATTGTACCTCAATGTATCAGTCTCTGTGTACAATGTTTTCCTGGTTCTGCTCCTTTCGCTCTGCATCACTTCCTGGAGGTTGTTCCAGTCCCCATGGAATTCCTCCACTTTATTATTCCTTTTAGCACAATAGTATTCCATCATCAACATATATCACAATTTGTTCAGCCATTCCCCAATTGACGGGCAGCCCCTCGTTTTCCAATTTTTGGCCACCACAAAGAGTGCAGCTATGAATATTCTTGTACATGTCTTTTTCCTTATTATCTCTTTGGGGTACAAGCCCAGCAGTGCTATGGCTGGATCAAAGGGCAGACAGTCTTTTATCACCCTTTGGGCATAGTTCCAAATTGCCCTCCAGAATGGCTGGATCAATTCACAACTCCACCAGCAATGAATTAATGTCCCCACTTTGCCACATCCCCTCCAGCATTCATTACTTTCCATAGCTGTCATGTTAGCCAATCTGCTAAGGTGTGAGGTGATACCTCAGAGTTGTTTTGATTTGCATCTCTCTGATTATAAGAGATGTAGAGCACTTTTTCATGTGCTTATTAATAGTTTTGATTTCTTTGGCTGAGAACTGCCTGTTCATGTCCCTTGCCCATTTGTCAATTGGAGAATGGCTTGATTTTTTGTACAATTGATTAAGTTCTTTATAAATTTGAGTAATTAAACCTTTGTCAGAGGTTTTTATGAAGATTGTTTCCCAATTTGTTGCTACCCTTCTGATTTTGGTTACATTGGTTTTGTTTGTACAAAAACTTTTTAATTTGATGTAATCCAGATTACTTATTTTGCATTTTGTAACTCTTTCTAATTCTTGCTTGGTTTTGAAGTCTTTCCCTTCCCAAAGGTCTGACATGTATGCTATTCTGTGTTCACCTAATTTTCTTATAGTTTCCTTCTTTATGTTCAAGTCATTCACCCATTTTGAATTTATCTTGGTGTAGGGTGTGAGGTGTTGATCTAAACCTAATCTTTCCCACACTGTCCTCCAATTTTCCCAGCAGTTTTTATGAAATAGTGGATTTTTGTCCCAAAAGCTGGGATCTTTGGGTTTGTCATATACTGTCTTGCTGAGGTTGCTTGCCCCCAGTCTATTCCACTGATCCTCCTTTCTGTCTCTTAGCCAGTACCAAAATGTTTTGATGACCACTGCTTTATAATATAGTCTGAGATCTGGGACTGCAAGACCCCCTTCCTTTGTATTTTTTTTCATTATTTCCCTGGATATCCTTGATCTTTTGTTCTTCCAAATGAACTTTGTTATGTTTTTTTCTAAATCAATTAAAAAAATTTTTGGAAGTTCCATGGGTATGGCACTAAATAGATAGATGAGTTTGGGTAGGATGGTCATTTTTATTATATTAACAACAATATAAATAAAATGAATGACTCTTTAACAAAATAGAAAATAACCAGATTATCAGAACAAGAAAAGAAAATTTTATAAACATATTTTAATGGGAAAAATTGAACTATCCATAAATGAACTTCCAAAGAATAAAACCTGAGATTGAGATAGAGATAGAATTTTGTTATAATTTTATCTTGCCCAATAAAAGTTCAGATAATAAAATTAGAAGAAAATCAAAGTAACATCACAGTTATGTATAGGGGAAGAGTTCTTGACCAAGCAAGGGATAGAGAAATTCATAAAGATTAAATGGATAATTACATAGCATCCCTTATAGCTATGAATTTCTTTTTGTTGGTGAGAATCAATTTCCAGGCCCTCTTTGGCCCGTCTAGCATTTGAAAGGTGAAGTTAACAATTTCTTGACTTCTCTAACTAGAGAGAAAGGGTGAAGTGGATGTCCAGATAATTAAAGCATACTATTATTAGTATATAATGCTTCTGCAACAGACTTTTGATCTGACTCCAAGATTATTTATCTGATACATCTTTTTGTTTCTCTGTTCTCCCCATCCTCTTCTTTCTAGATTTCCCTTAATATACAGTGCTACTCTGCTCTTCTGATCTACCCCTATTTTAACTCAGTTTGTTCTTTTTCTATAAGGTTTATTTTTCCCAAGCTATATTCCAGTCTTGGGCTTCATTTTAAAAAGTCTTACTGATATTAATTTAAAATTGTCTTTTTTATTTAGTTCACCTTCTTTATTACCCACACCTTGTGCATTTGTGTATAGCTATGGGAGACCATGAGTTTTATTTGTCTCCTTTTGTTGAAGTTTCTATCTTATGAATTTGCAAGTATCTCTCTCTACACTCTAGGTAGAATTATTAATAAAGTAACTCTTCAAACAAATTTGTACTTAGTAACTTTTAAAAAATATTTATAGCTCTCCATCATCAATTCAGAAACTGCTGTTGTTGATGGCCCATTTCTCGAAAAGCAGAAGACAATAAAACTACCCAAACTTCCTAAATCTTCTCCAAATGTTAAGCTTTCACCATTGACTGTATCACCTGGACAGAGTCTTCAGCTTATACTAAGATTAGATCTTCCTGCAGAAACAAAATTAACTGAAGGAGCACCCAGTTTCTGGTTTCTAACAGCTGAAGGTGAGTACATTAGTAATATTACTAATGACATATTATTAACATGCTTCTCCTCCCCCTTTATCATCTAAAATGATGTAAATATACACTAAATTACATTGGACCTGGAGTCAGAAAGATCTAAGTTCAAGTCTTGTTTTAGATACTAGCTTTAACTTCTTTATCTCTAAAATGGAAATAATAATATTTCCCAAGATTGCTGTGAGGATCAAATGAGATAGTGTACTAACTGCTTTGTGAGTTTCAACACTTATTAATATCTGTCCCTTTTTTGATAACCATTTTGGTGATCTTCATTACTCTTTAATGAATTTAATGAATTAAATTACTCTTTCTCTCATATGCTAAAAGATAATAATCCACCTGAAGCTACATATTGACCAAATTAATCAGAATATATATCTCTGAAATTATTCTTTGCCATTATTATGTTTGTCTTCAATGGAGCCACTATGAACAGGAAAATTTAAATGAGGAAAAACAATAGAAACTGCAGATTATTGGACTAGAAGATTTTTGGTCCAGCCCTGTCACTTGCTGATGTATGATATTAAACAAATGACAAGTTCTCTGGACCTCAGTTTTCTTTTCTGTAAGATGATGTTAAATTGGCTATGTAGGTTCTAAAATTCTGTGATTCTATGAAACTGCCCTTTACTCATTCACTCAGAGGAAGCAAAAAGAAAATAGACAAAAAGGATATAGAGAAAGACATTTGGATAAGATTCAAGAGGATTGAGTGAAAATTCATTTATATCTCAACTAGTGGCTAGAAGCTACTATCTACCCTGACAAACCAATATGTTATACTCCTAAAATTTCTGAAGAGCTTCTCCTATAAGTCATGATTGCTACCTCAGTGTTAAAAGGGAATGAAATTATGTAGAGAAGTTCTTTTTAAATTATATTTTTTTGTCATCATAGGTAGTAAGACTGGACACTTTAGTAAGTAAAATGATTGGCATTCATTGCCAGCTGAAGAAGAGAATCATGTGCAAGATTTCTTGTTAAGCTTAAACCCTGAAATCATTATCACTAGAGACACTGAACATAAGAGAAAGAGTGCTGAAGAAGAGACCAGAAAGCCTGGAATATTACCCATCCCTACATCTGATTCATAATTTGTAGAGGACTACTTCTCTTTCCATTTATTCATCTGCATGCCTCCCTTTCATGGATGTGTTGAATAAGAAAAGTTATGTGAACCTTCTTAATCATATAAGTTGTTATACCAATGCAAGGAGTTGTTATTATATAAAGAAATGTCTTTGATATACATTTTGCTTCCTAGTTAAACTTTTTGCAGGTTATTTCTATTTTAAAGATACTTGTCATAAAGATTAAATATACTTTTGTCTGAGATAGGTACAGAACTGATTTCAATAAGCTATTGGTCAAAACAAGGATTTCTTTGGAACAGATTTTGTTTTCACAGAAAAAGTTCAAAAGTTTTAAGTAGATCACTGAAATGTCACATCTGCAGGATTCCTTGTGAAAAGGACAATACCACATTAAGTGTTCAGTGGTACCTTCCATAGTTTATCTGAAAACATTCATTAATATTGCCCTTTGCTGGGTGCCTTCTATGTACCACTGTTTGCAAAAGCTTCATCCCTGGGTGTCTGTTCCACATCCCTTTTTTTTTTTTTTAAACTTAGTATGTTGGGTATGCAGGCAGGTTTTAATTGTTGGAAAAAAGCAGGGGGACACAATCAACCACTTTCAAACAGTAAGTCGTTTAAAATTACATATATTTGATTTGGAGTTTGAGTTTTCTGTAGTAGACATTTCACATCCCTCATTTACATCTTCTGTAAGCTCATATTAAAATTATTTGTGTTTGTAGAAATACATTTAGCTTATGCTTTGATCTTCCTAAAGTGCTGAACTGGCCATAAACTGCAGGGGCTCTCTGTCAGGATTAGATATAAAATTCTCTGGCATTCAAAGCCCTTTGTGATATATCTCCTTATAAACTTTTTTGTCTTCTTATGCCTCACCCAGAGATTTAGGACACTGGCCTCCTCAACAAGATACATCCTCTTCTCCCAGCATGGTACATGCTGGTACAGTCACATTCAGTGGCTGTCCCCCATGCCTGAAATTCTCTCCTCCTCTTCATTTCCTTATCTTCCCTGGCTTCCTTCAAATCTCAGCTAAAATCCCACTTTCTACACAAAACTTTCCCAATCCTTATTGCTAGTGCTTTCCTCTTGTTGATTACCTCTAACTGATCATAGACATGTATATATGTATTTGTAGGTCTTCTTTGTACATAGTTGTTTGCATGTTGTCTCCCCCGTGTAGCTGTGAACTTATTGAAAACAGAGAGATTGTATTTTGCCTTTATATCCCCAGGCTTAGTACAATCCTGGATGGATGGATGGATGGATGGATGGATGGATGGATGGATGGATAAAAGTTAGAGAAAAAGTACTGATGTACAAATAAACCATAGAAGATGGTCTCTGCTTTTAAGGAACGTATTGGCTAGGTTGCACAGAGGATAAAGAACCAGACCTCGAGTCAGAAAGATCAGAGTTCAAATCCAATCTCAAACACTTCCCAGCCCTGTGACTGAGCAAGTTACTTAACCTCCATCTACCCTAGATTCCTCATCTGTAAAACACGGATAATAATAGTATGTACCCTGAAAAGTTACTGTGAGAATCAAATGAGATATTTGTAAATCACTTAGCATAATTCCTGGCTTGTAGTAAGGGCTATTCAAATGTTGGCCCTTAGTATTAATGAGGGAGATAGCACAAGTGGAAGGTTTCATTTGCAAGTTAGATGGGAGAAGTCCTATGATCTTTAGGATATATCAGCTAAGTAGATATTAGTGCTTCTTCTTTAATGTGTTTTCTATTGATAGAACCATAACTGATTGTGTTAATTTAATATAAATCATGCCCTCTTATTCTGTCTGAAAACCCATCCTTGCTATTAGCCCTACCCTTTGGCCACACACACACACTATGGCAGGACAACAGGGCTCCCCGGCTCCCCTAAGAAGCTGGCGCTAGGTCCCATGTGACTCCTGGCATCCCAAACACTTGGGTCTGGCCCAGGCTGAGACACAGGCTGAGTGGCCTCATAAGATAGGGGCTGGAGCAGGCTTGTGCTCTCTTTTTGGGCTGAAGACTCTTGCTTGTGGAGTCAGGTAGCATGGTGAGTGGTTAACAATTAGGATGGCCAGGTGATCATATGATCTTTCTTTCTCTCTGGCTTTTTACTAATATATAATTATAAATTAACATATAGTCTCCAGAGAAATTTAATCATAAGTTTCTAATGTTGGATTATTTGATAGTGCTAAGGACTTGAGTGACAAAAATTTTTTTCCCCAAATCTCTATTAGTACCCACAGGAGCAATTGGCAGTGCTACATCTCCGTTGCTTCCCAGGATGACTGAGGCTACTGGGCTGAAAGCATGGCTGTTCCCAAGGCTCTTCTTAGGTTCAGGGACTTGTGATGGTTGTTTAACTTAGCTGGCATCTGTGACCTCCTGTCTCTCCCTTAGGTTGCCCAGCTTCTTCTGCTAGGCTGGCCCGCCTGCCCTGAATGTGGTAATTGGTTGCCAATTGATGGTATAGCTAGTTCCTTGTCCACAGGAGTTGCCTTCCCATATAATGACTGGAAGTAGGACTGTTAGTCTAGAATGTGTTGCCATTCCCAGGGCTCTTCTACTTGCCCACTTAGTTGTAGTAGTTCAGCAATTATTGCTGGTAGTAATGAGGAAGCTGGGTCTCCTCTGTACAATGAATTCTCCCCCCACTGATGACTGGAAGGAGGTCTGGTCATTTGGGAAACGCTGCTCTTCTGAAGGATCTTGGGCGCAGGCTCTCTGGGGAAATGATAGTCAAGTTGCTGGTAGTGGTAGTTTGACTTGTCTGTACATGCTGCCTCCTGTCTCTACCTTAGGGTGCCTTGCTTACCTTTCTTGTTTGACCAGAGAAGGACAACTGTTGGGCCTAGTAGGTGGAAGGAGGAGGAGAACTTGGAATTTTAAAACATGCTTTGGATAATTCATTCTTGGAGAATCAATAGTTATGTGAATTCAGACCATCCCTCCTGTTATCAAAAATAAAATAAGCATAATGAATATTACATTGGATTTAGAATTGAATCCCTAATCATTAGTAATGGAAATTATATTGGGGTTTGAATTGAACATCACATTAGTGATAAAGTCAGGATTTTAATTCCCACAGAACACATCACTTCCCATCTCCATATCTCTGCTCAGGCCTATAATGCCTTCCCACCTCGCCTTTACTTCTTAGAATCCCTTGTTTCCTTCAAAACTGTGCTCAAGGGATACTTTATATGTGAAGCCCTTCCTGACCCCCTTCCCCAACTGTTCCTGTCCTGTTCCCAAAAAAATGTCCTTGTATTTAATGTTGTATTTCATATTATTTTTGTACATTTTTTCTCTCCCACTAGAATGTGGCCTCCTTTCTTTAGGGCAAAGACATATCTTTTGTATTTAGAATACCTAGTACAATGTCTGACACATAGAAGGCACTTAATAAATGCTTGTTGATCCATTTATTGCCCAGTTACACCATCTAATACTGCTCCTCTGGCCATGGGGACACAGAGATGAGAGAGAGAGAGAGAGAGAGAGAGAGAGAGAGAGAGAGAGAGAGAGAGAGAGAGAGAGAGCGAGCATTCAGTGGAGAGGATAAGAGAAGTAACCCTGTGAAATGAGTCTAAAAAGACACATTGTTGTAAATGTATTCAATACACAAAATGTAATCATTGAATTAGCATGAGCCATCTTTATTGGGTCATGTTTCACTAATCTGCATATTACTTCTTTCCTGATATCCCAGGTGAAAAGAAAGCAATTCATTGATTGGTCTCTTTTTGACAAATTGTCTACCATGTAGGTTCTGAATTCAATAGAACTTAAAATATAAAAGAAATATGTCAGTGATGTAAACAATCAAAATTCAAAATATCTCTAAACTTAGGTTGCATGTTATGTATAATCATGAAAATTGTCTCATTTTGTTTTTTAAATTTTGATCAAATATGCAAACATGTTAATTTGGATGATCAAGACATAAACTTAATGGTGTTAAACTAAAGTAAAATTTCCAACAAAGAATACACATATATTATTATCTTTGCCCAATATATTTAGTGGCATTTTAACAAAACGTATTAAAATGTTTTAGACCAATCTCTTAATTTTGCAGGATTTAAAGATTTTGGAAAAGATGTACTTACCTTAACATGAAGTATTTACACACTTGTGATTAAAAAATGTTTTCTCTTCGTAGTTCATTAGAGGCTGAAGTATTTATTTTCAACTGAATTTACATTTACTACATATTGATTCCAAGGCAGAAGAGGGGTAAGGGCTAGGCAATGAATGTTAAGTGACTTGCCAAGTCACACAGCTAGGAAGTGTCTGAAGCCAGGTTTGAACCTAGGACTTTCCATCTTTAGGACTGGCTCTCCATCCACTGAGCCCCCCAGCTGCCCCCAGGAAGTTGGATTTCTAACAACTTCACCTGTATAAAACACAATTATCTGGAAGCGTCGGAATACAAAAGTCAATGAATATGAATATGACTTCTCACAATGCAAAATAATTGCCAAAAAGCAATAGCATTAATTCTGTACAAATTATTGCTTTGGTATCTTATTTATTTGATGATATTTGATTGTTTTCAGTCATGTCTAATCCTTTATGATCCCACTTGGGGTCTTCTTGACAAAGATACTAGAGTGGTTTGCCATTTCCTCCTCTAGTTCATTTTACAGATGATAAAATTATGGTCAATGGAGTTAAGTGACTTGCCACGGGTTACACAGTAAGTGTCTGAGGCCAGATTTGAACTGAGGAAGATAAGTCTTCCTGACTCCAGACCCACACAGTACTATGTTCATTTCATCACCTCACTGACCCCACCATCTGCCAGTGAATTTTCCTCTTATTCCCAGACATACTTATTTCATACAGGCTTTCCTCATGTGGTAATGAAGGAACTCTTTCCATTTTGTTTCTAATTTATTTGTTGATATTAAATTCTTAAAGATTTTAGTTACCTAGTTTCCTAGCCAACAGAATTTTATAAGTAGTTAACTAGATTGGAAATGAATTAACACAGAATTATATGGAACAGATACTTGGATTTCCCAGACCAAATGTCTTGTATTTTTTAATGTTCTGAAGAATATTTTTTAATCAGAATATCGTTTTTAAGTAATCTTAACATTTTTATAGAAAATTTGAGTTATTACAGCATTTTTGCAAATAAGACTTAATTTTGGTAGCATAAAGGCATTAGATTATGTATAATTGGAAAACTGCATTTCCCAGTAGTCCACTGACTTCCTGTCATTATGTACTTCTTGTAGGCAGAGGTATAAATTCAGTGGGGTTCCTGGTCTTGCTCTCTTTGCTTCCTAGGTTGCAACCATGGTAGTAAGCAGGGTTTTTGAACAGGTAGATTAGCCATGGTACATGGGTTTTATTTTGTTACCTTTTTATTCCTTTATTTCTAATGACCATTAATAAATCTTTTAAAATATATATTTTAATTATTGTATATTAATTTTAATTTTTATAATTATAAATGAAATTACCTAGAATTATTTGAAATAATTCTACTTCAATATTTGGTACAACTCCATTTCAATAAAGTGAGATTTATAAGTTTAATATAGCATTATTCACATAATGGAAAATATGAAGGCATAACAAAAGAGACTTTATTTTTATATATAAATGTTTATGATCTTAATGATTTATTTTTTCTTTCTCAGGTAATGAATGGCTTCTTGAAGGACAAACTCCATCAGGAGAAATTAGGAGTCTTTCTACACAACCAGTGATATCACTGAAGATTCCACACAGTTGCTTGTCATTTGAAGTGATTGTGTCCATCTGTGTGTGTCTTTATTATTGTAGTTCAGACAGCAGCGCCTGTATGATGAAAGGAATTTTATTTAGTCAGCCTTTACAGATTGCTAATACACACCACAGTAACATGCCTTTAGTAGAGCTGAGATATGTGTTTTAGGCAACTAATCTTCCACAATGCAGCCAGTCACTTTAACTTATTGCTCACTATTTTTATACAAGCAACCAAACAGATGGCTTTCCTTCTGTCCCTTATCACCTAGAGTTTAAGACAAAATAACTTGAAATTCATTACTTTGTGACAGCATCTGCTATTGAAGTGAAATTATGTTAATTTTCTACCTATTTATTATGTGGAAAAATTCAGTTTGTGGACTGGTTAAGTCCTTGATTATAGTTTGAATTATGGTTCTATAACATTACTAAGTTCTGAAAAGAAAAGTCATGTTTGAGGTCCATATTAGAACTAATAAAATTAGATGTAGTTAATAAGATATGAAGTGCTTTATCTAATTTGCCTTTATTAAATTCCCTAGTATCTTTCAGTAAATCTAGAATACCTTTCAGAGGAACCAAGATTAGGTCTACAATTTTGTAAAGAATTACCTCAATCCAAATTATAGGTTGTTTCTTTAATTTAAAATGGTTTGTTGATCATAGTTTAATTTTAAAGAGGAGCTAATGAATTTACTCATTGTTCTCTTCTGTGAATATCTGAATTATAATATGTATTTAAAATATAAATTTACCTATTTTATGCAAGTTCAGTCTGCTGCTCTTAATACCATCATGTTTGCCTTATGTGAAGAGAATAGCCTTACAACAAACAAACAAAAAATGCAGAGATTGCATTTAAATGCTACTGTTTTGAAAGCTACTTTTTGAACTTGGGCTGAAATACTTAGTTATACCAAACAATGAATGTGGTTCAGCAAATTTTGTAGTTTTGTTAGGAAAATTATGGTAACATTCAGTTGTTAGACAATTTCGTATGTTTGGCAATTGAATCAGATCAACATGCCGACTCATGATATATCTATATCAAAACCACGATTAGGAAAGTCAGGATGTAGAAGAAATACTATGTATTTGGTTGACCTTTTGATTTCTCTTTTCCAAAGTTAAAATTCTGCAAATGTTGTGTTACTTCTTAAACAATTCTTAAGTATTCAAAGTAGAAATGCTCCACTACTATCATTAGGTATAGTACATTGTAGAAACTAATTCTTCATACTGTCAAAGCAGAATTTAGTTGTTCTGATCATTTTTCTCTTCTCTTTTACTAAAAAGAACAGCCTTTGAGCACTTTTAGGACTGCTTTTTTATTTGTAAGCCATAAAAGCTTATACTTTTATGCCATTGAAATATATGTAAAATATGTACTAGAATGAGAATGACATTTTCACCCAAAATTATAATTTTAAAAATATCTTCAAAGCATTTCCTTTCACCTTTAGTTAATTGTTGAGATGGTTTGTCATCTCTGTTATTTCCTGCAAAAACTAAATCTGCTCACAATTTGATCAAATGTCTTGTTCTTCAAAACATCAAGGGAGCCACATTTATTCATTCAGTTGATAAATACTAATTGAGATGGAATATGAGGAGATTTGTATCTGCATAGCAGTGATAGGACATGAAGTGTAATTATTTAAGTGCTGCTGGCCCATTTTTCTATGTTCATAAATTATTTGTCGGTTTAAATGGTTATCTGCTGATATATTTCATGCTTGAAACTAGTTAAGGAATTTGCTTAATCAGGACATTTGAGTTAGATTATTTGCTAAATCTGTCTATCCTTTAAAAAAATTTTCAAAACTGTATAGTAAATTTGAAACAAAAACCATGGATTTTATGTCTTATTAGTTTATAAATTTCTTTCATAAAACACAAGATAGCATAATATTATTCCTATTGTCTTAAGATTAAAACTTGGCCAGAAAGAACAATATTATCACTTGATTTATTTATTGTATTTATCTTTTCCAGTTGGACAGGATGAGAATATTCTGGCTCAATCATCTCCTCTTCCAAAAAAGCATGGACAGTTTCACATGCTCTCCCAAAGAGATACTACACTTAACCTACTACTAATTCAGAAATATTTTCTTATGGTAACTATATTTAGAAGTATATTATTTTTATATAATAAAAATACATTCAAGATATTTATTTTTAGAATTATGATTTTTTTCTTTTGTTTCTTTCACATTAGGTTTTTCCCTTTAATAATCATTGAAGCATAATTTTAAAAGATTATCACCCAGCCATTTGCAACTGTTTTCTCATTGATAGCATTTATTTGCCAAAGGCTAATTGAATTAGTTAATAAATCATAGCATACATTTAAAAAAAACATTAAAATATCTAGTTTTGAAATGGATAGAATTTATATAAATAATCAGATTATATCAAGTATCCTACATAAGGAAGAAAGAATAGACAATTTGGAATAATATTTCTTCTGTTTTGCTGTGTTCACTGCCTTTTGAACATCTTTACTTTTTGCTTTGCAGCTGCTTAATTTAATTTTCCTAGAAAAAGTATTGATAAATAACATTTTGATGAAAAGAGATGGAACTACATGCCCACATTAAGGTATTTGCTTATATTTTTGACAAAATAAAATAAAAGATTCTTTTTACAAGGTCAAATAGAAGTAGTACTTATACAAAGTCATTCTATTGATCTGTAGCCATGTTGATTTTTAAAAAAAAATCTTTCTTAATAGCTACATCACCTAGATTATTTGTAAAATTATCTTTGATTTTATACACAAGAACTAACTCAGTATTACTGTAGTTTGTGCTAAAAATGTGTTTCTTTTTTGTAGTTATTTAGTAATTTCTGACTGTTCATGACTCTATTTGGGGTTATCTTGGAAAAGTGGTTTGCCTTTTCCTTCTGCTGCTGCTCATTTTACAAATGAGGAAACTGAAGCAAAAAGTGTTAAGTGATTTTCCCATGGTTGTGTAGCTAGTAAATGTCTAAAGCCAACCTTGAACTCAAGTCCTTCTGACTCCATCCATTGTATCACCTAGCTACCCTGAAAAGAAATATTTAAAGTATACTATTGTCTTTGTTAAATGCTTAATCTGTTTACAAAGAAAAAGCCTTACTGATTTTAAATATAGGGTTGCAACAAATAGTACACAATATACTACAGTGATACCTTGACTCACTTTAAAATTATCATTCCTAATAGAAGAGAAAGTTGAAAATTTTGAACTTCTAAATTTTTTATTATAGTGACCTCTTTATAGTGTTAGTACTCTTCTATCTCAGTATCATTTGTCCTTGATAAAAAAAAGTCAAAGTCAGTTATATCATAGAAATAAATAAGGCTTTTTATGCAGTAAGAAAATATGAAATGATAGTGAAAAAATTTTAAATCCTTGCAATAAACCATATATATAATAAATAATATGTTTTTTTTTCTTAACTTCTGGAACAACAAAAAAAATTCATTGGTCTATATTTATATTCAAGCTATTTATTAGTTTACTTTTAATAACTATCACCAATATTTAACTGGTTTAACTCTATTTTTGACTGAATTTACATGTAAAGACAGTTCTAAGTAGATGAACATAGTATAATTCTCTATCTTTGGGCATCCTCAAGATAGCCTATAACAAAGTAAATATTTTACAGCTTTTTAAAAAAAATCACATTCATATCGTTGAAAAAAACTGCCTGTTTTGTGCTCTCTTATTAACTAGTTTCAGCTTTCCTAATCTATATTTTGGAGAAATATGAAAAAAGGAATTGGTCTTTCCAATTTTGGTCTATCATTATTTATTTGCTATATCATAATGCCCTAGTTGCAGAACTGTTGTGTCTTTCTAGAATGTCCAATAATAAACTCCTCTTTTGTAGAATCCAAAGTAGATACATCTCATTCTGAATTTTATAGCAAGGGTTAGGATTTTATCTATTATATGTAGAGATCCAAATAAGAAATTAATCAATCATATATACTTTTCTCAAATGAAAAAGTTATATTTTCTAAAATTTAGCTCTAAAGAGAAATAAAGCTCCTCCTTTTATATTTTTCTAAAGACCTGATAATAAAGTCAGTGTTAGCCATAGACTATAAATATGTCTAGTAAAAAAAAATACTTAGAAGTGATTTCCTAAAGGGAAATCTAAAATACTGGCATTTATCATACCATTGACACTGCATTTGAAAAATTAGTATTTTTGTTACATTGTCTCCTGAACTTTGTTAATGTAGCATTCGGGGTCTGAAATAGCTCATTTTAATCAGATAATTCATTCCTTAGAGGTTTTGTAGCCCTTTTTTTCTAAGATTAATACAATGTCTAAAGCACTATGAGAGATTTTACATTATTGGCAGATATATCTAGTTCTTACTACCTCCCCTTGTGGGGTTCAATAACTTTCTGATGTAAAAATTCTAATATTAATATTTTAATTATGCTTAGAAATATAATTAAGACCTTGTTATAAAGACACACTTTAAAATGAAATCTGAAGATAGGGTTGTTTGGAATTCTTAGACTTTCATGAATATTCATATAAGAAAAGTTTTTTAAAAAGCGAAAGAGATCTAGAAACTGCTAGTTGGCCAACCTGTTAATACATTTTCAAAATGCCCAGATTTTATGTGTGGAATTGTATGAACTGTATTACACAAATAAAACAGATATAGAGTAACTGGCCTTCTTCTCCCTTGTTCCTACCCCCATGACAAATCAGCATGTGATAGTGATCCTGATTTCTCTTTACTATTACTTCTTTGTCCCTTTAATTATTAGGCCTTCTCCCAAAACAAGGTAGTGCCTATTAAATTGTCATTCAAAATCACCCAATGAAACCTTTTCAATTATCAGCTCATTGTGCTCGCTCATATATATGGTCTTCAAGACTGACTTCATTAATTCTTGTCACAAAGCCCTGGTCCAAAAATCAGCTTGAATTGATATTATTTATGTTTGTTTTTATTTTAATAAATTTTCTATGTAAGTTTTCTGAAGTTATATGATCTGTATTCTCTCTCCCTCCTTTTCTTCCCCCTCCTGGAACTGACAAGCAATTCAGTCTGGGTTATACATGTATTGTCACACAAAACATTATTATATATTATTAATTTTTAGTGAATTATCTTATAAAACCAAATCCCCCCCAAAATATACCTGAATAAACAAATGAGAAATCATATGTTTTCATCTGTATTTTTCCTCCAACAATTCTTTCTCTAGAGGAGGATAGCATTCTTTTTCATAAGTCCCTCAGAATTGTCCTTGATCATTGTATTGCTGTTAGTAGCAAAGTCTATCACATTTGATCATTCCACAGTATTGCAGTTACTGTATATAATGATCTCCTGGTTCTGCTTATCTCACTCTGCATCAGTTCACATAGGTCTTTCCAGCTCTTTCTGAAATCATCCTGTTCATTATTCCTTCTAGCATTAGTATTCCATCACCATCATATACCACAATTTATTCAGCCATTCCTTAATTGAGAGACATTCCTTTAGTTTCCAATTCTTTGTCACCACATAAAAGAGTAACTATAAATATTTCTGTACAAACAGGTTCTTTCCCATTTTTTTTAGAATTGATATTTTTTTAAAGAGTTATTCTGTGGTGGATTCTGGACTACTAGTCCAGAGACCATTATCAGCTTATGTGACCTTAGGCAGAGCATTTCATCTTCTTGGGCCTCAGTTTTCTCATCTGTAAAAATGACAGCAATTCCAGATCTAACTTGCAGTGGCATTCTGTGGTTACAGGCAGTTCAGGTAAAGCTTTCAACCCATCAGGTAGAGAATAGTTATAAGCAAGATTCCCTTCCCTTATTCTTACCTAATATGATTCTTTGAAATGAGATAACTGGACCCAGCAATATGTTAATTTGGTCAAAATCTTTTTTTTCAATTTCATTCAATAGAATGATTTAAAAAGATAATTTTAACAGAGCATTAATCTCATGCCCTGTGTGTTTAATCCCCACTTAACTGTAATCAATGTACCTTTCCAGTATTAGAAGAGCAGGTCAGACTAGCTGCTGCTGGTTCTCAGGCAGCTGTTTTGCCTGTAGATAGCTGAAGTAAAATAAAGTGGCCGTCTCTCTTCAGTTCTTCACAATGCACTCTCCTTAGTTCCTAACATTTGATTTGGTTTAATTATTTTCAAAGGTCAATACCATGAAGTCAGAGTTGGAAAGTTAAAACTGCAGATACTTGTTGTGGAATGTTTGCCTAGCTATAGTTAGCCATTGTTTGATATGTACCTCTTCTTCACTGGCATGCTGCTTTCAAGTATAGCTGAGGACTTTTTGTTCTACAGAAAACCCCAGGACTAAAAGGAAAAATTATAGGTATTTCTAAATCTGCTTCCCTATTTGGACTACCAATTATATGCCTTTAAAAAAAACCCAACAACTTCAGCCATATGTCCTTCTAACAGTTTAACCGAATTAACCCAAGTTAGTTTTCTTCAGGTCTCTGTAGCCCTCGGGTGCCTGAGTGATTTATAATTAAGCAAGATTGAGCAGTTCAGGTTTGTTTGTTACCTGAAATACTTAAAATTGCCATCATAATGTATGAATGCACAAGACTAATGTAATGCACTGTGCTTTCTCCCATCCCCCAATAACCTGGAGTATATTTAACATTTAAAAGAAAAGCAAAATATCAGGATCTTGAAGCAGGAGAACAAGTATTTATTGCATTTGCTTGGCTTCATTTTATTTGAATTCTCATAAGTAGTTGAACAAAAACTGAATGATAAGGGAGTAAGAAAATGCTTGACTTAAAGAAGCCTTATGAGACACTGCCATGTAACAAAATATGCAATTATTGGTATTTTGCCAGTGTTTGTACCAGTGGGGGAAGTATTCAGTGGCTTTATGCAATAAGTGTACCCACTGTTTCGGCAACAACTATTTTTTTCTGATAAAGGATTGAAATGTCTCCCTAACTAAATATCACTAATTCAGTCATTTAGACTGACTTATCCATTTAAAAACGCTCCACTGTTTTCTGAGCATACCCTCAATTTTTACACAGCCATACAAAATATTTTACTAGTGTATGTTCATATTTGAGGAGAGTAACTGGATATACAAGCACCAAAGAATAACAGGATTGCTTTTTTGTGAGTTTGCAGTGATCATATTTCAATTATCCATGAGGAATCATGGCAAATATGAACAGATAATTTATATTGAAAAGAGAAGTATAAGTGTATTTATATCACCTTAAGTTTGTGTTTTATTTAAGTATTAAATGACTCTCAAAGCATATGCCAATTGACAGTGGTGTGGCAGCAGGAAGCCACCTAGGCTTTTTAAAATTGCTGTAGTTAATCCAGCTATGGATAATGGATAATTTAAGATTGACTCTGACTTCTTATTATTATTTTAATTTGAACAATTTGGAACATTGCTGCAAATTGCATCTGTGAGCTGTACAAATTGGGGAGCCTTAGACTTTTCCCTATTGTTTAGGTTATATAAAAAGTTAAGAATTTTGTTTCTGAGCATACAGTTGGACTGTTATGCTGTCTTTTTCACATCTCTCATTCCAAAGGTTTGATTGAAATAATTTTTTTTTATTTTGTTCTGCTCTCCAAAGATAAAATGCAGCAAAGTTCTGTTTAAATAGGACACAGAGGCTAGAAACATATGATGTTATCTTTGAACAGACTTGTTCTAAAAGAATATATGCTGTGTATTTGTAAAGTACTTTATGTGGACAGATGAATATTTTTATATTGTGCTATTCATTTTAATATTTCTATACTTTCGAGCTGGTGTTCTTAATTTTCAATATGCATTTTTAAAGCCATGTAATAATGAAGTTGAAGACTGCTGTGAAAGAACAGTCTTTATTACTCAATCAGAGAAGTATAAAACTAGTGATTGACCTGTTTTAGTAGTATGCTTCTATTGTAAGCACTAAAATCAAATGTCTCTTTTTCTAAAGCTTTGTACTTTTTTTCATTAAACAGATGAAATATTTTCTCTCTAAGACCATTTCTGTTTTTATGCCTTTTTGTTTTCTTGTACTAAGCTATTTCATAAAAGAAATTTTACTATATGGATAATCACTTAAGTCACATAACTTAAAATTTGAGATTTAAGGAACTAGTGGGTAACATTGAAATTTCAAAATGCTTAAATTTGATTGCTTCAGTCTAATATATAAAATTTCCATTTTATATGGCTATAATCATGATACTTAAAAGCTTTCTCATATTTCCATAAATGAAAGAACCCAATTTATGAAAACTTCCCTGATGTTATCCTTAAAATCATTATATTTAAAAAAAATCAGACCAGTTGGAGATGCTCAATATGTGTTGTGTGGAAGAAGCTGAAAGGAAGCATATTAGCAGTTTTAACATAGATGGTGAATGGTCATGCATTAATAAAATTGCCTTTCTCCAGAGGAAAGAACTAAAACCAAATCTGTGAAAATTAGAGGAAATCCAGTAGTGAATCAGGCTTCCCAGTGTATTATAAATATACCCTTCCATCTCAAGAGATTAGATGACTGTCAGTAATACTCTATAATGAATTGCTGCATTGGATGGGAGGTTGGGCTAAACTAAGATCCTCCTTCAAATATTCTATTATTTCTGTTTCCTAAGAACAAGAATATACATGTTTTTTGTAGCTATGATGGCAGCCTTAAAGGTTTATGGCATCAGTGAAGATGTGATTATTATAACGTGGGACTTGCTCTTAGAATAAACTTTCTTAAATAGGCCCATTTCATGTTTACAGTGAACAGTGCAGGCCACAAGCTTAGTTTAATGCTGACAGATTGGAAAGTAAGAAATTATTTTATCATTTATAGATCTATATAATTTATAGTCATTATAGCTAATAAGAAGGTGCTATAGTAGGTAGAGACCTGGCCACAGAGCCAGAAAGATAGGGGTTCCGGTTCAGCTTCTCACGCATATTGGCTATCACTTAATTCTTGGGTGTTCTTCTAGGCAACTATAAGAGGAAGAGAAGGTGCCCAGCTGTATAGAGCTCAGAGGGAACACCTTTATCTGGGTTTTTCTTCTGTCAGTAAAATCATAGGTCAAGTCTCAATCCTTTTCACTAATAATTATTAGTAACAATTCCAGGATGGTAATGTTTCCTCCCCCCCCTTTTTATTAATTTAGAATTTTTTCTATGGTTACATAATTGATGTTCCCCCCTCCTCTTCCCTCCCCACTCCTGGAGCCGACAAGCCATTCCACTGGGTTATACGTGTATCATTGTTCAAAACCTATTTCCATATTATCCATATTTTCAGTAGAGCAATCTTTTAGCATCAAAACTCCAATAACATCCCCATTGAACCACATGATCGATCATATGTTTTTCTTCTGCATTTCTGCTCCCATAGTTCTTTCTCTGGATGTGGATAGCATTATTTCTCATTTCTCTAGATTGTCTTGAGTCATTGCATTGCTGCTAGTAGAAAGATCTATTACATTCAGTTGTGCCATAATGTATCAGTCTCTGTGTACAATGTTCCCCTGGTTCTACTCCTTTCACTCTGCATCAATTCCTGGAGAACTTTCCAGTTTGCATGGAATTCCTCCAGTTCATTGTCCCTTTCAGCACAATAATGTTCACAAATTAGAAAATGAGGGGATGCCCTCCAATTGAGGAATAGCTGAACAAATTGTGGAATATGTTGGTGATAGAATACTATTTTGCTCAAAGGTATAATGAACTGGAGGAATTCCATGTGAACTGGAACAACCTCCAGGAAGTGATGCAGAGCAAAAGGAGCATAACCAGATGAACGTCGTACACAGAGACTGATACACTATGGCACAATTGAATGTAGTGGATTTCTCTACTAGCAGCAATGCAATGATCTAGTCAATTCTGAGGAACTTATGAAAAAGATCACTATCCACATTCAGAGGAAGAACTAGGAATAGAAATAGAAAAATAACAACTGCTTGATCAAGTGGTTCGATGGGGATATGATTGGGGATGTAAATCACACTAGTGCAAATATTAATAATATGGAAATAGGTCTTGATCAGTGACATGTAAAACCCAGTGGAATTGCTTGTTGGCTATTTGAGGAGGTTGGGAGGAATGGAGGGAAAGAACATGAACCGTAACCAAGGAAAAATATTCTAAATTAATTAAATAAACTTAATTGTAAAAAATCTAGTTAACAAATTTGGGGGCTTGGGGTATTAATTCAGTTGTATTTTATTTTCAGTTCTGAATTCTCTCCCCTCTCCTACACAAATAAATTTTGTACATCTTGAACCCTTAGCTGTTAAATATTTTGATTGTTTTAATTTTTGCCAAATAAGTAAATTTAGATACAAAATAATACCACCATTCCAAAGCATCATAAATGCATCATGCAGAATTCTTTTTCTTGAAATATCCTTTGTGTGTTGATTACAGATTAAAGACCTTTTAAAAAGTAAGTTTAAACTTTAATTTGAAGTAATTAAAATGGTTCTATTTTATATTATCCTAGATCTCATTTTTAAATTTGTGACTGACTAACCTCACTTAAGTTATGTTACCAAGTAACATCAATAGAAATGCATTATCCCTTCTGTCACTTTTCATGGCACTTGGGATATATTTAATATTTACTATACCATATTCTCCCTCTACTGGTAACCTTTGAAATACTTGACATTAAAATTTATTACAGCTCTTAAATTATAAAGACATTTCTAAATTACAAACTTTTACTCTTTCAAGCACATTAAGTAATCTCTTATTAGCATTAGTAAAGTGGAACTTCTATTTTCCAAAATCAGGCTAAATCAAGCAAATGCAGAGGAAAGATAAGTACAAATCAAAATATGCAAACCCATATTTTTTAATTTTATTTTTTCAGTTGACAAGCATTTATATTCTCTGCTCCCTCTCTCCCAACTTAAAAAACAAGCAAACTTTTAATACATTTTAATTGACCTAAAATTCATTTAACATAGAATCCATCTTTCACATAGGTGTACTTCATGGTTTACAATCCATATCAGCTACTGATGGTTTAGTAGGTAAGAGTGGAAATACTTAGTGGAAAACCTTGTTTTAATTTTTAAACCATAACCTGCAGCTCCATCATTTCCTTTTAGTCAGGCCATATCTATTAGACCTAATTAGGAATTCAAGATAAAGTAAATTTTAATTCAAAACTGCCCATATTTAATCCAAATCACTAGCATTTTCTATGTTTCCTCTTTTGGTTCCCAAATAATTTGTATTTAACTAACCATAGAAAATGGATTTAATCAATAGTAACCAATAAATGTTAAGCAAAAGCTATGGGACAAATATAGTACATACCTTTCTAAAAAAAACAAAAAACAGGTTTTTTTAAATAACATAAATCTAGCTGTGTAGTCAGTCTACTACCTTCCTGTCAATAATCACCATAAATTATGTAGATGAAGAGATCATAGAATTCTTAAGGGACACATCCAGCTCCATGTTTCTGCCAATGTGTAAAAATTAAATACTTCACTGCAGGAGATTGGAAAAAAATTCCATAATTCTATACACCAAGAAATACATGCCACTTTAAGTTATACTTGTTCTATATTTGGCATTTCATTTCAATGACTACAACAGAGCCCCTTAGTAGAGTCGACAGGATAAGGAGGATAAATATTTGAAGTATATTTTGTCTCCTCATCCTGGAAATTGAAAACAATGGCTTACCTTATGTTCAGGAAACTGACATGGCCTAAGAATCTGCATTACGAGGGTTCTCAAGGTCATTGAGTCTGCCCCCTTTGTTAAAAATAGGTTTAAGCCAAGAAGGCAGACAGCCATTTCATTCAGGTTATTAATGATGTATGTTCAACAAGTAGGAAAAATTTTGAAGGGAGGGGGGAAGGTTGGTTTAATTTGTCTTATCCTCCATTGAGTTGTTTTGCAGTCTTGTCCAACTTTTGGCAACCCCATTTGGGGTTTTCTTGGCAAAGCTACTCGAGTGGTTTGCCATTTCCTTTTCTAGCTCACTTTATTAAAGATGAAGAAACTGAGGCAAACTGGGTTAAATGACTTGCCTGGGTCACACAGCTAGCTGTGAATAAGAACAGATTTAAATTTAGGAAGATGACTTTTCCTGTCTTCAGTCCCAATGCTATCCACTGTGCTACCTAGCTGCCCATATTTTGAATGGAGAAGGAACTAGTTAGTATATTTTTAATGTTGATACCTTGCTATTCCAAGTACTGTGATGCCATTTTTTTTTAGCCTTCAATTTTATGATTTCATCAGGGTAGCAAAACCCTAGTGTGGACATTCTCCCAATGCAGATCAGCAACCTACCAGCAACTCAAGTTTTAGAGAGTTGTTTGGGACATAGTATTGTCACTGAAGCAACACATTCATGAAGCCATATAGATATTTCCAATAATAATCCCCCTGCCAAATTCTTCTATAATAGGTTGAGGTTCTATTGTGGTAATTAAAAAGGTAGCTTGTCAGAATGGATACTGTTCCACTTAGTGGCTGGAAAATCTCCATTTGGATTCAGTCTTTAAACACTCACTAGGTGATGGAGAACAAATTGTTTTTATCTTTCTGCCTCAGTTTCCTTTTCTGTACAAAAGATAATACCTGTTGTTCCTATCCCACAGGGTACTTGTGATGCCCAAATTAGATAATTTATTGTAAAATGCTTTGCACTATATAAATGTTGGCAATGATAATAATCTAACCTATTTTTAGAGGAAACTCTACAACCTCTCTAGAGTAGACATTCCAGCTTTTAACAAGCCCATAAAGAAATTCTTCTATATATCTAATCTAAATCCCTTCTATGCAAAATAAGCATTCCTCTTGTCCTTTGCTCAAAGGAGATATATAGTAATCTCATCCATATCTGAAGACTTCAATTTTCTCTGCCTTCTCTTACTCAGGTTAATTAATTGTAGTGACTCTAAAATATTATTTAATTCCTTTCAACAAATAGGGAAATATATATATATATATATATATACACATACACACACATATATGTATATACACAAATATTTAACAGCTCTTTCACAACCTCATGTTGCTCTCTGATGAAATCCATCTTGAGTTTTTCAGGATTTTTGCATCCTAAAAACCAAGCACTATATGAAGTTTCTTCTCCAGTAAAACTACAGGGCTGAGTTAAGAATAGGAGAATTTTTATTTCATATGCCTTGCATTTCCACTTATAGATTATTTTGTTTCATGAGCCTTTTTAACAGTTTGTAGGATAATAGAATTATACCTCATAGACATCTAGAACTAAGAATGGAGGCTGTCAAAGATTAAGAGACTTGCCCAGGATCACACAAGCAATGTGTCTGAGGCAAAATTTGAACTAAAGTTTCTCCTCTTTGATTCCAAGGCTAATAGTGCTCTATCTGTTGTCACCTAGCTTCCTGACAATGTCACATCCTATAAAGAGGTCAAAGGGGATAAAATAATCTTAAAGTAGTTTCAATCAAATGGTGAGGTTGGAATACAGATTGTAAGGAGTTGAGATACAATTCACTTATGTTAAGAAAATGGAAGCAACAAGGATAGACAATTCTTTTATTAAAACTCAGAAATTGACTCAGCCAGCAAACTCTTGCTCTCTTGGCCAAGAGGCAAGACATGGAAGCCAAGGGCAATACAGGCTTAAAGTACAAGCTCATTTGCAGAACATTGCAAAGGGCAATGGTGAATCTCACAACATCCCTTCCAAAACAGGGAGAAACAGTAAAGAAGGAAATGGACCTTCACAAATCTTGACGTGAAACTATAACAGATCATCTCAAAATTATCTAGAAAGGAAATAAATAAAATGGGGGGGAAAAAGAATATAAACATGTAGAAAGGCACAGATTTGCTACTATTCTGATAGCAATCTAGTCTTACCATCAATGATAGTGGAACCACTACATTTATCAAAGGCATTTTTCAATAGAATATTGGAATGCACTTAGCACAGTGCTTTGGCATATAGTACATGTTTAATGAATACTTATTGACTGACTGGATGGCTGACAGAACAAAAAGTCCTTGAGAACAGGGCAACTTTTTATTTTATGCTTTCTAGCCCCTCACGTAGAACTCTGAACATAGTAGGTATATCACAAATCATTTCTAATTTCATTAAAATCTCCCTGGAAAAGTAGAAATAGTACTTAAGAAGAAGTCAGGAAAAATTGTTGAACCAAAACAAACACACATGAAGAACCTATAATGGGAATAAACCAATTCTGAAATCACTGAGCATTCAACTTTTCAGATATCTCACAAAGAGGTAATACCAAAAAGAATGAGGGGAAAAAATCACATATGGTATTATCACACACATACACACAATAAAAAAACATGAACAACTAACTCATCTGTCTACTTCATATTTGTAAAATCTTCATGGAAATAGTTTAGGCACATATCTATGTTATCTTTAATGAAAACACACCGAGGGAAAGTGGCTTTTTACATATTTGTTCTATAGTGAATATATCTTCACAACAACAGAATTGAGAGATAAAAAATACAAGATCTAGCTGTGCTTATTACTTTGTGGGGGGGCATTTTGGTTTTTTTTTTTATTGTACTTGCTATTTCTCATGGTGTAGGGACTTGTCAGGGAGGAAACTCCCTCAAAAAATACAATGTACAAGTCCTTTGCAATTTATTTTCTCAGAAATTTCCCTAAACTGAGAGGTTAAGTAATTTGATGATACGTGTCATGAGAAACGTTTGAAAACAAGTCTTCCCTGATCCAAGGTCAGCTCTCCATGCCTTATTACAAGCTGTCTTCTCTCTGTGTTTATTATTAGTTGACTTTTATTAAAAGGCACTTGACTCAACAGAGGAAAACATGGCATTAAAGGTTCTTGAAAAATAGTCTCCTATGCATAGAATAAAAAGATTACAGCCCCCCAGCTGACAACACCAAGAAATGTTATAGCCAAATTCAAAAACAATCAGATGAAAGAAAAGATAGTACAAGCTGCCAAGAAGAAGCCATTCAGATACCATGGAAACACGGTGAGGTTAACACAGGATCTGGCTGCATCCACACTGAAGGACTAAAAGGCATGGAATACGATATTCCGGAAAGTAAGGGAACTAGGTCTACAACCAAGAATAAAATACCCATCAAAACTGACTATATTCTTATAGGGGAAAGTATGGTCATTCAACACAACAGAAGAGTTCCAAGCATACATAAATAAAAGACCAGACCTGAACAGAAAATTTGATGTCCAACGACAGAACTCAAGAGAATCATCAAAAGGTAATTTAAAAAAGAGGGGAAAAAAACAAACAAAACAACAACAAAAATTTTATAAGAGACTCAGTAAGTTAAAATGATATGTATCCCTATAAGAAAATAGGTCATTGGTAACTCTTAAAAACTGTTGCTATCACCTGAGCAGCTAGAAGAATTACACTCAGAGGGAACAGTGGCAAACTGTATAGGATGAAAGGACAAGACATAAATAGGTATATAGATATATGCATACATAAATACATATACATGTGTATGTATATATATACATGACGAGCTAAAAAAGAAAAGAGGTTATGACTAAAAGAAATGGGGGTAAATTTATATGTCACAAAGAATCTCATGGCGGGAGGGGGGAGAACATCGATACACTGGAAGGGTAAAGAGGTTGGAGACAGGAAATACTCAACTCTTATGTACTTTGAAACTGACCCAAAGAGGGAAGAACAACCCAATCCATTGGGGAAGAAAATAGATTTGCGCCCTATAGGAGAGTAGAAGGGTAAAAAACAGACTGGTGGGGAGGGAAGCAGTACAAGGGAGGGAGAGGGTGGGGGGGGAAATTTTAAAAAGACTATGGGGAAAATAAGGGAGGGAATAAAAAGGGAGGGGGGTAGAAAGGGAAGTAAAATAAGGGAGGGAATGGGGGTGGGGGGAGGATGACTATAAACAAACATTGGTATAGAAGGAAATAGTGAAAGAAGAAAAGGCAGGACCAGGAGTAGAAATCAAAATTCTGGGAAATACACAGCTAGTAATCACAACTCTGAATGTGAATGGAATGAAATCCATAAAACGCAAGGGAATAGCAGAGTGGATTAGAATCCAAAACCCTACCATATGCTGTATGCAAGAAACACACATGAGGAAGATAGATCTGCATAGGGTGAAAGTAAGAGGATGGAGCCAAACCTATTGGGCATCAAATGATAAAAAGAAGGCAGGAGTTGCAATCATGATATCAGACAAAGCCAAAGTAAAAATAAATCTAGTTAAAAGAGATAGGGAAGGTAATTACATCCTGATAAAAGGCAGTATAGACAACGAGGAAATATCTGTACTCAATATGTATGCACCAAATGGCAGAGCATCCAAATTTTTAAAGGAGAAACTAGAGGTTCTCAAGGATGAAATAGATAGAAAAACTATACTAGTGGGAGACCTGAACCTTCCTCTATCCGAACTAGATAAATCAAATAAAAAAAAATAAGAAAGAGGTGAGATAAGCAAATGAAATCTTATAAAAATTAGAGTTAGTAGACATATGGAGAAAAATAAATAGGGACAAAAAGGAATACACCTTTTCAGCAATACATGGTACATTCACAAAAATTGACCATGTACTAGGGCACAAAATCATTGCAAACAAGTGCAAAAGAGCAGAAATAATAAATGCAACCTTCTCAGACCACAGTGCAATAAAAATAATAAAAAGTAAGGGTACATGGATAGATAAATCAAAAATTAATTGGAAATTAAACAATGATTCTCCAAAACCAGCTAGTTAAAGAACAAATCATAGAAACAATAACTTCATTGAAGAAAATGACAATGGTGAGACATCCTTTCAAAACCTATGGGATGCAGCCAAAGCAGTACTGAGGGGGAAATTTATATCCTTGAGTTCATATATAAACAAATTAAGAAGGGCAGAGGTCAATAAATTGGGCATGCAAATTAAAAAACTAAAAAGTGAACAAATTAAAAATCCTCAGATGAAGACTAAATTAGAGATCCTAAAAATCAAAGGAGAAATTAATAAAATTGAAAGGCAAAGAACTATTGATTTAATAAATAAGACTAGAAGCTGGTACTTTGAAAAAATCAAATAAAATTGACAAAGTACTAGTCAGTCTAATTAAAAAAAGGAAAGAAAAAAACCAAATTGACAGTATCCAAGATGAAAAGGGAGACCTCACCTCTAATGAAGAGGAAATCAAGGCAATCATTAAAAACTACTATGCCCAATTATATGGCAAAAAATATGGCAATCTAAGTGATATGGATGAATACTTACAAAAATATAAATTGCCTAGACTAAAAGAAGAAGAAATAAATTACCTAAACAACCCCATATCAGAAAAAGAAATTGAACAAGCCATCAAAGAACTCCCTAAGAAAAAATCCCCAGGTCCAGACAGATTCACAAATGAATTCTATCAAACATTCAAAGGACAGCTAACCCCAATACTATACAAACTATTTGACAGAATAAGCCAAGAAGGGGTTCTACCAAATTCTTTTTACGACACAAACATGGTACTGATCCCAAAGCCAGGCAGGTTAAAAACAGAGAAAGAAAACTATAGGCCAATCTCCCTAATGAATATAGATGCAAAAATCTTAAATAGGATACTAGCAAAAAGACTCCAGCAAGTCATCACAAGGGTTATCCACTACAATCAGGTAGGATTCATTCCAGGACTGCAAGGATGGTTCAATATTAGGAAAACCATCCACATAATTGACCATATAGACAAGCAAACCGACAAAAATCACATGATTATTTCAATAGATGCAGAAAAAGCCTTTGAAAAAATACAACACCCATACCTATTGAAAACACTAGAAAGTATAGGAATAGAAGGGCCTTTCCTAAAAATAATAAACAGTATATACCTAAAACCATCAGCAAACATCATCTGCAATGGAGAAAAACTCAAAGCCTTCCCAATAAGATCAGGAGTCAAACAAGGATGCCCATTATCACCTTTATTATTTAATATTGTACTAGAAACACTAGCAGTAGCAATTAGAGAAGAAAAAGAAATTGAAGGTATTAAAATTGGCAATGAGGAGACCAAGCTGTCACTCTTTGCAGATGATATGATGATTTACTTAAAGAATCCCAGGGAATCAACCAAAAAGCTAATCGAAATAATCAACAACTTTAGCAAAGTTGCACATAAACCCACATAAGTCATCAGCATTTCTATATATCTCCAACCCAGTTCAGCAGCAAGAATTAGAAAGAGAAATTCTATTTAAAGTCACCTGAGACAATATAAAATACTTAAGAATCTATCTGCCGAGACAAACACAGGAACTATATGAACACAACTACAAAACACTCTCCACACAATTAAAACTAGATCTAAACAATTGGAAAAACATTGATTGCTCATGGGTGGGACGAACTAACATAATAAAAATGACCATCCTACCCAAACTTATCTATCTATTTAGTGCCATACCCATTGAACTACCAAAAAACTATTTTACTGAATTAGAGAAAACCATAACAAAGTTCATTTAGAAGAATAAAGGATCAAGGATATCCAGGAAAATAATAAAAAAAAATACAAAGGAAAGTGGCCTTGCATTCCCAGATCTCAAACTATATTACAAAGCAGAGGTCATCAAAACAATTTGGTACTGGCTAAGAGACAGAAAGGAGGATCAGTGTAATAGACTTGGGATAAATGACCTCAGTAAGACAGTCTTTGACAAACCCAAAGACCCCAGCTTTGGGGACAAAAATCCAGTATTTGATAAAAACTGCTGGGAAAATTGGAAGACAGTGTGGGAGAGATTAGGTTTGGATCAATACCTCACACCCTACACCAAGATAAACTCAGAATGGACAAATGACTTGAATATAAAAAAGGAAACTATAAGTAAATTAGGTGAACACAGAATAGTATACATGTCAGACCTTTGGGAAGGGAAAGATTTTAAAACCAAGCAAGACTAGAGTCACAAAATGCAAAATAAATAATTTTGACTACATCAAATTAAAAAGTTTTTGTACAAACAAAACCAATGTAACTAAAATTAGAAGGAAAGCAACAAATTGGGAAACAATCTTCATAACAAAAACCTCTGACAAAGGTCTAATTACTCAAATTTATAAAGAGCTAAACCAGTTGTACAAAAAAATCAAGCCATTCTCCAATTGAAAAATGGGCAAGGGACATGAATAGGCAATTTTCAGTTAAAGAAATCAAAACTATTAATAAGCACATGAAAAAGTGTTCTAGATCTCTTATAATCAGAGAGATGCAAATCAAAACAACATTGAGGTATCACCTCACACCTAGCAGATTGTTCAACATGACAGCAAAGGAAAGTAATGAATGCTGGAGAGGATGTGGCAAAGTAGGAACATTAATGCATTGCTGGTGGAGTTGTGAATTGATCCAACCATTCTGGAGTGCAATTTGGAACTATGCCCAAAGGGCAATAAAAGACTGTCTGCCTTTTGATCCAGCCATAGCACTGCTGGGTTTGTACCCCAAAGAGATAATAAGGAAAAAGACTTGTGCAAGAATATTCATAGCTGTGCTCTTTGTGGTAGCCAAAAATTGGAAAATGAGGGGATGCCCTTCAATTGGGGAATGGCTGAACAAATTGTGGTATATGTTGGTGATGGAATACTATTGTGCTAAAAGGAATAATAAAGTGGAGGAGTTCCATGGAGACTGGAACAACCTCCAGGAAGTGATGCAGAGTGAGAGGAGCAGAACCAGGAGAACATTGTACACAGAGACTGACACATTGTGGTACAAGAGAACGTAATGGAATTCTCCAGTAATGGCTTTACAATGTCCCTGAACAACCTGCAGCAATCTACGGAAAAAAAAAAAAAACTATCCTCAAGCAGAGGACAAACTGAGGGAGTAAAAACACCGAGGAACAGCAACTGCTTGACTACAGAGGTTGAGGGGACATGATCAAGTAGAGATGCTAAATGAGCACCCTAATGCAAATACCAACAACAAGGAAATGGGTTCAGAGCAAGGACACATGTGATAGCCAGATAAATCGCACGTTGGCTAGGGAAGGGGTGGGGATGGGGTATTGGGGGGGGGGGGAGGAAAAGAAAATGGTCTGTTTCCAATGAACAATGTATGAAAATGACCAAATAAAATAATGTTTAAAAAAAAAAAGATTACAGCCATCAAGATGACTTTAAACAACAATCATCTTATTATTAATATTAAGCAAACCACAAAACAAATGGACAAATCCTGGCCAAAAGTATTCACTATTGTCATAGAAGATGGCCTGAAAAAAAAAAAGTCAAAATGGAAGAGGAATTTCCTCTAGATAGCAAGCATCTCCAAATGTTCGTATTTACAAATGATACCATAATGCTTACTCAAAATCTCAGAACACTACAATAAGATTCTGTAAGAATATAAAAATTTAGGTTTTTTATGCTAATATGAAAGTTCCAAAATAATATTGTGCTCACCAATTTAAAAAAATATAGCTTAAGTCAAAAATGACTTTTAGTAGCTTTATTTACAAAGAGGTAGAAAGAGTGAAAGTGGGAAAATATAAAAAAAGAGTAGAGAAATGTCTAGCCTATCACCCTAAAATGTTCCTCCAGTGTCCATCTCAGCCCAGGCGGGGCTCATTAACCTTCAGCCAGAGGACCTGGTGTCTTCAGCAAGGGTTCTACCAATACAGACTCCTCTAGGAAAGCAAGACCTCTTCAGAATCTATCTCTCCAGAAGCCAGGAAAGGAAGGCCAGCTACTCAGCAGCAAGCCAATGCAGGATACAGGGAAAGAGTCCAACTCACTGACCCAGAGTTCCAGGATGAAATCCCAAAAGCCAACTTCCAAAGAACCTACTTGGATAAAAGGTTCAGGACTTTTTATAGTCCTTTTTCCATGTTACTTCTTGTTCCTTCCTCCACTTTATGGGAACCAATCACAGTCTTTCAGTTTGCCTAGTACTGCCCAAGGGGGTTGGCAGTGGCCTCTGGAGTTGTCATCCACCCTGGCAAGTGACTTGTGGACTCACACTCAGTATTAAGTAGGGATGCTTAAGTTTTTGATTGATTAATTTAAAAGTTGCTGATTGGTAGAGAAAGAAAGCTTGATTCACTTTTCATAACCCCACTGTGATTCTTTGGGAGACTAGTCTCCCCAATGAATCATTTAATATAACCAGGTTATGCCTCTAAAGATCTTCTAGCTACAGGTGCATACAATATTGCACTTTTCTAAGAGGAAACTACAATAGTTGGAGATAAGAGGTAAATAAAAGTGAGAGAGAGCAAAACCAATGTTTGCTAGGCATATTGACAAAAAGCCAATTGGGGGCATAAGAATTTACATTCAGAATAAATGTGTTCATTCCCCTTCAGTTCAATCAATTACATTCCAAAGTTCACTCTGGATCTTCTGATGCAGTGTAGGTTTCTTTATGGCACTTTCTCCAAACAGTTCATTTTCTTGATTCAAGGACTTAGAAAGCTTCTTTTCCTGAAATTTTCCTAAAAAATTTTTAAATCTTGGATTTTACAAAAATTATACAATTCACAGAAACTCTAAAGAGTGATTTCTTATCTATCCAGAAAAATCCAGATTATGCCTATTGCCCATATTATACCATGCAATTAAATGGGCAGTCCACTGAGCTGGTTCATTAGCACGTATAAATTGAGCACTATAGCTAGACAATAAAATAGTCCAAGAGTTAACTAAAAGGAGGAAAGGGGCTTGGGTTGCATTTGGTGACCCTTAAAAGAATAAACATCTAGTCTTCAGTCCCACCTTTTAAACTGACTGCTTTGGTGTGACCTTGAACAAATCCAGAGGAGAATGATGAAAGACTTCAAAATCATGCCACATGAGGCTTTTGGAGAAGAATAGGTAAGACATAGTATTCAGTGATGTGATATTTTTTTTTCTCCATCTCTTTCTTAAGTCTATAACATCAGCAAAAGAATAAATGAAGTCCTGATTTATAGCATTTGATGATTTTCAAAATGTAAATGCTCTCATTGAAAATTTAACAATTGACTCTTTTTTTTAAATGCTCTTTTTTCCTATTTAAAAAAAAATAAACCTTCCTTTTTTGCCTTAGAATTAATAAAAAGTATCCGTTCCAAAGCAGAAATAGTGATAAGGGCTAGGCAACTGGGGATTAAGTGACTTGCCCAGAGCCATATAGCTAGTAACTGTCTGAGGCCAAATTTGAACCCAGGACCTCACTCTCTATCCATTGAGCCACCTAGCTGTTCCAGCAATTGATTCTTGTGAGCTGATTTGAGCTGACTCTAGCACACACTGAAGTCAATGTTATTATGCTTTAAGAAACAATATTGGGGGCAGCTGGGTGGCTCAGTGGATTGAGAGCCAGGCTCAGAGATGGGAAGTCCTGGGTTCAAATATGGCATCAGACACTTCCTAGCTATGTGACCCTGGGCAAGTCACTTAACCCCCATTGCCTACCCTTACCGCTCTTCTACCTTAGAACCAATACTCAGTATTGATTCTAAAATGGAAGGTAAGGGTTAAAAAAATGTTTAGAGAGATTAAGAAAACATATGAACTGATACAGAATGAAGTAAGCAGGACCAGTAAAAAAGCAAATATAATGTAAATGGAACCCTCCCCCCAACAAATTACTTAAAATTAAATACTGTGTAGTTTTCATGACCGAATTTGGCTGAAGAAGTGATGTAGGAACATATTTTACTACCTTCTTTGCAGAAGTGGAAGACGATGAATTTTGAATCCTGCAGCTCCAGTCAGACTTCTTTTATGTAACTTTTTATTTTTGTTTAACTTTTGTTGATAGGAATGAGTTTTGGTCAAGTAAGGCTATGTTGGAAAATGAAGGATTTGTGGAAGGCATAAATCAGAGAATTAGTGAACAAGTAATGGTATATAAATGTGATGGAATATTGCAATGTTGATCTCTTTTCAGCATAATAACCAACCAGGATTCCAGAGGATAGACTAATGATGAAATAAGCTAACCCCCTCCTGATGGAGAGGGGGGACAGACTCAGAAAACAGAGAGACAAATATTTTTAAGATGTGACCAATGTGGAAATTTGTGTTGAATCACTATGTCTGTGATGGGTTTGTTTGAAAAGGAAATTAAGGTAATATTAAAAGAAAAGAAAAAGTATTCAGTGACTACATAATTATCTAGTCCAATCCACTCATTGTACAGGTGAGAAACTGAGATCCAGAAAAGTGATATATGTAAAGTGTGACAAAGGAAAGATTTGAACCCAGGTCCAATGCTCTTTCTAATCTACTACAGTGGCAATTTCCTGGTGATAGTTTTCTTTCACTAATGCTGTCCTTAATCACAATAATTGTTGAGTTAAATATTGGCTACCAAGCTTGTTCTAATATGGCCTCAGATTCACAGTGTGAACCTGGGTAAATAACCCTGTTTACTTCCATTTCCTCATCTGTAAAATGACTGTATAATTCATAAAAAAAGAACTGCATTTCCATATTGAATGGGAAGTCCTGCTTGGGCTCTTTGGCTTGCTGCGAGCATGGTGGCAGTGATAAGGTGGGGGTTTTGAAATGGCTAATTAGTCATGGGCATGTGGTCTTTATTTTGTATCCTCTTTATTCCTTTATTTCTAATGATCATTAATAATCTCCTAAAATATATTTTTTTACTGAGATTGATTTTAATTTTTACATTGATGGTGTCCAGAAGTGGAGAAAAAAATGTGTTGAGCCGTATTTCTCCTACCACAGCTTTTCACACACCCCCTCACCCCCCAAACTTTCAGAGAACTCCGAACTCTCTTTGGGACAGTTGCCTTACTTCTTCAGTCCCTACTTTTTGCCTGGTTGCTCTCCCTCTTGACCCAGATGTTTTAGTTTGAGGGACTTAGCTAGGGACTGTTGGCAGAGAAGAGATAAGTCTCTTCTCTCATTCATCTGCTTGAGCCTGAGTTCCTCATTCCTTGCTGCTGTCCTTGCTACCTAACCTGCTTGCTCCTAGTCCAGCTCCTGCTCCTGTTCCAGCTACAGGCCCAGCTCCAACATTGTTCCTGCTGGGAGCTGCTGCTGTATCTTAGGAACTCACAAACTTGGAGCCACTTTATGGGCAGCTGGTAAAAAAACAATGTATTTTCCTTAGGCAACAATTATCCCCCTAACTCATAGCAGAAGAAACGAACTGCTCCCTAGTATTTTACCTCAGGGGGGAAAGGGAAGGAAGGAAGTTACTCTTCCAAACATGAAGTAATTTATAAGCATTGTACACTCTTTGAAAGAGCAGTGCATTACCTATTTCAAATAGCTTCTAGCTTTAGGATGTTTTTTCATGAGTGCACTGATCCTTTTACTTATCTTGCCTGAGATTCAGAGGAGAAATTCATTTCCCTACAACCCTCTGCCATTTGGGCCTGCCCAGTCTCTAAGATTCATCTAGTTTGGGATTCCTCAAACCCACATTCTCCCTCACTATGGGAAATTCCAGAGCTCTGACAAAAGGAATCTGAATGGATAGAAAAAGAAACTTTAAAGAGACTGGAGGTGAAGATTTTAAAACTTTTCAGACTCCATTGTTTTATGAAGGTTTCTGTATTTTATTGTATTTTGCTGTATTTTGTATTGTTTTGTTTATGATTTAATTTGGTTGGTTGTAAATTCATATATTAATCTGATCAATACTATTCTGTTACACTGAATCATTTTAATCTACTGTGTTTTAACTACTGTTATATTCTGTTACCTTTCCCCTATAACTATACTGAACAAATATTCTTGAATAAGACCATAAAAAACAGCTTTTTCTTCAATTTTGGCTTTGTAAATTGTCACATAGATGATGGATGGACTTCATCAAAACTGGTTACAATTGTATAACAACCTTTGGAAATTTTAATGAGCTAAATATCTCAAACTGATTTTTAAGGGGTCTTCAGACATGATTTTTAGATTTTTTCTTTCAACAACTCTGACTGATCATTTTGCCTACCTCTGAGTTATTTGTAACAAGAGCTAAAGGGTCCATTTTAGTAGCTGAAATGAACTACAATTGTAATCTTCACCTCCTGCATTTGTAAAAATGTGAATGGATAGGACATAAACTGTTCATACCAAAGGAGCTGGGAAGTTGATACCAGAGCATGGTACCCCTGGATGACTCCCAAGATGGAGCATCTCTCATTTGTAACTCTTCAGCTTACTATGCCCTTCCACCAGAATGATCTAGTACAGAGGTTTGGTTTTTTTCTAGACTCCCCTGCCACATTTTTGTAATGATGGCAGTAATCGATTTTTTAAAAATATCTCAGCCAAGGTTGAAACATTGCTACACCTGAAAAAAATGTGACAAGTATCCATTAGCTTTAATGTCATACAGCAGACTCGTGTGAATTCTAATGATAGTGGTTTGTTTGCTATTGCCATTAAATGGGCTATTATAACTTTGGGGATTTTGATACTTCTTGAATGTGCTTTATATGTTGTATTATTGTTCTTTATAAAAACTGTTACTTTGTAAAGAATAGATCATGGCCAAGTTTGAAAGGGAAATGGATCTCATTTTTGGGTGAGAAACCTTTGTATTCTACCTTTCCTTAGCTGACACAGTGTGCCAATGATTGTAAGCTATATATTTTTTATTTAAAAAACTCTTTTATTATTGTTTCTGCTTGCATGTGCAATATACTATTTAGTTTTTATTTTTTTCTCTCCTTTTTGTATTTGAAGCACATGTCACCAGTATTTAGAAGATTTTATTCAACTTTTTTGATTTTGCAGTAGTAGTAGTAGTAGTCTCTCGGTAACTGAGGATGAGGATTGTCTTTGTGCGTTTTCATCTATGGTGTATAGATGAGTGTGCACAAAGATACTTATGAGGGAGATTTAAGTGGAAAAGTCGGTGCACAGAGACAGTCCCACTCTCTCGGCGTTGGAAGCCTGAGTCCAGTGGCACGAAAAATCGTTACACCTGGAGACTTCCTCAGCTGCATTGGATGGCCGTGTTGTCTTTTGTGCTCCAACACGCCCTAAGCACTCCACAGTGCCTTGCTGCGTCGCCATCTCAGCCGTTGAACCTTCTTATTGGTTTCTTCCGTCTGTTCGGCCGAAGCAGTCTTCACATGCTGGGTGAGCAAAGCCCTGGTTCACCAGGGGTCCACGACGACCCCATGGCTACCCTCACAAGGTTTAGCCGGCCTGTCAAAGCCGTTGCCTGGGGTGTGGCCGCTGCCGCATGCTAGCAGCTACTGGGAGCCACAAGTGAGAGTTGGGTGTCAGGTGGGGGTCAGAGGCTGGAGAGCTGCCCCAGGAGGGCACGACAAGCCCTCCATACCAGAGATACTACCCCTCCCTGAGCACCCCATACACCCCGATTTTGCAGTAATATAAGTTTAAAATACATTTGCTATAATATTAATTCATATCCCAAAAGCTTTTGACTATAAAAATAATGCCATTAATTGTTTAAAAAATATATTATGGAGCTTTACTTAATGATTCTGTCTGATTCCAGGAGAAGGGAATACAAAAAGAGCCATTTCACAGTGTCAAAGAAGCACAAAGTTCAAAAAAGACCAAACCAATAGAGATAGGATTGATGAACTTCTAAACCAATATGAAAGGACTTGTACCTAGTATGAGATTCAAGGTTGTAGTGCTTGACATATGTTAAGATGCAGGATGCCTTGTATCCACATTCTTTGTGAAATATTAGCTGACAAGTACCGAAGTTTGGCTATCATCCTGGCTCCCCCTATCCCTTAGAGTAAAGGTAAAATTACATTTCCCTATCACACAAAAGTCTAGTCCCTTTTCTCTCTTATAGTATGGCAACTTTCTGTAGTCTTGGCTGCAAATGGGTAAGTGAAATATTACTGCAGAAATTACTTTAATTGGGCCCTGATTCAAGGACCTGTTATAAATTTATTTTTCTTTTACTTAGAATTTTTATATATAAGACTTTGATGGTCTATATTTCATCCAGAAGTTATCTTTTCTCTTTTGTTTGGATTTTTTTATGTTTTTTATTTCTCTTGTCAATTGATTCATACACCTCATAATCCCAAATGGGGTCATGAAGAGTCAGATACTATCAAAACAACTATAATAACAACAATCAAATGAAAAAAAATTCTTCGGACACAAAATTTCTACTAATCCCTAGATGGTTTATAAATTTTGGTGGTAGAAGGTATATCCCATGAAGCATTAAAGTATAAGGGTAGGGTTCTATCAGAGGATTTAGAACCTAACCTTTTCCAAACTTTGCAAATTAACAAGAATGCACACTGTTGTTGAACAAATGAAAATAGACCAGCAGATCCTCAAGAAAGCAGACAAGATCTGAAGGATGTTTATTCAACTCCTGGCTCTTTACTCTACTTCTATTTTTAAAGGTTTTTCATAGGAAATTGCTTTTATGGAATACTACTGTCTTGAAAAAGATGGCACATTTTTGCCAAACTTTTAAAAATATATGTACTGTTAGAAACTTTGAAAATAGATTTTTTTTTGCCCTAACCCTAAAATATTTTCTAGTAGCCAGAACTACCAGAATGTATTTGCCTAACAACAAGGCATGGGTTAAAATTCTTTTCCTCTTGACCACTGGGTATTTTCAGATTTGTAGAGTGTAAGAGGTTTTACAATAATTCTATTCTATTCTGGAATCTTCATGGTGCAGAGGAGACCTTATTTTAGTAGAATGTGGATTGAACTGTGTAGTTACAGAAAGAAAGCAGCCAGATGGAAGTATCTGGCCCACATCCAGTCTCTGAGAATCCTATTCTGAAAGCTAATCTAGTTTGATAGGAGCATGATTTATGGGCAAGGACTTCCTTCCCCTAGTCCCAGGTGCCCTCAGAAGGCCTGGTTTGTCAAGACGTCTACAGAGTCCCCCTGTCTTAGTAGAGCAGAAATGAGCAACACAAAGCATTGAATTACTAGTCTAAAAGCCTTCTTATGTGGCAAAGCACCCCATCACAAAACCCTGAGCTAGGTGGGACCTCATATGCTACTTAAACCAACCAATACCCAAACAAGAATCATGCTCTGAAACAACTGTGGCTTCCACAAATAAGGCTTCCTTTCTTTGAACCGGAGTCCATGGGGCCATTGAACACGGAAGTGAAGGACAAAACTTATTGATGAGTGTTGCAAAGGCCACGCCATCGCTGTAATAGGCACGGAGGCCAGAGTTTGTTTTTCTGAGCTTTGATTTTCACAGGTCTTTCCATCTAAACTAGTTATAAGCCAATGAAAAGATAGCTGCTTGTGGTTAACAGATGATTGAGTGTGGAGGGAAGGAAGCAAAGGAGAAACCCTTTATTTGCTTTATTTCTCTGTTCTCATTTTATAACCCACCCTCCTCTTTCTCTTTTATTGCTTGTTAAATATAAAAAATGATTAATAATCAAAATAGGGAATGAAATAATTTTACTGTTAAAAGCTCAAGGAGTACCATTTGTATTGACCAGCATCAGCAGATCAGAGAAGGTTTTTGCTCCTTCCACTTTTTCCCATTTAAAAACAATGAAATTCCAAATTGACCTTCAATATCTTCCACGTAAGGCAGAGAAAGCATATTTGCAGGTGGAACAAATTCTGTGAAGTCAAGGCAGCTACCTGCTCCAAAACAACAACAGAGCAGTGGCCCCGCCGAGACCCAGCAGGGCTGTTCACAAAACAGAGCTTCGAAGACCAAATGACATGAAGCCTAGAACTATATTTGGACCGTTCTAAAACCGTATCTGAAAAAGTCTTCCATCAGATTGCTCTCATGTTGGATGAGTGACTGGAGGCCATCTGGCTAATAACTGCAGGTTTCCTGTAAGGGCGTTTCTTCACTGAACAACAAACCCCCTATTTAACCAGAGCCCACAGCCACTGGGGCTGGAGGCAGCATTCAGAGAAATCAGCCCCCAAATGAATGGGCAGCACAAGCAGCTGCTCAGCAGTTCGGGGTCTGCCCAGAGACTAGCCAGGGGGATCAGGGCCAAGGTGCACCCCATTGGGATACTCCGCTAGGAGGAAAAAGCTGTTTTGCTTCATACCTTTTATCAAGGTGGGTGAGCTAAAAGGCTGATAGGCAAGCCAGAGCTGTCCAAACACAGCTGCCACCCCCTGAACACGGGGAAATCAAAAGGCGCAATTCCAGGCTTCCCACAAGCTATTTTGTGAGGTGCCAGAGATGGAAGGAAGCTCAGAGATCTTCTAATAGTTCACCAGCACCCTCACCCCCATCCAAGGCGAGCTACTCAAGGGCATTTAAAAAGTCTTTATCTCCCTGGAAGCTAGCACGGTGCCTGACAGCCGGTCAGGGCTTACTAAAAGCCTGCTGATTGACCGATGGCTCTAACCCCCCTCATTTTGCAGGCAAAGGAACAGAAGCCCATAGAGGGGAAGCTCTTTCAAGGACACCCGAGTTCCTTGGTTCCAGGCAAGTCATCCTTTTCATTAGTCCCCATTTCTCCCTAGTCCTGAGTAGAGGACCAAAAGGGCCCTCACTGGACACCCTTCCTGGCTCTGCTTAAAACTTTCCCAGTTTGCAGAAGAAAAACATGTGATGGATCACATGGTTCAGTGGGAATAGGCTTGGGGATGTTTACTGCAAATATTAATATGGAAATAGATTTTAATCAATGACACATGTAAAACTCTGGCTATGGGAGAGGGGTGAGGAGGAGGGGAGAGAAAGAACATCAATCATGTCCCCATGAGAAAATATTCCAAATTAATTATTTTTTAAAATTCTCCCAATTTGGTAGGATTTGGGAAAAGACATAGCCAGGAAGTTCCTGCACAGGTAAGGATCAGACCTTTTATCAAGATGGATGAGCTAAAGGTTGACAGACAAACCAGCGCTGTCCAAACAAAGGTGCCACCCACTAAACAGAAAAATTAAAAAGTGGGAAATTTTAGGCTTAACACATGCCATTTCCCAGGGCTCAGAGATAGAAGGGATCTCAAGAGCCCCAAATCCAAGCTCTGTGGAGCGGAAGGGTCAAACCCAGAAATGAGTGCCAGGAATAGGAGTAGGATCAAAATAAGGAATCACAAAATCTGAACTTTCCTTCCCCCCTTTCCACCTCTCCCTGCCCCAATAAGAAGCGAAGATGAGGGTGAAGCTTCAGGGAGTAAGATCCTGAGATAGGCAACAGGGGGATGAGTTTGGCAATTAGTTATCTTGATATGCCAAACTCAATAGTTTGCAAGCACATGCACGTTTTCTTCCCCGGCCATGCCTGCTGGTTCTGCTCTCCTGCTAGTTTTGAATTTATCACAACTGGGTAGTTCCTGCTGCCCTCACAGGGTTCTCCAGTGCAGCATCTGGCCCTGAGCAGGAAAGGGCACTTTTCCATATGCCATATTTCCTCTCCAATGATTTGCCCAGATGTTCTCATCCTGTAACTCACTATCTTCTCTAGCCTGAGCTCTCCATCTTCTCCAAAAACCAAAAAAATATTCAATTTAATTCACCCACACAATTCACTTTCCCTAAAGATTTACAAAATATATTTCCCCATGCCTTTTGCCTTTGTGCCCTATGAATTTAAGTGTGACTCTACCTGGGAATTTAAACCTGCTCCAGAAGGCTGAGGTCTGCATTTGCCCATTTTCCTACTAAAACTTGCTAGTGCAGCTAAAAGGCCTTTCCCTCCTCCCTCCTCTTTTCCTTCTTTCTTTTTTTCAGTCTGAGGTATTTTGCTTAGTAACTCATGAAAAAATGGAAAACAAGAGATTTCCAGTGTGCTTTATTTCAAAGATCACTTGGTAATAAAAAACCTTATTCATAAGGACTTGGGGCAGGATGGCAGAGTAGAAAGAAATCTAGATTTGGAGTCAGAGAGGACATGGGTTCAAATCATAGCTTTGCTCTCTAGTACCCTCTGTGACCCTGACATAACTCACACCGCCTCAGTGAGCCTCAGTTTTCTCATCCATATAATGAGGTGGTCAGTATCTAAAATCTCATCTGGCTCTCAATCAATGCGATATCCTATGACCACATGGACTTGGAATTTCTGACAATTCTGAAAGGGAAATTATCACACACACACACACACACACACACACACACACACACACACACACACACACACACACGATGTTGGAGCTTCTTATCAGAATGAACCCTAAACACCTTTTTAAGTTTTATCCCATGACAATGGAAAACCAATGAGAAGAAAATCAGAAATCATTCTTCTCTTTCTTTTAAGGCAGTTTCTCAAATAGTCTTAACCAAGCAATGACCAACTAATCGAGTTTGCTAATGGATGTAGTTGGAAACTACAAAACTGAATTTTCATATATATTATGTAATTTTATATATATATATATATAATGCAATTCTATTCCTACTTCCAATCATTCATATCGCTTTCTCTCCATCATCCCAAATATGCCAGGTTTAGCTGTATAAAACAATGTACCATACTTGAAAGATTACACAACTGCCTTTCATGGAGACAAACACACACACACACACACACACACACACACACACACACACACACACAGAGGCTCAAAGGAAAGAACCTTCTGTTAGAGGCTGACCATGAAGTCAACACCAAGTATGATGAAAAGGGAAAATATTCAGCTTTCCAGTTGTCATTAGGCTAATCAATTGGTCCGGCGCCATGAAATAAACACCAGGACCCAAAAGAGCCAAATTCTTTGATGCTCATTCCCAGAATTTCTTTCTCTTTGCCATTCCAAAAATGCCTTCTTTGCTGATCCTTCACCTAGTATGTACAGTTAAAAAGGAAATTAATGTGAGATTATGTAAATGATTGGTGCTCTATGTATAGTATTTATCCTGTGTCATAAAGCACAGAGGACACCAATGAGCCCCAGCTCCAGCTCCATTGAATAGGACTGCCCAATGGAATGTTGTTCTTAAAAGGGCTCACTTCTCATCCTCCTCAAAGACTTATTTCTATTAGGTCTGGGAGCATATATATGTATATATACAGATATGCATACTTATATAATCATATATGTGCATTTCATATATATTTGTATTTGTATATCTGTATATGTATGTATAAGTGTATATAGAAATAGATACAGATATATGTATATATTAATGATTATATATTGTTTTATATTATTTATTATATATAATTATATATACTTATTCATTATATTTTATTGTACACTGTTGTTTGTTATATTATTTATCTATAATTTTATACTCTATTCTATATTATTATGCATAATAATATATATGGCAATAATGACCATTTACTTAGAAACTTGTATTTGCTTAGGTGGAGTCAGAGTTTGTTTTTTTTAAAACCCTGACCTTCCATCTTAGAATCAATAATGTGTATTGGTTCCAAGGCAGAAGAGTGGTAAGGGCCAGCAATGAAGGTTAAGTTACTTGCCCAAGGTCACAGAACAAGGACATATCTGAGGCAAGATTTGAACCCAAGACCACCTGTCTCTATATCTAGTTCTCAATCCACAGAGCTGCCCCCTGGGGTCATGGTTCCTCATCTGAGGTCCCTGAAATGAAATTTTTTTGATTAATGTAATTCAACATAATTATTGGTTTCCTTTATAATACTACATATATTATTATATTTTATATGATATATAATATTGTATACATTTTTCTGAGAAGGCTTCACCAGAATGACAAAGAAGTCTATGGCACACACAAAAATGGTCATTCATCTAGGGTATGTGATCATAGTTTGGGTCTATAGCTTTTAAGTCTTCCAAAAAGGAATGTCTATTCCCTTCTACAGGAAGGAAGCCACTTATTGAATCTCCATTTTCTGTCATTATTAATCCTGCAAACAAGAAGTAGCAGATGATAACAATGTATTTGATCCAAAGGAAATAAAGTGATAGAGATGAAGGTAGGGTGAGCAACAAATGGATGAGGAGCAAAGGAATAGTTCAGTTGGACAAGGAGAAGCTAGGGGCTAGGGCTACCAGCTACAGAGAAGGCATCAGCTTTTCTTGTTAACCTTTGTCCTGGGAGGAGGGAGCTATACCCTAACCTAGGAAGGAAAGGAAGGGGAGAAAGAAGTCCAGATTCCATGTATGCAGTTGTCTCACCAATGGACGAACTATTAACTCTTGGTCATCTCCTGGGCACCCCACGAACCAATCACTCCATCCTTCAGCAGTGACATACAAAAGTTATCATGTGTGTCATCCAACAGTCCAATCCAGGTCCATGTTTCCTCATAGCTCTCAGGATGGACAATAAACCTTTCTTCTGACTTTCTCTTTCCTAGAATCCTCCAAAACCAAGCTTTTACAATGTCACCAACTCCAGAGAAAGATCTGTTGGAGTCAGATGGATAGGGATCAAAGCATACTATCTTTCACATCCATGTATTAAAAGTTTTATTTTGGGGTTTTGGTTATGTATGAGTGTGCTCTTACAACAATGACCAATATGAAAGGAAGACTCAAGAAGATGTCCCCAATTCCATGATAATAAAAATATTTTTAAATCATGAAATTGGGGACATCTTCTTGAGTCTCCTGTCTTCATAGCAATATCCACAAGCCCAGGGGTTAGAATAACTGAAACTCCCATGAGCCTGATCTCATAGTATTGTCAGCAGCAGAATACAACTATCTTCAAACAGAATGTCAAGCCTTTGAGTGCTCTTAGCCTGCATTAGAAAATCAACATTTGTACTCCTCTTAACTAATCTCCATCCCTATCTAGATGGAGGTTATATTAAGGGGTCGAATAGCGTTGGGGAGACTAAAAGGATCTGAAATACAAAGTAGGTTTTTAACACCCAGTCTGCCTTGCTAGTCACTCTCTTGAAGTAATATTCTTACTTGGGCATTGGACGAGTGAGAGGAGAGGAGCCGGGAAAGAAAGGATCAGCAGAGGAAACCATGTTTCTATGGACTAATTTCCATGTAACTTGAGTCATTCCGCAGTGAGAGATGTGCTGAAGATGAGGTTTAACTTGGCTTAGAGAATTACAGAAGTGTATGATGTAAACCTGATCCAGCTCTCCCTTCCCTCCCCACCTCCTACCTGAAATGCTGCTCAGTGACAAAGCTTAAAATCCATTTCAATCCAGGGAACAGCAGTCTGTGGTCCTATTTCTGCCACATTATTATTGAGAGCTGGAAAATCACTTTAACTGGGCTGCTGGACATTTTCCACCAATGGCGGAGATAAGGAGAGAGTGGCGTGATCAGGCCCCATAGAGTACACTGAGAGCTCCAGTGATAACTGAGGTCACCATCTATTTACACAGCATGCCTTTCTCTGAATCCTTGCTGCCCCCAGCCTCCATCCCCACAAAGTGCTACATAATAGAAGAAATGAGTCTATACTTGCCCCCTGAGTCAGTATAATCTTTGCTCTTGGCCAAATGGCACTCATTTCAGAAAGAGTCAGAGGCAAGTGTGGAAATCCCTATTTCTCAAGTAAAGTTTAGCCCAAGAATCTGTTTTAGAAGAAGAAAAAGGAATTCCTTCTACTGTTCCATGTGTACTCCTCAGAAGGATCTGGAAACTTGGATCCAGTTTAGGCTTCCAAATCCAAAACAGAATTCTAGAACGTCACAGTTGGGAAGGACTTTAGAGTTCACTTAAGGAAGCCCCTATCTGAAGCAGGTATCCCTCTAAATCGATTTGTACTCACTGGGGCCAGGCTCAAGGGTGGGGTGGTAGAGGGGTGAAGCTGAGATAAGGAGACTAAATTATTTCCTTCAGGACCAAAGAACTGGTTAGTTATTCAGATTCCAGCCGGGATATATACCAGCATCCCAGTAGGATGATAGCATCCCATTCCTAAATTTGGGTTATTACAAAGGATGACTTTTCAATTCTCTGCCCTCATGTACATATCCTAGAAAGAAGCAGAAGGAGAAATATCAAAAAGAAATGAGTTGAAGGTTGCATTTGGGGGTGGAGGGTGGGGAGAGAGAATGTCAAGTCTGATTGCATCTCAGGCAGCTCAGAACTTTGCTACCATGGATGTCCTCCCTCAGGCGTCTTTTATAGTCTGTCATGAAGTAGCATGAACTTTGCATCATTTTGAATCTCCTCCCAGGTAACAGTAAGTTTGGTCTTACTTTTTCTTTTTAAAAAATCCCATAGAGTTCTCTGCAGTATTTTTTTTCTTTTTCACCAAACAGATTTTTTTTTTTTGCCCAGCATCCCTCATTTCAGAAGATCTGACAACCCCTCATAAGCCTACATAGTTAGTGACAGATCTGTGATTATATTCACACAGCCTTGTCACAAGAAGTGAGCTCAGGCTGTATCATTGATTTTAAAGCTTGCAATGAACTCTGTGGCATCCTAATGAAAATGCCCCAAGCAGCCTTAAAAAAGAAAAAAAAAATAGGTTTGAGCACATTGGTGAAAGAGGCTATCATTGATAAATAAAAAAGAAGAAAATGTGCACTCAGGAACAACCCTATAGGCTGAGAGAAATGAGAGTACAGGGGATATATGAGCCAGAAGGTATTGGGTGGGGTCCTAGAAAGAGAAAAGGCCTAAGGGTCAGGCAACCTGAATGAATTACAGACACAACTTGGCTCATGACCAACTATTAAGTGACTTATTCTAGGTAGCTCCAGAAGGCAGAATGAGGACTGAAAGGTGGAAATTTTTCGAGAGGTGGATTTTTGTGCAATAAAAAGCTTTTGTACAATTCAAGCTCTCTAAAGCTGGAACAGACTGGATGGCCATCCAGCATGATTTTATTAGCAAGGATTCATTCCCACTTTGGGTGTGAGATAAGACTAGAAAATAGGTTTTTTTCCCCAAAATTGAAGAATCTGTAATTCTTTGATCTTGTGCAATTTAAAGTATACTCTTGGAGTAACATACCAGGAGACCTTGGTTTGAGTCTTGGTTCTCTGATTTATAGCTATCTATTTATACACATGTCATTTCCTCTCTCTAAGCCACTGTTTCATCATTTGTAAAAACAGAGGTTGGGTTAGATGTTACTTTAAGACTCTGTGATTCCATAATCTTCTAAATTCAAAGCAAATTATTAGAGAAGCTAGTAACTTCTCTAAATGTTACCTTTCCCCCCACACCTAATAAATATCTTTTGGATGAGATGAATTGCAATTTGTTGAGTTATTGAAACTTAAGTTTATTGACATATTCCAGACAATGGGGAGCTTCACCCAATTTCTTTGTACTATAAATCTCTCCCTTGTAATCCCATGGAGTTATTATTTTATCAAATGGTGGACCCATGTCTATTAAGTGCTTAGAATTCCACTGAAAGGCATATGGTAGATAAAGGGACAATAGCCATAAATATTATTTGAATGAAACTCTCTAAGCACCCAAAATCTTCAATCCCTAGTAATGGCCTGCTTCTTTCAAGCAATAGCAATCACCAAATGCATTTGGACAGTGCCTCTGGGTTTGTTGTCATGGGATTTGACTAGACAGATGATTAAGCTTATGCTGATGCCTTGGCTTAGATGGTTAATTTCCACATCCAAGTTAAAACTCACTTATAAAAGAGATTCATCCAACCTAAAGTCAGAGCATGCTGCCCCGTTGCTTCATAAAATCTTCCTTTGAGTGAGTTGACCTCTTGTCAGTGTATCTGTTGGCCTTTTTGTCCCATCTCTGGTGAAGAAAATGTCAGCTTAAAATAAATCTTCCAAATATAGTAGGGTTTTTTTCCCCTCTTTGAATCATCCTGAAAAAAATAACCAAAGAAAGAACACAAAAAAGACATCTTTTGAGCCAGTTAGCTGTCAAAGATAATGCTTTCAGAGATTCCAGGCTAGGCACCATCTCAGAGGAGTTTTAGGGAAGCCCCAGACAAGCCTGAATTCCTTCAGGTAGCTGTCTAGTGAGTTCTAATCCTGATAATGTTCAATGGATGAAGTAATTTTAAAAAAATCTCCCTGATGTATTAGAATAAATCCTAAGTATCCCTTCTAAAGTAGAAGAGTAGTAAGGGCTAGGTAACTGGGGCTACATGACTTGTCCAGGGCCTCACAGCTAGGAACTGTCAGAGGTGAGATTTGATCCCCTTTTCAGGTCTGGATTTCTATCCAATGAACCACCTACCTTCTCCAATAGAAGCAGTTCTAATAACTATTAAATTAGCTGATAAGAAGAAATAACATTTCCTTCTCTGCAGGCCTTTGAAACAGAGATATCTGTGGGAAGTGCCAGCATTTGCTTTCTTACATTTCTGGAGAGAATAAGGATCAACTAGTCAGTGGAATACGAAGCTTACATTACTCTCTCTGAAACTCTGGGTAGAGAGAGACAACAAGCTCTTCTTACCTATCAATTGGAAACAAAATTGATTTCTCCTATCTCCTGAATTTTACCTACAGTCTAATTATCAGACCATACTACCTCATCAGAAATCAAAAGACACCAACTACATCACCAGGAAAAGAACGGAACAGTGGCAAACATTCTTTAATCTGAGTTTGAGGATGCTCCTTCTATCTTCCTCAAAAGTAATGTTGCTCATTTGACCTGCGAGGGGAAAAAAGACAACAACAATCATGCTTTAAACCCAACAAAGAAACTTGGAGAATCTAAGAGCTAGCCCATGGCCATGGCACTGAATAGACAATATCCTTTTTTCCCCTCCTTATCTTGTTGCAATTCTGCTAATTCCTCTATGTGGACCTGCCAGCAATCAGTGTAGCAGAACAATGTGTCCTGTGGCCAATTCCAACTCTTTTCCATCTGAAATGTGACCTTTGGTTCTTCCACAGATCCAGCTCAGTCAGGAGGTTTCATCAAATATAACAGAAGTTCCTCCATGCATGCAAACACATACACAGACACACTGTACTGTGATCAAGCTATTAAGGGCACGGAAGTTTATGTACTGGGATAGGGATGGGAATGGAGTTTAGGAAAGATCTCGAAGTACCAGAATCCAGAATCTTTGGTCCATCACCTAAAGCTCACATATGCATATGTATATAGATACGTATATGTATAAGGCTCTTGGAGAGCCTTCTCTCCCCTCTCATCTACCTCCGCCCTTTTCCCATATTCTAAACTCACCAGATTAGAGTTTGGAAGAGGAAAGAGGTATTTCTGGCCAGGTATAACAACAAGAGAGACATCCAGTATGGCTAGCTAGGCTCCAACAAATATACTGCTATACAATGAGATAAGATGCCTTAGAGATATAAGCTCTAGGTTGCCACTCAACTAGCTGTCACAACAAACCCAAACCTCAGTTTCTTCCTTTGCAAAATGAAGGTAGTTTTACTCTACCTACTTCACCAAGATGTTATTAGGATCAAGTGAAATAATTCATGTGTATACATAGGGATGGGGTGGGGGAGGAAGTTCTAATCCCCCACTCCAAACAACAAAGTCACAGACCAGATATCCAGATTAAATCAGAGGTGTAAACTAGGCAGGAGCAATTCCTTAATCAATCTATAGGAAGAAAATTACTTTGATTGTTGAATGAAGACAGATGAGCCACAAAGGAAATGTAAACAGTAGGTGGAAAAAATGAGATATATCTTTGCACCTAGAAACAACATGGCAAACCAGTTTGCAATGACATATTTACACAGCAATGAAGGATTCTTGAGAAATGACCTTGAAAGGAGAAGAACCTATTTTCTTCCAACTTACCAGGTAATGATAAAGATAAGAAAGGTGGGAGATCCAGAGTTCTCTTCAGTAACAATGTTCCTGGAGTAGTAATAGCAGAAGTCAATGACTGCATTTGGAGATGACAAACTATATCCATCAAAGAAAGGCAGCTTCAGGATTCTAGGAGAGCCCCAATCACCAGAGCTCAGCAAAGAGCTAAGGGGATTTTCATGCAAGGGAAAATCCTCCCAGGAATTGGACCATATATATTCTCTCAGTATGAGCTCTTTCTCCTCACAGTCCTTGTATTAAAAGGTAAAATATACCCTGAGTTTAGAGGGTGGTATTGTTTCTTTAATAACTGTCATTTCTATACCAACTTAGTAAATATGCTTTCCAAAAACTAGCTATCCAACTGATAAACAATGGAGAACAAACTAGTGGGGGCTCATAGGTGATAGTATTAGAAATTCAATCTCTTCAAGGTTCTCTCTAAAACTCTGAGAGGGGGTAATAGTCAGCCCCCTGGTGCCTGGACCATAGTATATATATATATATATATATATATATATATATATATATTTAATAAATGCCTCTTGAATGACTAATTGACCCAAACCACCATGCTGCAAGTAAGAATTGAGGAGGTAGTCCATAAGCTACATATTTAATGTACTCCGTAAACTCTAAAGCACTACTCAAATGCAACATTATACATCTACAGTTCCTTTTCTTTGATTATTCAGTAAAGTTGGATACTTCTTTTCATCAGAACCAAAGAAAGATAGGCACCACTATCTGTGAAGGTGGGTTTTTCTCCTCTGTCAACCTATCAACCTCTTTGTGACTTAGGAAATAGGATCATAGGCTCAAAACTTAGAGCTGAAAGGAATCCCAAAGACTATTATAATTCTAGTCTTCATTTACAGAGGGGAAACCTGAAGTTCACAAAAGTTAAATGGCTTCTCCAAGGTCACATAGATGATAACAGAGGTGGGATTAGAACCCAGGGCTTCTTCCTCTAGTTTTATTGATATTTCCATCATAATCAATTACCTGAAGCCCATAAAATTCACACAGCTAGTGTCAGAGATGGAATTTGGACCCAGCTCTTCCTCTGCCACCTTGCCTCTCCAGAGTCATAAAGTATGAGAAAAGACAAACTATAATGGTGCATATAAGTTATCAGAGAGAGGAGTGTGTCTACTGTCTTCTCTGAACCCTTAACAGGTGAGATAAATTCCTCTCTGAGATGATTTACACAGCCTTGTGCCTTTATTCCTTTGCTCAGCTATTTCCCCTTGAGCAGAATGCCTTTTCTAGAACCATTACTTGGGTGGAGCAAGGGAGTTTTGACCACAGAACTGATAGAACTTATGAAAATAGTTAAAATAGAATGATATTGAGTTGGAATAAGCTCCACCTAGTTCCCTCCAACACCAAACCCATGGCAGCTTCCTCAGCAACATCTCACACTTCTTACCACTTCCCCATGTCATTTGAGGGTATGCTTCCTACTGACTAGCTTGTTTAAGGTCTGTCATATATTTCCTAGATGCAGACATTTCCCTTTATGTCTTTGTCCCCTTCTTTGGAAATCTCCATATAGAAAAGCCCAGCTCAGATCCCATATCCTTATGGATACTCCATCTGCTCTGGAAGTAATAGTAAGGCAAAAGGATTCAGGAGGGACCTTATATATCATTTGTTCATTTCTTTTATTTCAAAGGTAAGTAAAGATGCATAGAGGGCCTGTCCAAGTTTGTACCAGTGTCAAAGAGAAGATTTAAACCCAAGTCTTCTGAGCTTAATTCTAATACTGTCCACCATATTTGAAAGAAGGGAAGGCTAAGGTAATCTAAAGGTATTAAGACTTACTTACCATTATAAATTCATAGATAGTTTAGGCACAGGAATCTTTCCACTCTCAGCATTCCAAGGTTCAAATCCCGAATCTACTACTTATTATCTGCGCCCTTGAGCACTCAAGTAGCAGCTTATCACTCCAAGACCTCAGTTTCTCCTTTTTAAAAATAAAGATGGAGATGAATTTAATGACATCTAAGGCTCCTTCCAGTTAGATCTGCCCAGAATAGGAGATTCTACATGGATAAATCATAAAGCAAATAATGGAAAGAAGAAAGCTGGGTGCTATTATGCAAAGCCAAACATAAGTGTTCACTTAGGCAGATCAGTAGCTTTAGTTGCTTTTGTAAACAAAATGAATACTGTACTGCCCTTTACACAGACTGCTGAAGCTACTGATTTCATTTGGATAAATGCATGCCCCTAATTCTGACCCTGGCTTCAGTCTGTGGTAAAGAACAATGATGTCTCTTCCTCCTCTATGCTCTTATCATCCCTTACCATTCCCTGAACATTTCTTTGCTGGGCATTATCAATGGTTTCATGCACACATTTATTTGTTTCCCATCTAATTTTTAAGTTTCTTCAAGGCAGGCAGTCTATATTCTATATATCTTTGTATTCCTCCCCCCCCCCCATGCATAATACAAATGGAACAGGCATTAAATAGTTGTTCACAATTCAGCAAATACACATTTTATGTTTATCACATATAAGACCCAATGCCACGCACCATGAGAGAAACAAAGAATGAGAAGACATCACCTTCACTTCAAAAGGAAATTTGTGTTCAATATGGAAGAGAATATAGGAGCAAAAGTAATTCTATCATGAGGAAAGAGGAAACATGCAAGAAGAGAAAGGTTCAAAAGAGGGACAGATATGGATGATTAGGGTATTTAGAAACAAGGAAGGAAGGTAGGTGCTATTATTAGCTTCATTTTTTATAGGTGAGGAACCCCAGCGAAATAAGTGGGTGACACAACTGGCAAGTATATGATCATATTGTACATCTTTGTATATAGTAAGTGATGTTGATTCTTTCAGTTGGATTTAGTGAGCATTTGTTAAGCACTTGTTATATGCAAGACATCCTGTTAAGCCCTGGGACACAAAGTCAAAAAAGGAAACAGTCCCTACCCCTAAACAATTTTTTAGCTGGGGCAGTTAGGTGGCTCAGTGTATAGAGAGCCAGACTTAGAGACAGGAGGTCCTGGGTTCAAATTTGACCTTGGATACTTCCTAGCTGTGTGATCCTGAGCAAGCACTTACTGCCTATCCTTTACCATTTTTCTTCCTTGGAATCAATATACGTTATTAACTCTAAGACAGAAGATAAGAGTTTAAAAAAAACCAACAACTTAATGTGTCCTAGTTACCCTTTTCTGGATGCTCTCCAGCTTGCTGATGTCCTTCCTAAACTGTAGTATCCAGAAATGAACAAAATACTCTAGATGAAGTCTAAGCATATTGGGCTTATCACCTCATTATTCCTGGAAACTATGCCTTTCTTAATATAGCTTAAGATTGCATTAGCTTTTTTTGGCTGCTGCTACATTAACGTGCTGATTCACATGGAGCCCACTAAAAATCCTAAGGCTTTTTCAGTCAAACTGCTTTCTAGCCATGCCTCTCCCATATTATACTTGTGACGGTGATTTTTCTGAACCTGAGTTTAAAACATTACTTTTATCCTTGCTGAATTTCATCTTATTCAATTCAGCCCTGAGTTCCTGCCTTTTGAGAACTTTCTGGATCCTGACTTTGTCCTCTGGTATGTTTTGTAATCTGGATATTTGATAGCACACTTATTGGGTCCTTATACAAGCCACTGATAAAAACATTTAATGGCCAAGGAGAGAACCTCGGGACAATCTACTGAGACCTTCCTGTCAAGTCAACATCAAACCATTAATGACTATTATTTCGCCCATTTAAAATCTATCAAAGAGTATTATCCTTTAGTTCACATCTCAGTCTTTGATTTAAAAATTATACAATATACTTAGTGAATTGTTTTATTTTTAAATATATAAACTCTGTTTACAGTATCCTTCTGATTTTCTTGTTGATTAATGCTGCAAAAAAGGAAATGAGATTATTCTGACATGACTTCTTGATGAAATCATGATAACTCTTCCATATCACTGCTTCCTTTTCTAGATATTTACTCCCTCTCTAATTCTCCATTCTAGAATTTACCCAGAAATAAAAGTCAAGATATTGGTTTATGATTTGCAGTCTCTTTACTTTTTATTTAAAAAAATTGAGATGATATTTGCCCTCTTGCAGCCCCACAGTACTTCTGCTGCTCTTTGTAATCTGTCAACTATTAGTGACAGTGGCTCAGTTGTCAAATCTACCTCTTCTGTTTTTATCATTACCCAAGAATAGGAATATAGGATATATACCCAAGAATAGGAACTTTAATAGGAAGTTCATCTGGGCTTCATGACTTGAAATAACCAAAAGAAAAATTAATTGGTCTCTTACTATTTTATTTCTTACTTTAGGCATCTACTCCCTGCCAGGCAGTCATTACAATGGGCTTATTTTCAGTTTAAAAAATGTAAGCAAAATTTAAAAAATTGAGATTTCTTCCCTTTTCTTTGTTGCCAGTTATGATTATCTCCTCCTTCCCCAAACAACATCCACTCCCTTCCTTCATCCTCTTCTTTAAAACATTAGAAGTTCAAATAAAATAGCTTTATTGTCTGTTTTCCTCATCCAGCTTGTCACTCTGAGTTTTAGTATTTCAAATGCTATTTTTTCCTCTATTCATTGCTAGGCTCCGCATATTAATTTTCCCTTACCTGCTTCCTGGTCTTTTTAAAAATGTAAGTTTGGGGGTGATTTCTTTGGATAACTTCCATTTTTCCTTTTTCATAATCATTTCCCTTTGTGTCTAAAGATTTTTTTTCTTTCTGTCCATTCTGGGCTGACTTTCCCTACAGAATAAAATGCCTATCCTTCCACTAAGTCATTTAGAACTGTCTCTATCCAAATCTAACATGCATTTCAAATTTTGCTTGGCCTACCTTTTTCCCTTTCTATCACCTAATCTAGAAAGGAGCAGTGACTTTCCTTCTTTCCCTCATTTCTAGTAACAACCAGTTCATCTCTGTTTTTTGTTAAGAATCAGATTCAGAATAAAATTTCCTTTTATTGTTTTCTCCATCTTTGGAAGAATAAAACTATCAAAGGCAAATCAAGAAGGTATTAGTTATTCTGCTTATGAAGGAGAGAAAGAAGTTCTGCAACCATCTGGATAATTGAAGTTCCTTGTCACTACTGAATCAAGTCTCTGGGTCAGATTTGTCATCTCTTTTTTTCCAGATGGTTTGCAGTATATTCTTCTTTTTAACCCTTCCCTTCCATCTTAGAATCAATACTGTGTATTGGTTCCAAGGCAGAAAAGTGTTAAGAATTAGGCAATGGGGGATAAGTGACTTGCCCATGGTCAAACAGCTAGGAAGTGTCTCGCCTGTCTCTGGGTCTGGCTCTCTATCCACGAAGCCACCTAGCTGCCCCTAGTTCACAGAATATATGACAAAACTATTTTCCCCTTCCCTCCCTACATCTTTACTCAAAAGTTTTCCACCATATTTCCCCTAGAGTACCTGGATTTTTTTCATATTAGTGTGCTTTCTTAACATAATGCTACTCTTTCTTTTAAATAAAGGATGCCCCATCTGGAGCAACATTACAGTCATGGGTTTCATGTTGCCAATGTCAGTGACACCCATGAGGTCTTGTTTGCCTCCTTGTGTGAAGACTTCAAATTCCTTTTGTTTGTTGCCTAAACTTTGGAGAACTGTGTATAGATATTTGAAATTATGGGTTTTGCTCCTTTCTTGAAGTTTTTCCTCTATGAACTTATGATTATTATAACTGTTATTCATTCTTCATCATAGCTCCCCTCTTTGGCATAGAGCTTAATATAAACTATATATATTATATATAGTTACATATTTATATATACAAACATTAATATATACCTATAATTAAATGCATGTATACATATATTTGCATATATGTATGTAGGCAAATTTCTTCTTTCTGCTGAGACTGATTGACTCTATCCTATCATATGAATTGTGACTCTATCTTATCATATGAATTGGAGATAATAATCCATAGACAAATGGATGCTGTTTTTTTTTCAAGAATATATTGAATTACTGATTTTTTCTGATTTTTTCTTATTTCTTTTCTTTTATTTTTTGATCAGAATATTTGATTTTTTTCTCATTTTTGTACTGAAGGTACACACAATTAATATTAATATTATTTTTCCCTGCAGTAATACAAGTTAATATATATACTCTTGCTATAATATCAATATATGCCTAAAAGCTTTAAACTATGGGAACCTGCCATTTATTGATAAAATATTATAGGACTGTGATTAATGTTTGTGTCTGATTCCAGGAAAAGGGACAAAAACAAGGAGCACAGACTAAACCTGAATAGTGCCAATAGAGCACACAAGAAATATTAAAGTGAGACTCGAGGTTGCGACGCTTAACTTATGTTTAAGTCGTAGGACTTCCTTGTATCTACACTCTTTTCGAAGTACTCAAACAAGTACAAAGCTTGACTATCATGCTGGCTCCCTATATCCCTGAGGAAAAAATCAGACAAGGGAATGACATTTCCCCATCAAAATAGAATTCTAATTCTTTTCTTCTTACATTATGGCAACTTCCTGTAGTCTTGGCTACAAATGGCTAAGTGAAATATTACTGCATTCTGTCCTACATACTTGTGGGATAGAAATTACTTTAAACTGGACCTATACAAGGTCTATTTTGAATTTTTCTTATGTTTTTGATTATTTGTCTATTCTTTTGATAATTGACACATACACCCCCATAACTGAACATTGCATTCTGAGCTAAACTTGATATTTTTTTTAAATACTTACTTCAGGGGGGATTGTATTTTAATTTAAAATCTAATAATTTTTGATTTTTTTTTTGTTTGAGATTGTATTTTTATAAAAATCCAAGAATTTTGTTTAAGATTTTACTTTTATAAAAAAAAATTCAAAGATTTTGATTCTGTTTGAGAAAAGATCTTCAAGAAAGAAGCTTGAAACTTTTATATCCAGAGAATGAACTGTTGCAGAAAGATGCCGAAAACCTACACTTCATCAAGAAGATCAAGAATGAACTTTGGATGTGATTGATTGGACTGAACTTTTGATTGAACATTTATTGTAACTGTACACATTTATGCCAAAAGGGACTGCCCCTAATTTGGCTGTCTGTCAATGCGCCTAGCAAACATTGGTTTTGCTTTCTTTTCTTTTCTATTTCCTCTCTCACTATTCTAATTTCTCTTAGAAAATTGAATATTGTGTATATCTTTAGTTAGAAGTGAATTTAGAACTACAAAATGATTATGTTAAATGATCAATGGGGAGACTAGTCTCCCAATGATCATCAGGGGGGATTGTAAACCTCAAAATTTCTTAGACTTATAAATGTTGGAAATTTCACCATTGGGAAATTTCATACTTGAAAAATTTCCTATTGATAGTGGGTCTTGACTATTGGAATGTGAACCCCATTGGCATGGGAGGTTCCTTCTCCTCCCTTCTTAAGATTACTTTAGGACAGAAACCTTTTGCTGAACAATGGAAAGGACTTTGACCTATGCTTAAGCATAGAACAGGAATTTCTTTGAGTCATGATTGATTTTAGAATTGATACAATGGAGATACTTAGAATCAATCTCCACCCTATTCAGTCCTAACAGGATTGAGTAAGGGCTGCAGCCTAGATCAAAATTTAATTATTCCAATCTCTACCCTACTCAGGTTAACAGGATTTAGAAAGGGCTGTAGCAAAGGATCAAAGATTTAATTATTTGAAAATATGACCTTCACCAGACATGTGCAAAGCCAGAGACCTCTGGGCGGTCCTGGGTTAAGCTAGAGCCTCCATTGGCACAGGGAAATTGATGGACAGGTGATTGGTAGATGTGAGGACTGAGGGGAGGGAACTTGGATGGTTTCCTTAAGGATAGGGGGGGTCTGAGGACTCGAGGTGATGGAGGAGTTTGTTGGAGTGGTTGCGGTGTGCTCTGAGAAGCTTGCGCTGAAGGAAGCTGAAGGTGGGGGCCCCGGAGACTGTTTCTCCATTTTAGGTCACATGAGTAATAGGGACTGATCTCCTTTCATTGCCCCAGCTATCTAAGGGCTTGGGCCTTTTGGTCCAGCCTAAACAGAAGGGGTATTTAAGCCCTATTCCCTTCTCTCCCCTTTCTCTCTCCCTCTATCTCTCTATCTCTAATTCCTTTCTCCCTCCTGTTTGTAATTAAAACTCCATAAAAGGTTGACGGCTGACTTGAGTTTTCATTAAGGAATTACATAGCTGAATTCCTTCGCGACCTTAAATTAATATATATCAGTCTTTTAAAAGTGATTTCCTTGTCACATCATTCATTTTATTTTTAAGTCCTTTTGGAAAAATGTTCATGACACCTGAAAAATACATTCTTATCAGTTCTTATTCAAGTATTTTTCATTCCTAGACAGGGGTGTATCAGTTTTATATTTTAAGCCAAGGTCCAGAAATTCACATTACCTTCTCAGATACAATCTTTTTATTTTTTTAATTTAGAAAAATTTATTTAATTAATTTAGAATATTTTCCCACGGTTATATGATTTGTGTTCTTTCCCTTCCCTTCTCCCACCCCTTCCCTTAGCCAACACGCATTTCCATTGGATTTTACATGTGTCATTGATCAAGACCTATTTCCATATTATTGATACTTGCACTAGAGTGATTGTTTAGAGTCTACATCCCCAATTATATACCCACCAACCCGTGTGATCAAGCAATTGTTTTTCTTCTGTGTTTCTATTTCCACAGTTTTTTTCCTCTGGATGTGGATAGCATCCCTTTTCATAAGTCCCTCTGAATTGTTCTGGATCATTGTATTGCTACTAGTAGAGAAGTCCATTACATTTGATTATACCATGGTGTATCTGTGTCTCTGTGTACAATGTTCTCCTGGTTCTGCTCCTTTCACTCTGTATCACTTCCTGGAGGTTGTTCCAGTTCACATGGAATCCTTCCAGTTCATTATTCCTTTGAGTACAATAGTATTCCATCATCAACATATACCATAATTTGTTCAACTATTCCCCAATTGGAGGGCATCCCCTCATTTTCTAATTTTTTACCTCCACAAAGAGCACCACTATAAATATTTTTCAAATACAATCTTTTTAGCTTATTATTCACTTCCTAAAAAAAAAAAAAGTTCCCTTCTGGATCTCCTATCATCAATGGGAAGCATCTAGAAAAATAATCTGCTGCTGTGGACTCCTGTTTTTTGCTCAAGACTCTGTTGCCTTTAGCAATACTTTCTGGGTTCCTTCTGGCAATAGCATGCGTGCCCACATGAATCCCCAGAAGTAGATAGTTTAGATAAGTCTTGAGACATTCTCTAATATGTTTTGTAAATATGTCTGGGAATACTACAGGTCCCTCTTTGTTATTAGTTTGACAAATAACTTCCTCATAGCCTTTAAGCAGGGAGATAACAACCACTGCTTCTCTTCTCTTATTCCTCTGACCCTAATTGAATAATCTCTCATCTACTAATGTCTGTGACTGTCCTTTATCATTTCTTGAAGAATAAGCACTTGGTTTATCCTCAAAGCATTCAGTTCTCTTCTTTTCAAGAAGAATCTTAAATCTGTTTACTCTGAATCCTACAATATCTCCCTTTCCTAAGAACCTATATGTACAAAATTTATAGCTGCACTTTTTTTTTGTGGTGGTAAAGAATTGGAAAAAGAAGTACCCATAACTGGAAAATGATTGAACCAGAAGGTGAAGGTTGTAATAAAGGAATAGTTTCATTAAAATCTGGAAGATGTGAATAGATATAAAGTGAAATGAGCAGAACCAGGAAAACAATGTATACAATAACAACATAGTAAAAATAATCAACTTTGGAAGACTTACGAACTCTGATAAACAAAATAACCAACCACAATCCCAAAGTTATCCACTTCCAGGCAAAGAGCTGATGGACTCAGAATTCAAATTGAAGCATATTTTCTCTTCTTCCCTCCCCTTTTTTGGCATGACTTATGCAGGAATTTGTTTTACATGACTATAAATATTTGTAAAGTTTTCTGGTTTTCTCAATAGATAGGGAAGGGAAAGAAAAAACAAGAGAATTTGGAACTGAAAATAAAATAAAATTGAATTTTTAAAAAGTATACAAGATGTCCTTTCCCTTCCCTCCTTCCTCTGTGTAACATTCCTCCATTCTTCAACATCCTAAAAGTATCAAATTTCCTCTAAACTAATTCAGATTTTTTTCTCTTCATTAAAATGTTTCTTTTTCTTTTTTTGTTTTTAGGAACACATCATTCCTCTGATAACCTGAACTGTGCAGAGGCATTCTTCAAGTGCCTTCCCCTTTTCTTCTAGGAGAGAGGTCAATCAATTCTTGGAACATAGAGACTAGTTATTTGGCTGTGGCAAACAGACAATTATGATACAATTTAAATCACTGGAAATTTTTCAATTCTCCTTATACTTATTGAAATTCTTAACCTTGCCATCTGAGCTGCTGGTAGATATTTACACTTTACCCCTAAGCTTCCATTAACAACTACCCCCACAGCCTTTTTATCACTTAAAAACTCAAAAACCACAGCCAACTTTCTTTCCTTTGTTAGCTGTTCCTCATGTCCTTTTCTCTTTCTCAATAATTTTCTCTCACTAATTCTCACTTGTATTTTTTTCTTTCCTTACTAACATCTCTTCTTGAGTCTATGTGCTCTGGCCACCCAGCTAAATTTGGCCAAATCCTATTCCTTTTGGCATCTTTCAATTTCTGCTTTTCATGTAGAATTCCCAGTTTGAATGGCCTTTGTCCTCACTAATCCTCTTTGCTCATAGATATCTAACCCTCCTTTAAATCTAGGCCTGAATTCAGGAATTTTGTACTAATTTGACCATCAGAAATGGTGATCATGATCAAGTGTGAGATCATGGCCTTTCCTATTTTCTAATATCACTGGTAAGTTGAGTTGTTAATCAGTAGCAAGCCTGCCCTAATGCCTTCAATTGTAATATCCTGCCAGTGTTGAGGGTTGTAGGAATTTTGGAAGGGATTGAGTGTGGTTTTGTTGGCACTTCCTCTGCAGAATCAAACAAGAAAAAAGGTCCTTGTATCTTAGGATTCAACTTATAGAAGTCTTTCGCTTTTTCTGAAAGATTGTGCAGGGTAGAGCCAAGATGGTGGAGTAGCAGCCCTGAAAGCTGGAACTGCTCTGAGAATCCTCACAAAACAACCTTAAAATAGGACCTCAAAATGAATACTGGAATGACAGAACCAACAAGGAGATGTCATGAAGTAATTCTCGTGCAGAAAATAAGGTAGACAGAAAGGGTCTATTTCTGTGGGGTGAGAGGGGAACTAGAATAAAACCATGCACTGAGGAATCCAAGCTGCCCAGCCCTCATCTACTGCCCCAGGCTGGATAGAATCGATGTATTTAAATGGTTTAATGCTTGATTATCTTCATGGGGAGAAGTTTTAATCCTGAATCAGTTTAATATTAAGACATCAGTTGCCCAAGCCCTTATGGAAGGCAAATTAAATTGTAATACCAGCTTCAGTGAATAACATGATAATAAAAAATAACAATGATTAGAAGTCAGGAGACCTGGGATCTAGACCTGACTCAGCCACTGACAGCAATATGACCTTGGATAATTCACTTACCTTCTTAGGTGCTTAGTTCTTTATGTGGGGGAAAGGGATGGTAGAGAGAAGGCTGTGGGAGATTACAGTAGATTTTTCTCCATCCCAGTTCCAAATGATTTAAGAAAAATAGGGGTACTTGGAAAATAATACAATATGAATTATGTACAGTGTGGATGAAATATAGAAAACTAAAATAAATGTTTAATTTTTATCTGCTAATTTGTATTATCCGTGCCATTAATACAGATAATATTCAAGAGTCCCATGTCCATGGGACTACTTGTAGGTACAAGCAGTTTCTCTTTGTACTCTGTGTACTTGTATGTCATGCCTCTCTCTCGACATTTGGACTTCTTCCAGGACTGGGCTACTGTCTACCCTGGCTCTCTCACAAACCCTCAATGCATGTCGATGCACATGGAGTTTGGCCATCACCAGCAAACACATCTGGCTCAGCGCCTGCTCCAGTATTAGCTGAGGCCAAACTGCTGGAGGAGATAGTATGAGAGGAAACCATTGGCTCAGGACTTAGTATAGGCATGCATTGATTTACTTAGTAGGTGTGTTCTAAAGACATGGCATTATCTGGCTTAAACTTGGAAGGGAACCAACTCCCTCATTTATGGGAGGAAACTAATTCCTATAGAAACTAAGCCACTGTCCAAGGCCATTTACCAATTCATGGCAAAACAGGTCTCCTGACTCCCAGGACAGTATTCTTTCTGCTACATCACTCTAGAAGGAAAAAAAAGGCATTGGGATGGGGCAACTTCATCTTTATAAATCACATATAAGGTTTTATTTTGACCACTCCTTTGCAGTTCTCATGTTCTAAATGACATTATAGTTATTAATTTAAATGCAATTTCCCTTGCTGAGTGACAAATTCCTAGAAATCAGGGACTATGCCTTATTTCAGCTTTGTGTACTCAGTGTCTTGCACATAGCAGACGTAATAAATGTTTGAATTAAATGGTATTGACTCAATCTATAGGAATTCACTAATCAATGGAATTGTCAGATGACTCTTTATAAGTGGCTCCCCCATATTTTTGCCTTATAATTTATTTTTTCTTCTTTTATTTTTTATTGATACCATATATATTTTTTTACTTCATATCCATGTCTGAACATACCTCTCTCCCTACCTTCCCTACCTTCCCTACCCTTAAAACAAAGAAAAATTTTAAGTACTTCAGCAAAACAACCAACTCATCAACAATCTGTGCCATATTCCATACCTATCATCACTCATTTCTGAAAAGAAGGGAAGAGAAAGGACTTCAGACACTAGCTTTGATCTTGGGCAAATCTCTAAATCTGCTCTATTTCCTCAACTGTATAATAAGAATCATAATAGCACCTATTTCCGAGGAGAGTTGTGAGAATAAATTGAGATAATATTCATTAAATGTTTAGCACAGTGCCTGACACATAGTAGGGGCTTAAATTGTTCCCTTCCTTTCCTTCTATAATCCTAATTCTTGAGATTCTGTGATTCTATAATGGGACTAGACACTTCAAGAAACTATTACTGTTGGATGCTAGCCCATTAATAGAAACAATTTCTGCTTAGCTCATTCCTTGTATTCTTTTTTTTTTCAACCCTTTACCTTCCATCTTAGAATCAGTACTATGTATTAGTTCCAAGGCAGAAGAGTGGTAAGGGCTAGGCAATGGGGGTGAAGTGACTTGCCCAGGGTCACACAGCTAGGAAGTGTCTGAGGTCACATTTGAACCCAGGACATCTCATCTCTAGGCCTGACTCTCAATGCACTGAGCCACCCAGCTGCCCTCTCATTCCTTGGATTCTTTAAGGTGACATCACAGGGGAAAAAAGTCAGTGTCAAGTGAAATTTGTCTCTGAAGCTCTGAACTTTTAAGTAAACTTTGCATCCTGAAAAAGGAAGATCCATTAAAATTTTCTTGATTAAAAAAAAAAAAAAGAATAGTACTGGATTCACCAAACTACAGACCAGTAAACTTGATTTGAAATCTTGAAAAATCCTAGAACATATAAATGGGATGGTTAATGAAAACCTAAAAAAGGAGATATTGATTTTTAAAAAGTGGTAGTGTGACTTTTTCAAGAATAATAGGTCATACGTATATAAAACCCAGTGCAATTGTGCATCAGCTATGGGACGGGGTGGGGGAAGGGAAGGAAAAGAACAAGAATCTTGTAACCATGGAAAAATATTCTAAATCAATTAATTAAATAAATTTAAAAAATAATAATAGGTCATAGATAAACAGGATGAATTCAGAAAAACCTGAAAAGACTTATATGAACTGATGCAAAATGAAGTAAGCAGAACCAGGATAATGGTGTATAACATAACAGAAATATTGTACAATGATCAATTGTGAAGGACTAAACTATTATCAGCAAAACAAGGTTCCAAGAAAACCCTTTAGAATTAATTATAAAAAATGCTATTCCAAGCCAAAGAAGGAATTGTTGGAATCTGAGTGCAGATCAAAGCATGACATATTTCACTTCATAAGTTTTTTATTACATGTGTGATATGTGCCTCTAGTCACTGCATGGAGAATGTGGAAATCTGTATTTCATGAAAGCCCTGGTATAACTTTCTTGAAAAGGGCACACTGACAGCTCTTGGGTCATAACTGAGATATGTGCTACCACAACTAGTGAAGGAAGAGCCTAACACAAAATAGGTAGAACACTGCCAGGCTAAGATTAAGGTTTTTTGTTTATTTTCCATTTCTGGTGCTGAATTAAATCCACTGTCATATTCAATTCCCTAATTTTGGATTACACATATCTTATAACTCTTAATGGAGATTTAGTGGCCCAAAATCAATTGGGACATGGGAGGAGGGTTGAGTGGTTTCTCAAAGGAATTATGCAGGAACTGTATGCTGATTGGGAGGATGGACTCTACTTCGCTCCTAAAATTCTCTCCAGATTGATCTGTGAAATAATTTGAGTTAAAACAAAAAAATGAAGGTCAAAGATTTAAGGGAAAAGCAATCTACTTTCTGGGTGCTGTTTCTTCCTTTCTTAGTTGTATCTTTCAGCAGGAAGAAATAAAAAAGGAAAAATACTGGGCTTTGTGCTGTATTATGGTAAGCCAAAACCCCTCCTCTCTCTGTACGTAAAAAACATACAAAACTATTCTGCTACTTGTTGCTATAGAGTTCTAAAATTGGAAGAAGCCTCCTGATAATCCATCCTTTGCTTAAATAGCTTCAATGACAGGAAACTCACTGCCTAATAAGACAGCCCATTCCACTTTCTGACTGTTCTAATTATTTGGAAGTTCTTCCTTATATTGATCCCAAAATTTCTCCTCCTTGAAACTTTTATCTAATGATTCTAGTTCTTTCTCCAGGAGCCCCACAAATCAAATATGTCTTCCATATGACAGGCCTTTAGATATTTGAGGACAGTTTTCATATCTTATCTCCAAGGTAAGTATACCCCAGTTCCTTCATTTCATCTTTGTATGACATAGTTTTGTGTTCCCTGACCTCTGGAAAATTTCTGCAGGGGAGGGAGAGAAAAGCAAGAATGTCAGATGTCATATAGAAGGCTCAATGGTCTATTAATACTTTTTTGGTGGTGAAGAGAAAGTTGTATATCTTCTTCACAAGGATGATGTGAAATCTCTAATGGCCTGAGCATTACTCTGCATCCAGGAGTCCCCTGCAGAACCACATTTGGATGTTACTACCATAAGAAAAAAAATATTCAAAATGATGGCAGCAATGGAATAGTAACTAAAAATTTTAAGATTTAGTTTTCAAATGTTGCACATGTGTACACATCCACTCGTGGTTAAATATTGACCAAATCTGATGATATAATTAGTTGCCACTGATTCTATTTAAGTCACGTTGATCTAAAATACTGGCTCATGCTTGGTCCCCTTGACAATTTCCAAAACCATGTGCTTTGCTTTACAGTGTATTCCAAAATGAATTCAGTCTGTGTCCTTGTCCCTCGCTTAGGACTTTGGCTTTCTCCCAGAGCCCTTTGAGAAAGGTCATTCATACAGTACATTGGGAATACATTTATGGAAGAAAACAAAGTGAAGGCTGCTCCCAAGTGACCCCTTGGGACTTAGGGAGGATGAAACATCTTAGTTGATTTGGCAGTTCTGTGGCAGGGAGTGCCTTTTAAATTAAGAGTGTGCCTATGTGACACAAAGCTCCCTAAGAGCCAGTATGTAAGTCCTTTTAATCGACTGGCCCCCACTAAAACCAAGTAATTATGAGGTCTCATATTTATATACAATCAATTCTCAGATTATCCTGAAGAATAGATTCATGGGATCATAGATTTAGAGCTGGGAGGGATCTTTTAGCCTAACTTTCATTTTAAGGAAGAGGAAACTAAAGACCAAAGAGTTGAAATTATTTGTCCAATGACATATAAGAAACATCAAAGTGAAGTTTCAAATATAAGAAATGTAAAATGTTTTCAACTTTTTGAAATGCTCATACCATCTCATTTTATTCCCTCCAATCCCAGAAATAGACAGAGAAGGTATAACCATTTTACATACGAGAAAACTAAGGTTTGATGATCTGAAATTAAGTCAACAAGTATTTATTAAGTACCTACTATGTACCAGGAACTGTGTAAAGTCCCAGAGACACAGAGAAACACATACACACACATAAAAAACAAATTCTTGTTCTCAAGGGACTCAAGTCTAACAGAGGTTAAATGGTTTGCCTAAGGCTACACACCTAGCTGGTGACATAATTAATTCTAAAGCTTAAATCTCAGTCCAAGAGTTTTGTTTGAATAACTCAAAATGACTTCCCCTACCATTGACCATGCTCCTTCACCTACCGCCAACTGGTTTGTATTCAAGGAACTGAAACTAACTGGAAAGTTAAATCTGTATATGAGAAAACATACACACAGAGAGAGAGAGAGAGAGAGAGAGAGAGAGAGAGAGAGAGAGAGAGAGAGAGAGAGAGAGAGAGAGAGAGAGAAAGCTTTGTAAGGTCAAATTAAAATTACTTTCCTTTTGGATTAGCATTAGCCTTGTATTATTCAGGACATTATGATGGCAGATAATTGATATAATTCATACTTGACAGTAATTTCTTGCTCAAAGCACTTTCACGGCTATTATCTAATTTGTTCCTTCAGTATCTCTAGGAGATGGCAAGGGAGGAAGGGCAGGAATTATTATCCCCTATACAAACCCTTTGCTCCATCAGATCGATCTGTTCTCAATCTCCTTAGCATTCTTTCCCTGTGAGTGGTTAAAATTGTCTATATTCTTTGACCCAAATATTTCACTGCTTAGCATATAAACCAAGAAGGTCAGTGGACAATAAGAAAGGCCCATATATGCTAAAATATTTATAGTAACATTTCTTTTGTCATCAGAGAGTTAGAAACAGAATGGATGTCCATACTGAGGGATGGCTAAACACAATGTAGCACATGAACATAATGGAATATGATTGTGTGGTAAGAAATAAAGAATATGAAGAATTCAGACAAGTATAGGGAAATGTATATAAACTGATGAAAATGAACCAAGAAAACAGTGTACTCAATATCAGTTAAAATTGAATGCTATTAAAATATAATAACCGAACTAGAGTCCAAATAAGAAATGTGAGAAGAATGGAAGAGGATAGAGATGGGCACCACTATAAGGGATACTTTTAAATAATACTTTTAATAAAGGCACTTATTTTTTTAATTATCATTTCTTTTTACTTTCTAAAAAGTAAAAGAATATATGTAATATAACAAAAATATAATACATATGATTTGTTATAAATATGTAATAATGTATAATAAATGTTTGTCAAAGACAAACAAATTCTCATGTTAGCTATATCCAAAATTCTATCTCATTCTTTTTTTCTCCCTCTCTCCCTCTCACCCTTCCTCCCTGCTCCAGAGGGCAGTTAATATTCTATGGGTTGTACATGTATTGTGGAATGAATATTTCCATGTCTGTGATGTTGTGGAACAAGACATATATTGCTTACACTAGAGAGGAATTCATGGAGGAGGTCAGGTAGAAAATTGTATGCTTCAGTCTGTATTCAGACTATCTATTTCATCATGAGTCTCTTGGAGTTGTCCTGGATCTTTCCATTGCTGCTGGTGGTTAAGTCATTCAGAGTTGATTATCATGCACTATTGATGTTAGATATCCAACATTCTCCTGCTTCTGCTCATCTCAATTTTGCATTACTTTATAGAAGTCTTTCCATGTGTGTGTGTGTGTGTGTGTGTGTGTGTGTGTGTGTGTGTGTGTGTGATCATCGTGTTTGGCATTTTTTGTGGCACAGTAGTGTTCCTTTGCAGACATGTGCCACTACTTGTTTATCTGTTTCCCAATTGTTGGACATCCTATCTGTTTTCAGTTCTTTTTTACCACAAAAGGGAGCTGCTGTAAATATTTTGGAACATGTAGTTTCTTTTTCTTTTTCCTTGATTACCTTAGGAAATAAATCTTCATGGCTGTTGAAACAAACAAACAAACAAAAAAAGAAATGTAAGAAGGTACTTTCTACTGTAGAAGAGGGGACATGGGAGTAGAACATTCAATGTAACATTGGAGGGTTGTTTTTTTTTTTTGATATGTTGGCTGCTTTCCAGAATTTTTTATTCTTTGCCAAAAATCATAGGTAGGTTTTCAGACTATTTCTTCATGGGTATTGTTATTATTGTTGTTATACTGTAAGCTTCTTGAGGGAAAAATTTCATTTTCATCTTCGTATCATCAATAGGTGCTAAGTAAATGTTTTTGGAATTTAAGTGAATTGCCAATGAATCATTTTTAAGGGGCCTGACCTTAGTGATAATACAGACTATGAGAGAGAGCATTAGAGACTGCAATACAATCACTACAGACTGGAAATTTTTAACACCCACTAAATACCTCACAAGACATGATCTGGTAGCTAGATACTCCATACATCTGGAGTTGCTACCTTTTGTGGACCAGCAGATGACAAATCAGACTTCAAAATATCCTTGGTGACTCAACCAATCAAAGTTCTGAAACCAGACTAGTATCACAACTCAAACTGTTGCCCAGTTATGACACTGATCCACAAAAAACTAAGAATATTTTTCATATGTGAGCATGGCAAATATTATGATCTCTAAGATATATAGATCAAAAAAAAGCTTTCAAAATATAGAGACCTGACAAGAGAAATAGAAATCCTATGAGAAAAGGATGAAGTATATATCACCCACATCATTCTCTCTGCTTGCATCTTAATATTTTTACTCAACTACAAAAAGCAGTTATTTTTAACCACCTATGAGAAAGAAGGATAGGGAAAAAGGAAGAAGGAAGGAAGGAAGGAAGGAAGGAAGGAAGGAAGGAAGGAAGGAAGGAAGGAAGGAAGGAAGGAAGGAAGGGAGGGAGGGAGGGAGGGAGGGAGGGAGGAAGGGAGGGAGGGGAGAGGGAGGGAGGGACAGATGGAAGGAGAAAGGAGGAAAGAAGAAGGGGAGGAGGAAGGAGAGAAAAAGAAAGAAAGAAAGAAAGAAAGAAAGAAAGAAAGAAAGAAAGAAAGAAAGAAAGAAAGAAAGAAAGAAAGAAAGAAAGAAAGAAAGAAAGAAAGAAAGAAAGAAAGAAAGAAAGAAAGAAAGAAAGAAAGAAAGAAAGAAAGAAAGAAAGAAAGAAAGAAAGAAAGAAAGAAAGAAAGAAAGAGAGAGAGAAAGAGAGAAAGAGAGAAAGAGAGAAAGAGAGAAAGAGAGAAAGAAGGAAAAAGAAAGTTAATATGACTAGTATTAGGTAGACTCAAGCCCAATTTTTGTGATTTCAACTTCATCACTCTCCTCTACACCATTGGAACTAAAAGACCCTTCAGTGTTTCATAGTTCAACCCACTGACTTTATAGGTGTATAGTAAGGCCTAGAGAGGTGATTATCCCAAGGTCATATGGGGTTCTGGCCAGATCGGGAACTAGAAGCCATGTTTCCTCATTCACTCCTCAGGGAAACTTTCATTCTGCTCTGCTTCCTCTCTGAAGTATATTTTAATAGAGCACAGCAATACACCAGCATTTTTTACAACTAGGAATTGGTAATGAGACAAATATTTTGAGCTAGAAGCGAATTTAGAAGTCATGAAGTCGAACCACTTCATTTTATAGGTGAGGAATAAGGCACTAGTCTGTGGTCACATAGCTAGCAAATATCTATAGTAGGATTTGAACCCTGGTCTTCTGACACCAAGTCCAGTGCTGTATCCATTGTATTACTCTCCTTTTGGTAATTGAGAGAGCATGAAGTCACTTAATCCATTCAATAAAGCCAGATCCAGATCAAGCTTAATATCCCCCCCACCCCCCCCCCCCCAGGTCTCTACCAAGGAACCAGAACCTATCTGCGCATTTCTCTATCTCCTTGCCCTGAATGATAACCCTTCCCCACCTCCCACCCCAGAAACAATGATCAAATCAGTAATTGCATTTCTACTTAGGGCATGAAAACTGCCTGCTCTATAACTCTACTCACAATCCCTGTGACTCATTGGAACAAAGGTCCCTTCTATGGCCACCACTAATCTCCTGTTAGGATGAAAGCTTGAATCCTCATTGTCTGGAACAAAGAAATAAATGTTCTTCATTCATTCATCATTCATTTACAAGTTGTTTCCTAAAAGTCGCAAATTTATTGTTTTTGCCCTCCTGACTACCTAATATAACTCTGTTGAAGACTCTCAGAATCCATTCTAGATAAAATGCACACATATTACAAGTCAGCAGAATAAACTCAAATAGCAATGAGTCCCTGCAAGGTGGTGTATTGACTTAGAAAACTACAATGTTTACATTTTTATTTATTTTGTTAAATATTTTCCAATTGCCTTTTAATCTGGTTCAGACCACTCAGGAGCTTTGCTTGCTGCATGTGTCTCACTGGTTTTAAGTTTGACATGACCAGATTCATCCAAGCAATGGAACATAAAGCGACATCTGGGGAATGAGTATGGTTTGCATTTAATCTGACTCATCTTCCAGACCTCCTTCAGTGCAATTAGAGGACCACCAGATGAGGAGTGCCTTGAGTTTTAAAGCCTATCAAATTCAACATCCAGGCTCAGTCATTTGTGTGACCACAGCCTATTTATTTCTCCTTTCTAAGCCTCAGGTTCCTTAGCTCTAAAATTGTTATGATAAGATAAAAACACAACCTTTGTTATATGGTTGCATGAGCAAAGCCCTTTGAAAACCCTTCCCTTCCATCTTAGAATCAATAGTGTATGGGTTCCAAGACAGAAGAGTGATAAGAGCTAGCTTAGTGGGGATTAAGTGACTTGTCCAGAGTCACACAGCAAGGAAATATCTGAGACCAAATTCAAACCCAAGACCTCTATCTCTGGGCCTGGATCTCAATCCATTGACCCACCTTGTTGCCCCCTAAATAGATAGTTAAAGCAATTAATTCATAAATGTTTGTTGAAATGAATGCTTGCTTGTTGCTTAGATGTTAGGAGGAGATCTAGGGTCTAGTTCCTATTCTATCACTAACTAGCCCTATGTGATCTTCAGTAATGATAATCCTCCCTTACAGTTGAAGAGCCTTTTATAGTTAAGAAATGATTTCAGATTCTCAGTCCTGGTCTGAGCCCCATCTTTCAGATGCCACAAGTCACACAGGGCTAAAGCCAGCTCCTTCCCAGTGGCCAGGAAGCCACAAGGTGTCCAGTCAAAGGGCAAGGCTGACAATGACAAATGGAATAAGGGGTATGATTTATATTAAATTCTCACAGCATAGAGTACTATTCTAGACAATAATTACAAAAGACCTAGTCCCTGCCCTCATGGAACCAATAGGGGGACCTAACCAATATATACATAACTATAATGCAAAAAAGATGGTATATGTGTGTTATAATTAAGTTTTTCTAGGTGACTCTATATTAATTTATAATTATTTACTAATAAAGGGGGAGAGAGAGAGGGAGAGGAAGGGAAGGAAGGAAGGGGGAGAGAGAGACAGAGACAGAGAGAGGGAGAGGAGAGGGTGAGAGAGAAAGAAAGAGAGAGAGAGAGCAAGAGAGAGAGAGAGAGAGGAGAAGAGAAAAGGGGTACTAGGCTATTTCACATTTTTATGGAAGACTGACAAAGGCTTGATTACTATATCTATCAATCAATTACCAAGCATTTGTTAAGTAACTATATAGTCCAAGCATTATGCTAGGCACCAGGGAAACAAAAACAAGATTGAAATAATATTTCCATTAAGTAGCTTATGTTTAATTAGGGAAACAACTTGTAGTTGTCGAAACACATATATATTTATATGAACACACATATATACATACACATATGTCTGTATGTACATGCATATGCATATCTTTGTAAATACAAGGCAATTTTAGCAAGGTAAATAGCAATTGCTTGGAGATCAGGAAAGGACTATGGTAGGAAATGGTGCTTCAGCTGAGATTTAAAAGAAACTAGGAATTTGAAGAAGTGGAGGAAAATTGAAAATATACTCCAGGCATGAAAAGGTCCAAGGAAACTAGATATCGAATATTGTATGTGGAGAACAGTAAACAGGCAAAGTTTAGCAGGATTGTAAAGTGTGGGGAGAGGAGTGATATATGTAATAATTTTGCAAAGGTAGTTTGGAGCCAGATTGTAAAGGGCCTTAAATACCAAACAAAGGAGTTTGTATTTTGCCTAAATATTATGAGCATTACGTTTTTAGATGATACAGAGCTGAGAGGCAAACCTAAAGCACTGGATGATATAATCAAGATCCAAATGGTTCTTGACAAATTAGCTCATTGGGCCCAATCAAATAATAAGCAATCAGCAGGGATAAGTGTAAAGTCTTACTCTTGGATTCAAAAAGTAAATTTTGAAACACAAAAGCAAATTATTTTATACATAGTATAAGTACAAGTAGTTATAATTTGGCTGAAAAAGAACTGAAGATTTTAATAGCCTTCAAGCCAAGTCCAATTCTGTGTGATCTGGCAGCCAAAAAGACTGATTACTTTTTTTAAATGATCTTAATTTGAATTAAGAAAAGCCTATTGTCTAGGACTAAGAATATTGTCAATGATAGCTCTATTGTACTCAGTTCAAGTCAAACAAAATTTACAATATTGGGCTAGGAACACTGTGTGCCATTTTAGGATTGATAGAAATAAGCTTGGGGATATCCAAAAGACATAAATGAGAAGAGGGGAAGCCTTGAGTTCATGCCACATGGCTCTAACCAAAGTAATCATGGAGGGCCACTCTCCAAATTATCTATGCTCAGACACTTCTCATGAAGTTGCGCATATGTGCTATGGATTTGCTGAAGACCTTGGATTGATAAAGCCATGCCTTATTGATCCCTGTGTCTGGGAGACTACTCCAAAGATGACTGGGAACTGAGCCAAGAAGAACCATCCCCTCAGTAGGTTATAAAAAGAAGGAAGAGAAAAACAAAAAAACAAAAACCTCTTTTGTATCCCTCATCATTTTGATGCAATTGGTTTGGGACTCTGCCAGCTCTCCCCTAGATTCCAGGCAGGGTGGGAGGGAATTTCTCTTGCTTCCTCTTCTCTCCCTAGAATAATGGTTCCAAGAGGACATGTCAGCAAGAACGTATACTAGCCCACTTGAGCGTGACATTGGATCTATGGTCCCTGCCTGCCTCTTCTGGTCACTGAACAGAAATCTTGGGAAACAGATAATTCTCACCTTGGTGTCTACCTCATGAGTTCAAGAGTTTCTGAGTCCCCAGAACCATCTGCAACTCCAAAGTGAAGATGGCCACCCCAAGGAAGATGCTGGTGCTGCAAACAGCAAGAAAGTTCAAGCCATTCTCTAACTGGCCAGAAGACTGATCTTGTGAGTCATATAGACAAAGAAAGGGAAATATCCCTTCAGCAGACCCACAAAGTGTCTTTGCTTCTAGAGAGAGGTGTGATGAGTTATTGTTTTATGTTTTCAGTATTTGTCATGAGACTGTGGTATTTTAAGCATTTCTTTTGTCATGGGGAAATACAGGTATCCCATCCACATCACAATTTCCCCCATTGTGGTTTTGATACATCACAGGTGAGTATAATAAATTGAAAGGGATTTGGAGAGAGTTTTGCAGAATTTACAGATGATATACTAAGGCCAACAGATGATACAGAAAAAGTTTAAAAACTATACAGCCTATAACCAAATACTTAATCCAAATTTTACAAAAAGTAATATAAACACCCATTAAAGAAAAAAAAACTTAGACTTTTTCTCTGGTATGAAAGGAAGGCCCAAAAATTTTACATGGATTTTCCAGATCACAGAATCTGCATTCCTTACCCCCACAATGTGGAAGGGATTCCTGTGCTATATACTATACCCAATACCTCTTTCATTTATTGAGTATTTTTTTAGAAACAACTTTCTTTAAGTGTTATACCAATTTTTTTTTTGAAAGAGTTTTTCCTGATGTAGGGGGCATAAACAACTAGAGATGAGAAATTGCCTGAATCTTCTCTTTTTATTGGGTGGGGGGAGGGGGGAGGAGAATCAGGACTGAAACCAGGCTATGTAATTCCAGATCTCCTTTCTAGGGAGGACTCCCAGGCCACAGACAACATTAACATTGGTTGAGTTCATTTCAAATATTTGAAAAACCATCAAATATAAAACGGACTGAATTTATTCTCCTTAGCCCCAGAGGGCAGAACTAGGTATAATGGCTAAAAATAACACAAGTATATTCATGGCTGATGTACAAAACAAAAATCAACAAATCAAAACAACATCCTAATCTTTAGTGCTGCCCAAAACAATAAAGGGCTCACCAGAAGTTGGTGGGTTATTCTTCACTGGAGATTTTTAGACAAAAGCTAGATGATTATATTTCCCTATTTGTTATTCAAATGTAGAATGAACTAGATAGTGTCAGAAATTCCCTTCAACTCAGATTATTTGATTCTGTGATTTTTAGAGAATTTCTTTTTCTTCCAGTGAATTTTCTAGATTTTTAGAGAATATTCTAATCATAATTTTACCACTCACTACCTGTTCTGCCTTGAACAAGGCACTTAATCTCCCTATGAATGCCTCTTTATCTGTAAAATGGATTAGAGGACCTCTTAAGGTCCCTTCCAGGTTTGAATCTCTGATCCTAGCATGAGGTGAGCTCTAAAAACTTCCAGTTCTACATTAATGATATAATGACAAAATGAACCGAAATGGTCAGTGAGAAAAAGGAAGGCATCAAAGATAACTAGAAAGTTGTTTGTTTGTTTGTTTTTTTAAATGAGACATTGAGTGAATGGTGGTAATAATAAAGAAAATATTTAAGACAAAAAGGAACAGGTTTTTAGAAGAAAGTTAAATTCACCTTTGGATATATTGACTTTGAGATACTAGCAAGACATTTAAACATAGATAGGAATCTTGTAGGTGGTCAGAAATGTGGATCTGGAGTTGAAAGAAGTTAGGATTGGATTTATAGAAGTGAAAACCATCTGCATGAAGGGAGATAACAAGCTGTAGGAATGAATACAATTGCCAAGGGAAAAAGGGTAGAGAGAGATGAATATAGTTTTGGAACCTTGGGGAACACCAGCAAAAAGGGTAGAAAGCCTTCAGGCAAACACAGAGATGTCATTGAGGAAGAAGTTCAAGGAGATTGAACTATCTTGGACACTATGGAAGGCCAGAGTATCCAAAGATGATAATAATAATAAGGAGAAGTCAAGGAGGATGAAGACTAAAAATAAAGACCACTGGATTTGGCAATAATCATGTCTTAAGTGATTTTCTGGAGAGTTGATTGAGTCAGGAGTCAGATTACAGCAGGTGGAAGAGTGAGTGACTGATGAGGAAGTGGAGATGTTGAATAATTTGGGGATAAAAGGTAAAAACTCAGTAGTTAAATGGAATAGAAGGGTCCAAGAAAAAAGTTTTGTGTTTGTGTGTCTATATTTGTATCTCTGTGAATTTTTCTCTAGGACTGGGGAAACCTGAATATCTCTACAGACAGATGGTAAGGAGCCAGGAAAGAGGAAGGAATTTATAACACATGAGAGGGGGAAGAGTGATTAATAGGCAAACTGAGATAATTTGCATCTTAATGAACACTGATTTGCATAGTTGCTAAAGCTAAAATTTTCTCCAAATCATCAATGTACAAATTCCATAAGCTCAATAAATATGTGCTCTTGTTTTCAAAGAAGAAACTGTGTGAGTTTCTGGGAACATCATGGCCCAAATTTAAAAAGCCTGAGTTCACAAGACTCTTGGAACATGTGAAAAGAAGAACATATCCAAAGAAAGAGACTTAGAGACCATCTCTTCCAACACCTTCATTTTATAGCTACAGACACTAAAGCCTAGGGAAGCAAAACAACTTATCCAAGGTCACACAGGCAGTAAAAAACAGAATCAGTAGGTGAACTCCTGTCTTAACTCTAGATTGATTTCTTTTTCCATTCTACCACACAGACTTTACAACAATAGCAGCAATTATGACAATAATAATAACAATCATAAAAATAAGAATAAGGATAAGAGTTAACATTTATATACAATCTATATGCAATCTATATACAATCATAATAATAATATAAATAAGAATAACAGCTAACATTTATATACTTTATACATAATTGTTATCTCATTTTATCCTCACAACAAGCCTGGAGTGTCGGTATTATTATTATCCCTATTTTACAGTAAAGGATACCAAGACTTAGAAAGGTCAAATATCAATTTAATTGGAAGAACTAGAACTAGATCCTATATTCCAAAGCTCCACCAGGAGTGATTCTTTCCACTAGAATACATTCTTTCTACCATAGCCTGTTACTTTTTTCCCCCCTCTGGACTTCGGTTTCATCCTCTATAAAATAAGGGTGTTGGTCAGGAAGAGCTCTAACATTCTATGGTTCTGTGATTACTCATTTGCCAACTACATTAAAAGCTAATTTCCCTGACATTTCTTCCCACCTCTGCCAAAATAAATAAATAAGACTTCTCTGGGAAATCCTTCCCAATTTCAGGCTTTACTGTTTAGGAAAAGGGGGAAAGAGAATGCTATATTCTTTTCTGGGAGCCACAAGTTGGCATTTTCCAGTGTTATTTGTGCTGTCTCTTCAAAGCTGAGCCACAAAAGTGGTAGGTGGTGGGGATGATGAGAAAAGAGGGAAACTAGGCTAATTCTTTTGAAACAGAAATTCCCCAGAAGTTCCAAAGAGCCTGTGTCCAGAGGGAACTTAAACTTTAAATTATTTTTCCTGGGACAGTTCTAACACTTGCTGGCAGAGACTTCCTCTCCCAGTAACATTCATCTTTCTCATGATCTCTGTTCAGCTAAAAAAGAAAAGTTTTAAAAACAAAACCCACAGCTCATAACATGGACAAAGAGGTTTTCTTTTTTTCTGTGTGTGTGTGTGTGTGTCCCTGATAAGAGCAACCTTCTGCTAATTAGTACATCCTGTTCTAGATGTCCCCACCTCCACCCCCTACCACCATCAAATCCCCCCCCATTCATGCTTCCTATTGAAGATTATGAATAAATAGCCCACAGGAGAATATGATTATCCTCTGGAGAAATAAACTGCCCTTGAAATATGAGTGTCATTCAGACTACAGTCAGAATGCAAATCCCACCAATCAGGATTCAAAAGCACCAAAGACTGCTGTTCGCTAAGTATGGTGGCCACCGCTGCTAATAATTGACTGATTTCTATTTCTATGTCCCTTCCCTGCCCATCTCCCCAATTCCATGAAATATTACACACATTTTCTATTGGGGATCTCCAAGAGGGAAAGCGGTCTCCCCCAGACACTGAACCATCTGTTGTCAATGATGATGGGTTTTACACATTAGTAATTAAAATTCTTTGGATGGAGTCCAAGACATACCCACCTTCAATTCAGTTCAACTCAATTTAATTCAACAAATATTAATTATGTTTGTGGATGGCAAAACTCTGTGGAAAGCACTGTTCTAGCTGCTAATGATAGAAAGATGAAAAAGGATAGTTCCTGCCTTCAAGGAGATTCTATAGCTATAGAAGAATAGGACAGGTATATAAGTATGTATAATACAAGGAAAAATGGGCTTGTTTACAAAGTTCTCCAGACCAATTTTGTGAAGAATAAAACACTTTCAGCAAGATAGCCAAATGACTGCTGGACTTCAAGTCAGGAAGACTTAAGTTCAAATCCTGCCTCAGACATAGGACCATAGGAGCAAGTCATTTTGCTTCTGTCTGCTTCAGTTTTTCAACAGTGCAAAGAAGATAATATTAGCACCTACCTCATAGGATTGTTGTCAGGATCAAATGCAAAGTGCTTTAGAAACCTTAAGATACTATGAAAATGTAAACTATTATTATTGTTGTAGTTGTTTTCCATAAGCAGCTTCAAGGAATTCCCCCTGGAAGCAAAGAACAGAATCAGCCAGAAGAGTGGACCCAGGAAAGTTGGCTGAGCAATAAACCAACAGAGATACTACATCTGTTGTAGTAGGGAGCTGTGTGAGAATTCTAGGGAGAGAGAAGACTTCTAAGCCCTGTAGTACCAAGCACTGTGAACTTGCCAAATATGTATCCTATACTACCATTGTATGATGAAAACACTGGATATAACTCATTCCCAAATGCTTCCTGTGGGAAACATACCTACCTATGGCCAATAATCTACTCTTCTCAACTATCTCAGCATTTAAGGGTTGGAAGGATATGGGATTTGAGATAACAAAGGTAGGTAAAAAAAAAAACAACAACCAAGATGATTAAACTCCATGTTATTTTGTAACTGGGGTGCCTTTGGAATTAAATAATGTAGATGAGACGTCCCAAACTACTTTAGGTTTGCTTTAACTGTCCTGGTCAGAAGAATAAGAGTTTTGTGTTTAATAGGCTCGTTAAAGTCTCTTACTCACTCTCCTGCCCAAGCTTGTTAAAAATGATGGCAAGCCAAAAGTTCAATGACATCATTTTTTTGTTTGTTTATATATCTACCTATGCAAAGCAAGTAATGATTCCAGAAAGAAATTGGGCAGGGCAAATGTGAGAGATTTTCTTTATTGTATTTCATTTTCAAGGTTGGCTTAGAAGATTTTGACTAATAGTTTTTTGGGGAAAGGAGAGGGTGGGCAAGAGGCAGGACCAGATTTGGGATTTCATTGATAGGGTGAAATTTCTGATGTCAAAATATCCTCTACTGATACAGATTGGCAGTCCATCTGTAAATTGTGGACATGGAGAATTTCCTGGGGCCCCTAAAAGGTTAAGTGACTGGCCTATGACCATTCTGTCAATATATGTTGGGGACAAGGTTTAAACCCAGATTTTCCTAACTGTGAGACTGGCTTTCTTTCCACTATGCCACACAGCCTTTTGGCTCTTAAAAAAAAATCCTCCTTAAAACAGTATGAGCTCATCCCAAGAGTGGAATTTAGGTCCTGAGAATGCAGAGTATATATAAGTCTCTAATTCAACTCAGTTTAATTCAGGTAATGTTTATTAGACTGTTACTATATTTGAGGCACTAGGCTGGGCTCTCAGGATTCAAAGTGTGGGTTTTAAAATTAATACACAATAACTATTATATTTTATAAAGTTTTATTAATAATAACTAAAGTAAAAGAACTAACTGCCAGCCAGATCAATGGGAGAAAAGAGCATGGGAAGAGCCATAACAAACTTAAATAAAATCACAGTAAAGGTGAGGACACAAGAAAAGGGAAAAGGATTCTAGGTAATACAGAAAGGAATTTGGGGTAATGTAGTTTTTAGGGGTTCAAGAATTTCCAACTATTCCAAAGACAAAAATGAACTATTCCTTACTTCAAGGAGCTTACGTTCTTCTGGAGGGAAACAATCTGTAAGTACTTACAAAGTGTTTGTATGGATGTGTGCTATAGATATAAAATATAATTATATATATGATATATACAGACAGATGTATGTGTGCATTATGTTTGATATAGTTATATTACCTATAATAACCTATGTATTATATGTATGTTCTATATAACATATAATATACTGACATGTTATATTTTATAATATATAATTGATATATACCTTGTTACAAAGTTTATAATAGTGTAACATATTCTAATATAATATATATGTCAAATACAATGTAGTAAAATATGGTATATGATGTAATATGTTATAACTGATATATTAAATTATGTTTAAGGTATATACATACATATATACACAAACACAAATGTGTATGTGTGTATGTGCATTTGTGTGTGTGTGTGTATTATTTAATTAAAGCTCCCTTTGACTTATTCCTCCAACCAGCTGGTGATGGAACTCCTGGTATCCATCCCCAGAAGTTTTCTATATTGTGTTCTAGGTGTAATCCTATGGGTCTACACTGGTGGATTTTTGATAATCAATCAGCTAGTCGACTCACTTAGCAAAGACATTTACTAAGATGGAATAGTACAAACAGTACCCACGAAACATTACTTCCATCTATGTAGGTTCAGTTTTTTCCCAGTTTTTACAGAAAACAACAAATTCACAAGTATCCTGAATCACAATATTTCTTCTCTATATTGGGGGGAAAGAGTCGAGCTTCTTTTCTGCCCCCAGAAAACATTTTTTAAAACTTGATTTCATCAATGTGGGTACCAACTCTGCTGATACAGATCACAACTCTCTGAGCCCTGAGAGATGATTTTCAAAAACAGTAGCTTAAATCAGAGGATCTGGCGTCAAATCCTCTCTGGTATTCTGTTACCTGCACAAGTCTCTTAACTTCCCTGAATCTACAAAATGAGGGTTTTAAACTGATAAACTTGAGCTCTCTTCCAATTCCAGAGCTATATGATTGATGATGTTAATGATGATAGTTGCTATGGACCAAAATATTGTCAATTGAAGTCTGGTAATCTGAAGAAGCCCTCCAAATGTGCCTAGTCTGGGATTTCTATGACATAAATCTATTGAACAATTTGCCATCATAACCACACTTGGAGACTTTGCAGTTTGGGAAAACCCACTAGAATTTGTATTCTGGTATTATTACCTCTATCCATAATGAAGCATTGGAGTCAAATTTTAGAGGGGATAGGCACCAAAAAAGAAGGCAGATTATAGTAATTTGTACAAGTAATCTCTCTGACTTGAAGTCTGAGACCTTGCTTGATAATAATAGTTATGATGATCATTTCAGTACAACTCATGTTTATAGTGTGCCTCATAGAAAAAACACTGTATAGCTAGAAATTAATTTTATGTTCATTATTTCACTTCATCCTCTGAGGTAATAACATATTTATAGGATGAGAAGTGCTTTACATGCTATAATATTGCTCATTTGGGGCTATAGGATGTCTCTTCAGGTCCTTGTGGGTCCCTCTTCTGATGCTTTAAAGGGTTACATAAAATGAAAAGTCAAGAATGCCATCACAATTCTTCCAAGACCCCAAGGAGGAAAACTCCTAACATTTAGGCAGAGGTTGGCTCTCTGCCTTAGCTTACATTTATATTTATATCTCTCTAACCCCTGGTTTCTTTTCTGTTGAGGAAAAATTCAGGTTACTACAAATATTTGGGCAATGAAGCAATAGCAGATGTTAAGAGTGTCTGTTAATAGACAGGCACCAGGAGGGGAAGTTGGGCAAAGATCAGACCTTTTCTTAGAACTTCTCTCAGTCCTTGAGGAGGTGGGTACAACAGAGGGCACTGCTTTGAGTTTTCTGCTTCAGGATACCCATAGGATTAATGGTGCTCCTTGACATAATTTAGCCTCACTTTCTCTTTCTCCTTTCAAAGGAGTTGCCTGTGCTGCTGATGCTTTCCTGATCAGTTTTTGATGTCTCTACTCCTATCTCTCTGCTGCCACACCTTTGAAATCTCTCATTATTCTGAACTAGGAATTCTGAAACTCCTTTTATATGGACTGCTCAGGGCAGGGCCTGATCCCTCACCCAACCAGAAAAGAATTCCTGTTGCACTACCTGAAATGGCTTTGATTGATTCAAGGAATTATTCAGACCTTATCCACCCCAGCAGAACAGTCAAGCTCTGGTGTCTCCAGTTAAATGTAGCAGGGCTTAGCACCTTAATGCTTACTTTAAATGGAGTGAGCTTATTTGATTAATACCTTTACATGTGGGTAATTTCATTTAGACCTCACAACAACTCTATGAGAGAGGCACTACAGGTATTATAATCACACACTTCACAAATGAGGAAATGAGAATCAGAGGCACAGGTGAGATTTCAAACCAGATCTTCCTGTCTCCAGCTTCACTATTCTAGACACTAAACCAGTCTATCTCTTTAGTAGTACAAGCACTATAATTACTCTTTTGATATATGAGGAAAATGGGCTTGGGAAGTGTTATTGATTATACTGATGTAGCAGTATTGTGTTATGGGTAATATTGTTGTCCTGGGGGTAAGAGACTTAATCAGTCCTTTCTTCTGCCTCCTTCCCTAGGGCATGACTTCACAACTCAGGCAAAGCTTGGTTTTCCTTATATAGTCCAGTCCAATGAAGAAACTATGGTAGGAGGAAATGGTCAGTCATCTCCCATACCAGTCACAGCCTCACTACCTTCTCAAATGCTTATTGGTTTGCCTAGAAAATTATTTAGATTTCCATTTTCTTTCTAAATGGGTCTTCCTAAAATGCAGATTTGACCCTCACACCACCATCTTTTCCTCATACCCACCATCCAATAAACTCCAGTGATTCCCTCTTTCCTTCAGAATCAAATATAAAAGCCTCAGTTTGCCTTTTAAAGACCTTTCTCACCTGACTCCTTCCTTCCTCTGCAGTCTTCTTAATCCTTTATTCTCTTTCACATACTCATTGATCCAAAGACACTGGACTTTTTGCTGTTCCTCACACATGACGCTTCTGAATTTCATTTTCACTGACCATCCCTCATGCCCAGAAGTCTCATCCTCTTCCTCTCCCCCTACTGGCTTTCCTTGTTTCTTTCAAATTCCATCTAAAAACTCACCTTCTAGGAAAAAAAAAAAACTTTCCCAGTTCTCCTTAATGCTTGTGCTTTCCACCTATTAATTATCCTCTATTTACTTTATATGTGACTTGTTTGTACATAATAATTTGCATGTTGTTTCCCTATGAGACTGTGGACTCCTTGACTATAGGAATTATTTTAGGGCTTTCTTTGTATCTCCAGCACTTAGCACAGAGAGTGGCACATAGTAGCTACTTATATTGTCCTGTTGACCTGCCCTTGGAAGTTCTAAAATATGAATCAATAATTCTCATCTATTCAAATAGTTCTAGATCTCCTGTCTGGATTTTCCTAGGGGATTTTTATAAGGTAGACGAAATTTCCTTCTCTCTCATTCCCCTTTCTTTTATCTCTCTATTTCATTTGCAAAAGGATGGGTAATACAATGGTTGACCACATTTATCTTTAAAACAAAAATTCAGAAAAATCACACCTCAAACAGGAATCAGGAAGTAGGGGCAGAGTGGGGAATCACCAGTTTGGGGTCTTCTCCTGTGAGTGAGCTCAGCAAAATTAGATCCCTTCCAACATGCCCTATGACCTGAGAATCTGAGACACTTTTGGATCTTATTGTGACTACTCTGATTATGTTTCCATGGCAAGGCTCTGATTTTCCTGATCTCCTTAAGGCTATTTCCCAAAGTTTCTCCTCCTGCAAGGTTTCTCTCTAGATCTTCCCTCAGTTGCTAGCCAAGAGGATGAATTAACTAGGTGGCACAATGGCTAGATCTCAGGAAGTTCAAACATAGCCCTAGATAGACTTACTGTGTGACCCTGAGCAAGTCATTTAATTTTTGTCTGCCTATTTCTCTGTAAAATAGGGATAATAATCCTTGACCAACAGAAATTTATCTCCTTGGTAACCCCTAAGGGGCATTATGCTTCAAGGCCCTATCTCAAGTAAGTGGCAGCCTTGGGGTTCAAGGCTAAGGGTTTTGACCCCCAAGTCCAGTCCTATTTCCAGTCCCCAACCCCACTCCCAAGAAGGAACCTTTCTAGGCATTGAACATAAAAGTGACATGATTCGAATGGCATTTTAAGATGGTAAATACTATGTTCCACAACATTTGTGAGAATTCCTTTAGTCCAGCTTGCATTTGGCATTTGCCCTAATCTTTAAACTTCCAGATGACTACATTTCTATGAGGAGAGAAAGGTGTTAAAAATGCGTGGCATTCAAATTAAGATAATCTTGGTAAACAAGTCATGGAACTTGCAGAAAAGATAGCCTATATTTTTTCCAAACAGAATTATCTCGGGTCTGAATAAATATTGCACTGGGTGTTAGCTTTGTCCCTACTGCCAAAGAAAAGTGAAGATTCCAAACAATTACTCAGATAATTTGAATCTCATTTTATAAGTACCTAGCTACAATTTTAGAGACTTGCTTCCCTGAAAAGAAAAAAAAATCAGTCACTTAATTGCTGAACATAAAATTAATGTTCCTTCGGAAGTTTCTTTTCTTTGCAATGAGGCGTTCCCTGGGTTTTCCTTACCTTTCAAAAGTGCTAGTTCCTTTGAGCTGCCACATTCCTCATGGAAAAATTCCCCAGAGGAAGACAAGGAAACTGTCAGCTTGGGGGAGGAAGTATTTCTTTTTTGAAATAGAGATTTAAGGTTAAGGTCAAAACCAATCTCATCAAAAATCACATTCCCTAAATGCACACATCTTTACCACTTAGCTCAGCTGGAAAGAGGGGAAAAATGGTCTGGAACTCATCAATGAAGAACTTCTTTCCATAGGTTATAGCTGCTTGCTTTTACTTTCAGATGAAAAGACCTTGAGGATGCAGCTGCTAAGGTTAGGGGTTTTTTGTTTGCTGTTTGTCATACCTACTTTAGGAAAAAAGGAAATGATAAATCGCAACAGCTTTCTTTTTGCACATCATTGAACAGTTAATAAATCACTTTCCCATCCATTGTTTCATTTGACCCTCACAATAACCCCATAAGGTAAGAACTCCTTGGGCCTTTGCTTGGGCTGTTGAAGGAGCTGACTCTTAGAGAGATTAAGTATCTTCTTGCCAAAGGTCACAGTTTTTGAGTGGTGGAACTTGGACTCCAGTTTAGGTCTTCTGATTCTTCCCCTGCCTCTTTCCAAGGAGAGTTGTTTCTTTGGCACATCAGTGGGAGGAATGCCTCGAACTGTCAATCTCCAAAGGATGAACTTTCATCCCGAGTTATAGTGGAGGTCTCAGCTTGGAAGGAGAACTTTAAAAAGCCCCAATCACAAGGGGGCAGCTGGGTAGCTCAGTGGATTGAGAGTCAGGCCTAGAGATGGGAGGTCCTAGGTTCAAATCTGGCCTCAGACACTTCCCAGCTGTGTGACCCTGGGCAAGTCACTTGACCCCCATTACCTAGCCCTTACCACTCTTCTGCCTTGGAGTCAATACTGTGTATTGGCTCCAAGACGGAAGGTAAGGGTTTAAAAAAAAAAAAGCCCCAATCACATCCTATTCCGGTGAGTTACTTGTCAAATTACCTTTAATGAACATGAAACCAGCACCCCAATCGTGGTTTTAATTCATTTAAAAAGAATTTGCCAAGTGCCCGCTGAGTCCATTTGTACTGAGCAGAGAGCAAAATCTTCAAAACTAATGTCTCTCCCAAAAAAAAAAAACAGGAAATTTTGGTCTTTACACTTTTTGAAAACAGTGCCAAGGAATATTTGACTTATAGGAACTGGAGGAGCTACAGAGAGAGCAGAGCTCTGTCTTCTGTGTGGTCTCCTTTCCAATCTGGCTTTCTCCACTCTTGCTAAGGCTGCACTTTCCATAAGATCTCACCATGGGCAACCCTTCTAAATGGATGGATAATTTATTGTTCTCCTCTCTGGCTTAATAAGAACCAGTCAGGCAAAAAAAAAAATTGCACTTTTTTTGCCAGAATAAATATTTCAAGTTGCCTGAAAATTATTCATTAAGTGAAGTTAATGAAGAATAATAAAATGGAGAAATTCCAACAAAATATCAGGTTGCCGAGTCTTAAACCTATACCATTGGCCTTCAACCTTTCTGTCTAGTGAGAAAAACTGTAGAGCAGGACTCAAAAGGGAAATTTAGGGGATGTTGACAGCACCAACTTCTTCCCCTCCCAAGTCCCACCATGAGTTTCATCTGCCCTCCTCCTTAGACATTCCATGGCATTCTGTGTTCAGTTCCTTCTGCCTGGTATTGGTAGACGTTTAATGACAGTGGGAGAAGGATGTAAACATAATAATTTCTCAAATAGAAGGCTTCAGGCAAAAGAAAAGAAAAGTTTCATTCCAGTGGGAATGAATGTCAAGTTTTGAAGTGTTAAGACTAAAATTCTCTGGAGTCCGTATCTTAATTTATATATATATATATATATATATATATATATATATATATATATATATATATAAAGTAATTTTAAAAAACAAATCAGAGAAAGAAAAGGCACCAGCCACATGTGGCTGACTGTTCCCTTCACAATCCTCTTCCCCTTACCAGCACTTTCCAATTCAGGCACTCTCCTAATTGCCTTCCCCAAGCCAACTGTGCAGGCATGCTACAGCCACCTCTTCTCACTGTGATGCTGAGGCAAAAGAGACCTCCTCCCTTTCCTTAGTCCATTTAAGGTACTTATGACATCACTTTTGTGAGTCCCTCTAATTTGACAGACTCTGACCTCAGTCCAGATCAGAGGCGATTCTTCCTGACACCAGGAGTCACATGGAACAAGAAACAAGTGTCTTCTGGATGCCAGCCAGCCATAAGGCTTCCCAGAGTGCCCATGCCTTCCCCTACACACTCTTCCCATCTTAAGTAGTTTCTTGACAGAAAAGCACCAATCTTTGTTCTTCATTCTCTCAAACGGTGGGACTAAATTGCAACCTAATTCAATTGGAGAATGGGCTATTTTCAAACTCAATATGAAACTTTCCCCTTTGAAACTTTAAAATCAATCTTAGGACACCAAGAAAAAGAAAAGGGGTGCAAAGTTAGTGTTAAATTCATACACAATATGATTCTGTACATGTGATGGTTCCAATGGGCCATACCCTGAAAGGATCAAATCAAAAATCAGTTTATATCTATAGCTAGTAGATAGCTGAGACATAGAAATCTAGGTTTTATTACATATCTTTAGAGCACCTTCATGGAGCCATACTACCATCTAAGAGTTTACAGTCTAGCTGCCATTAGCCCTCAAGAAACATGAGATCAACCATTTTTCTTCCGTCTCTTCTTTTTCTACACTTGATAGTCTGAGCTTTTAGGCTTCTGAGTTTCTCTACCCAAGCCTACAATCTATCTTTCTCACTCTCTTCTTGGTTGGCTGTCACTCTGGATGCATCTAATAAACATTCATTCAAATTAAGCTGACACCATTTAGTGAGTTATCTACCCCTCAAAGGTTAGGCATATATGCCTGCACCCAAAGAAAGCCAATTTCTATTCATAGTATTTCAGACATCAATTATAAACCATTGAGCAGGTGAGGGAGATACTTTTGGTCAAAGATGAGTGGAGAGAGGTGTTCTCACAGTCTCCAAATCAATAGCTACCTATATACATCAAGTGACCACAGTAATTGCTGCTATTATTTTGTTCCTCATGGCCACATTCCCAAAATATCTGCAAAGCTTCCTTTTAGATCAGTTAGCTAAGCCAAAAGAAGGTGGACAGCGCAATTCCTGACAAAGCACTAACTAGGATGGATGTATCAGGTTCATGATTCCAAAGATGACGAGTGGAAAATCTCTTATTGGCTGACCTCTTATTGGCAAGGTCTTCCAAAAGCACAGGGCACAGCTAGCTACTTTTGCCATGGTAACTCTCTTAAGGGCAATGACCAGGAGTCTCTGAAGGCTGGCATTCCCTTTGTGACTGTATTTCTGACTTTCTGGACTTTAACACCATGCTTTAGCAGCTGCCTCATCTACACTACATTAGGGTCTCTTCATCCTTGAATCTCCTACCCCCTAGGATGACTTCCTTCTCCCCTTCTTGAGGTCTTTTGAGTGCTACCCCTGGAAAGAGGACCAGACTGGCCAGCCTTCATTCCCTTCCTGATCTGTTTCTGACATTCCTCCACCATCATGGCTCTGAGGGAGTACCTTTATCGCTCTACCCCCTTCAGAGATAGTGTGTCATCTTCTTCCATCAGAAGGTAAGTTCCTTGAAGCAGAAGCCATCTTTCTGATGGTATGTAAGCCTCCAGGATTTCATGCTATGCCTGGAACAATATTAAGTGCTTAACAAATGCTTCTTGCTTTACCTTAACACAGCCATAGCCATGGTGGCACCTTCCTCTACATTACTTTGCTCTGTCCCAATTGAACTTGTCCCAGACATGATTTTGATGGTTTATGACTCTAGTCCATGACATATGATCAGAGAATCATAGAGCAAGATATAGAAAGGCAATCTCATCTACCCTCTTCATTTTACAAATGGGGAAACCAAGGACCAGAGAGAAGCAATTTGCTCTATGTCTCAGAGATCATATAAATCTATGTTCTTTGGCTTCTGCCCTTCTACTGTGGATCATTCACTGTAATCAACTGTTTTTGACTCAAAGGCAACAGCAAGTCATTCACAAATTTTAATAGACAACAAATGAAGATTATTAAGGGGAGAAAATATGCTTGTTTTGTGGAGTCAACCATGACACTCAGGCAACAGTGCTTAGAGGGAAAGGCTTTTCAGGAGCAAAGATTGCTGGAAACTGCTGATTCCTTTTGAGGAATGATACATCAGCATGATTTGTAAATGCAAACCACCCACACACTGGAAATCTGAAGTGGTTGCCCTTAGAAACAGAAATAAACTACTGCCCAATTTTGAAGCCCTGTTCACTGTCTAAGAGAAAACCAGTAAAGAACTTTCCAGTGCAAAGCACAGGTTAATGACACGTAATTACTCAGAGGAAACAGGGGTTCTATCTGTTATGGGGCAAATAAAGCACATTACACTTTTAAAAATAAAAAAGATGTGAGTACAAACTTAACTGGTTATAAAATGTGTCACATCAGAAGTCTCTTTGATATGAACCAGCATAGAAGATATTTAAATATCTAATATTGACTAAGATCTCATGTCCCCCTGGAGTAGATTATATTCTGACTGATTTGACAAATGCGTTTTATTCCCTTGACTGAGCATTTGGTCACCATGCTCCCTAGCTATGACTTGTTCTCATCACACTAATTTTCCCTTCAATTAATTCTTCCCAAACTCAGCGAAAAATGCAAAATAATATAAAATACCTGGGATTCTGTCTGCCAAGACAAACTCAGGAACTATATGATTACAATTACAAAACACTTTTCACACAAAAAAATGCCAGATCTAAACCTTTGGGTAAACATTAATTGCTCATGGCTGAGCCAATATAATAAAAATGGCAATTCTACATAATTAATTTCCTTCATCAGTGTCCATCAGATACCAATCAAACTACCCAAAATTATTTCGTAGAGTTAGGGGAAAAATAATAAAATTCATCTGAAAAAACTGAAGGCCAAGAATATCAAGAGAGTTAATTGGAAAAAATGTGAAGGTGACTTAGCTATGCTGGATCTCAAATTGTATTGTAAAGCAACAATTATCAAAATAATCTGGCATATCTAAGAAGTAGAGGATCAATAAATTAAATTGGGCACATAATGTAAAATAATAAATAACCAAAGTAACCTAGTGTTTGACAAACCAAAAGATCTAAGCTTTTGGAAGAACTCACTCACTATTCAACAAAGACTGCTTGGTAAGCTAGAAAACAGAATGACAGAAATTGGGCATAGACCAACACCTCATCCCATATACCAAAGAAAAGTCAAAATGAATACATGATTTAGAAATAAAGGGTGATACCATAAACAAATTAGGGGAGCACAAAATAGTTTACCTGTTAGACCTATAGAAAAGGGAAGAATTTAGGTCAAAACAAGTCATAGAGAACATTGTAAGATATAAAACAAATAACTTTGACTACATTACATTAAAAGGGGTTTGCACAGACCAAACCAATGCTATCAAGATTAGAAGGGAAACATCAAGCTGGTGAAAAAATTTTATGGCAAGTGTCTCTGACAAAGGCTTCATTCCTCAAATATTTATAGAATTGATTCAAATCTATAAGAATATAAAAGATTCCCCAATTGATAAATGGTCAAAGGATATGAATGGGTTATTCACAGATGAAGAAATTAAAAGTTTCTTTAGTCATGAAAAAATGTTCCAAATTACTATCAATTAATTAGAGAAATGCAAATTAAAACAACTCTGAGATACCACTTCACACCTATTAGGCTGGTTAAAATGACAAAAAAAAGAATAATGATAAAAGTTGGAGGGGATATGGAAAAACTGGGACAGTATAGAGCTGTAAACTGACACAATCATTGGGGAGAGCAATTTGGAACTGTGCCTAAAGGGTCATCAAACTGTGCATACCCTTTGACCCAGCAACACCACCAATAGGTCTGTATCCCAAAGAGATCAAAGATGGGGGAAATGACACACTTGTGCAAAAATATTTATAGCAACTTTTTTTGTGGTGGTAAAGAATTAGAAAGTGAGAGGCTTCCCATCAGTTGAGGAATGACTGAACAAGTTTGTGGGATATGATTGGAAAGAAATACTATTTTGACATAAGAAATGATGAACAAGATGATCACAAAAAACCCTGGAAAGACTTAAGTGAAGTAGTGCAAAGTGAAATGAGCAGAACCAGGAGAACTTTGTACACAGTAAAAACAATTAAGTAGGATGATCAACTATGAATGACAAATATCATCACCAATGCAAAGATCCACAACAACTCCAAGGGTCTCACGACAAAAAAGGCTATCCACTGCTATGATAGCGTATGATTGCAAATTGAAGTATGTCATTTTTCAATTTATTACATCTATGAATTTTTTAACTTACACTAGAGTAAAATTCATGTCTTCTTTTAAAACATGCAGAATGTGGAAATATATATTGTATAGCACATATGTACAACCTATATCATATTACCTGTCCATGTGGGGAGGGGGAAAGCATGGGAGGGAGAGAACATGGAAATAAAAAAATGTCAGAAAATGATTATTGAAAATTGTTTCATGATGTAATCTGTAAAAAACCAAAAATTAATTTAAAAAAGAAAATATCAAATAAACAGCAGGCTACATTGCATTTTCCTCACCATATGAGTTAGCCCTTAGTATATACAGTGAGGCTCCAGACTATCAGTCCCAGGCAAACTAAGGCAGCTGGTAGTGCAATGGATAGGGCGCTGAGCCTGGAGTCATGAAGATTTGAGTTCAAATCCTACCTCTGGCTGCTGTGTCAACCAGGGCAAATCATTTGACTATCATAAATCTCAGTTTCCTCATTTGTAAAATAAGAAGGATTCCTATAATTCCTCTGCCTAAATGATCATTGTGAGATTCAGGTCAATAAAATATTTGTTTAGTACCTACTGTATGCCAAGAACTGTGCTAGAAAATGGAGTGGAGTGTGGGGGGTAGGGAAATGACAAAAATTAAGTCATCCCTACTCTCAGGGAGCTTATATTATATTGGGTGGACACAATAGAAATAAATATAGCACATATAAAGTAAAACAAAGCTATTTTTAAAAGAAAGAAAGTGGTAATTGGTGACAAAGAGAGGCTCAGCAAAGGCCTGAGAGACAGAACAGTGAACTGTACTTTTAAGGAATCTAGGTATTTTAAGAGGCAGAGAAGAGCCAGAGAATTCCAGACATGAAAGATGATGTGTGTAGACACAAAGACAGCAAATGATGTGGTAAGCACTTTGAAAACCTTAAGGAAGTATACAAAAGGCATCTATCACTCAGGTTCTCTGACAACTTAGGTTGTTGAGTACTTTTAAATTAAAGGCTTCCCTAGCATAAAAATGTCAACAGGACTAGGCTCTTCATGCTATTGTCATGGACCTAAAGCTAAAGTTTTTGTGGATTCTCTCACCTCTTTATTGCAGCCCTCAAAAATACATCATTTTCAGTCATTTCTTTTTCAGAGGTGGGAAGGAACTAAATCGCTTATCCCAAACCACCAGAGTTGGGAAGTTGGGAGTTGGTGACTTGGAATAGGTGAAATCATCCTACCTGGTGAGTTTCCAGACAGCTTCTCATTCCCAACACTCCTGTCTCTGAGATCTTAGACTGGATCCATACACTTGTTACACTAGAATAAGGACAAAGATTGGAGAAAAGATGGTGCCCACCATGATCTCTCCAAGGTACATTTTAAGAGAGACCTCATAGAGAGTAGAACTATGAAATAGAAAGAGCACTGGATAATAGGTTAGGAGACCTACATTTTAGCTTCAGTTCTCTGGGAGGCTTGGGCAAGTAATTTCACCTCTGGGATTTTTAGTTTCTTCCTTTTATAAAATGAGGAGACTGGACTGGAAGACCTCAGAAGATCCCGCCCAGTTCTAACAGTTTGATTTCAGGAATGGTTCCCAATTCTTGCTCTTTTGTCCTGTTCCTTTGCCCACTCCCTCACAGTGAGGATTTTAAATGTATGCCTTTTGGGATAATGGAAAAGAGAACTAATTTATGTATATATTGAAGAAGAATAGTTTTAGGGGGAAGATTGGGATTTCTTTCTATACTTCTCCAGCTTCTCTGCCTGGCCTTGGCTCCTTTAATTCAACAAAGATTCCCTACATGTTGATTATGTGCAAGTAGATTCTAAGAATACAAAGGTGAAATAAAAGGCAATCCTTGTCTTCAAAATGCTTACTTTCAAGTAGAAAGAATGAAATGTATGCACAGGTAGATAAAAGGAAAGTAAGAATGTATTTAGGTACATAGAAAATGTTAGTGACACAAAGAATTTAAGGAGGGATGGATCCTGTCTGGTGAGGGAAATGCTAGGAAGCTTCCAAGAGGAGCTGATTCTTAAAATAAGCCTTGAAGGAAGAAAATTTCAACAGGTGTAGCTATAGAGTGAATTTTGGCATGGGGGATAGGGTGGGAGTTAGCATCTGTAAATGTACAGAAGCAGGAAAGTCTGGAAAAGTTTGGAAAATAGCATGTTCTTCAGTCTGGCTGAAACCTAGACTGCTTGAAGAGAGTGATTATAAAATAAGGCTTAAAGTCTTGTCGGCAAACTGTTCCTCTACTTCTTGGCAGTTTCTGGGATTCTATGCTCTCCTTTAAATAACACCATGTGTTTACCCTACCAGTAAAGACTTTCTGCTCTGAGGACTGGTAGTAGATGGCTGCCAGTGGTAAAGGTGTAGACTCCTTGACCAAGAAGTTTACATTGTATTCCAAGGGTAATAGGGAATCAGTGAAGGTTTTTGAAGAATAACATGATGAAACTTTCATTCCTAATGAAATCCTCCTAAGATTATTTTATTATTAGATGCAGGCTGGCCTGGAGAATCCAGAAGATTGGTTGGAAGCCTAAAGTTTAGGTCACAAGGGACTAAACCAGAGTGACAGCAGTGGGAATCAAAAGGTGAGGACAAATGGAGGCAAAATTGTGGAAGATTTACTAACTGATAATGGATATGGATAGAAAGAATGAGACAACAATGATTCCAAACTTTTGAGCTGGGTGATTAGGAGGAGGCACCAATGACAAAAGAAACAGAGAGAAAAGGTGGATTTAGAGGATAAGAGGACAAGTTTGGTTTGGGAGCTGTTGTATTTGTGGAGTAGGCAGAACATCCAGGTGGAGGTATCCAAAAGGCAGTTTGAAATGTAGTTTCAGAGGGGGATGAAAATGGGGTTAGATCTATAGATTTGAGAGTCTTCTGCCCCTAAATGGTAACTGAAACTTCCAGTGGATGAAGTGTAGGGGGAGAAGTGGGTTAAGGTCAGAGACTTTTGAAGATCCCTTACACTTAATAGGTAGGAGACCAAAAAAGCTGTGGTCAGAGACATATAAGAAGCAAGAAATAACAGTGTCAGAAAGTCAAGAGAAGAGAATGTCAAGGAATGGCTAGTTAATAGTGCCAACCATTGAAAGATCAAGGGGGACACAGCACTAACCTTTGGTAAAATTATGAAGTTTGTCTTTAACCTCTTTTCATCTCTGTTTCCCTTCTTCTAATAATGCCCTCCACCTAAGACCTACATATTCTATCATCTCCTATTGTCCACTGACTACCCAGAGCAATACATATCAGTACTCTGTTAGCTTTCCCTTCTTGGAAGTGTCTGGCTTCAAAATTATTTCTACCTTCCCTACCCCCACCTCCATACTCTTATTTTTTCAGGTCTCATCGTTGAACTTGCTCTCCCAGAGGACATTTTTTTCAGTCTAAAGCAAGACTAACAGACAACAGCTTAATGTATTACGGTTCTTGGAATCATATGAATTTAGTAGAAAGCTTATTGGTAGCATTGTCAATTCAGACGTGGTAATATTTTAACTCAGTGGTAGCAATGAAAGAAATTTAGCTTTAATGGCAAATTTGCAATAGTATAGGATCAGTCCATTTGGGAAGACCTTTAGGGGTACTAAAATGAATCACATCATCTACAGTGCCTGACTGAAACATATCTTATCTCACAATTGGTATATCTGAGCACCAAAATCATATTCTTTCTAATGGTCACTGACAGATTTCTGAAAAAGACCAAAAGGCTGAGAAGGGTTTGTCCTTAATGCTTAATGCCAAAGGAATAAGATGAATGGATAGTATGTTTTTTCCATGCATCTGATATTTTTCCTGGTCATTGTTTGGTAGTATGTTTTGCAATCCACAGAAGATGACGGAACCCCATCCCACCAATCTGACAAATTCACGGCATATTCAAGGCTTTCTCCTTTTTTTGGCCACATCTGTTTGTGTGATAGAAGCAAGGTCAGCCCAGGTATGACTGCTTGCCTTGCTGAGAAAGAGGAGGACTAGCATGACTTCCTTTGCTTGATGTTGCTAAGTTATTAAAAAAAAATAAAACCACAGGTTCCACAATAACCTTTTAGATATGACTAGACTGCACCATCTCCCCAAAGCAGTGGGTTGGAGTCTAAAGAGAGAGACTGGGTGACAAGAGTCAGTGGGGCATGAAGGAAGCAGCAGCACAATCAGAAAGAAAAACAGCCAGAGAACAAAATTAGCCTTTCTGTTTAGCTTCTGATAGCTTTCTAAAGAAAGCATTTTTAAACTTAGAGAATGGCATCCACCCAGTAGCTCTGTTTGTTTCTGTCTCTCTATTTCCCCTCTTTCTCTCCTTTCTGTTTTCTCTGCTTGGCTCTATCTCTCTTTCCACCTCCTTTACCTGACAGCTCTACCTTCAAGCTATTGCTCTCCATTTCTTCTTTCCTTTTACTGTCTCCTTTCTTTCTCCCTATTCTTTCAAATCTGCCTCAGTCTTTTTCTTACTAGGTGTCTCTTATTTTAATCTCTACTTTGTGTCTGTTCATTCATGGCTCTCATCATTTGAATCCAACTTTATAACTACTTTGTCTCCATTTTTTTTCCCTTTCTGTCTCCTCTCCCCTTTTCTCTATCTCATCCATCTGTCTGTTGCTCTCTCACACGTTTTAACTAGGTCAAACCAGACAAACAGGGGATAAGTTCTACGTTCAAAGGCTTGTTGACACCTATTTATAGTGAGGGTGATTAGCAACCACAGAGCTTTTCGGTTAATCAAACAGGCATGAGGCTCAGTGCCAATAAGCTAAGAGGCTTATTACATAGGACTGGCTCCATTGAATCCTGCTGGAAGCCAGCCTCCTGTCTCAGACACCCAGGCAGGTGCCTATTTTAGTGGATTCACTGAGACTGATAAGAAATGGGAGGTTTTTTAATGTCTTTTGGTGGCAGTGAAAATGGTGATGCTGCCAGCTTGGGAACTAATTCACCCTGGATTTCATAAGTTTGGTTTGGGGAAGTAGTTTCGAATATCACTTACTTGGTTGATGGTTTTGAGTTTTGTTGGCTGGCTAATTGGAGGTATGGGAAGGTTCTGCAATTGAAAGCAGTGTGGTATATCTGTTAGATTGTGATGACATAGTTCAGAGTAGTGGGGAAGGTGCTGAATGTGGAGTCACAGAAAGACTGGATTGTCACTTATTCTCTGAAACTCAATGTCATCATCTTTAAAATGAACACAGTAGCATCTGCTTCGCAGAGCCAAATGAGAAGTGGTCTATATGTAAAATCTGATATAAATTATACCTATCATTACTAGATAACAGCAACCAAGAAATCCAAAGGATTCTCAGTTTTCATTTTAGTTCTGCAACTAATGAACCACTTTACATTAGGGAAAATCACAACTTCTCCTTGCTACAGTTTCCTGAGGAATTTAATGGTGGTGCACCTATCCTACCTGGCCCTGAAGCATGACATGAGAGGCTGACAAGGTTCACAGACTACAAAGAATCACAATCCAGAATAAAAGGGAAACAATTTGAAAACTTGTATGATTTCTACCCTTGGAGAGAAGGAAACAAAGTCTTCTCTCATAACCTAAAACAATGCTTGTACTATGTGCAGAACATTCAAGATACTAGAAAGAGTTACCCCCAAAATGGAGATTTCTGCCCTTGGGTTGCTATGGGATTGTAAGAGGAGAATAAGACAGATAGACAGACGGACAGACACATACACACTTAAATTACCTTACAAATTGTAGGAACTTAAGAGATCTGTCTCAACTACACAGGAAAATGGGAGTTACATCAAAAAATGCCATGCTGAGTCCAGACCACTAGACTAGTCTCCTCAGCATTATATCACCAAAAAAGACACCATGAGATGGTTTTTTGGACAGCATTGTCAGTTTCAAAAGGTTAAAGATGCCTCCTTCTAGATAGATCTGTGATCCTCTGAGCTACCAGTTTATAAAAGTATCTCCCATGAGCTTATAAAAACCTGCTAAAGCAAATAATAAAGTATTTTTAAGTGTTCATGAGATGTTGACTAGCTTTAGGATCACTTAAAAATTCCTTAACTTCCATTTTAGAATCTATACTAAGTATTGGTTCCACTCAGAAAAGCAGAAAGGGCTAGGCAATTGGGATTAAGTGACTGGCCTAGGGTCACACAGCTAGGAAGTGTCTGAGGTCAAAATTGAACCTTGGTTCTCCTGACTCCTGGCCTGGCTCTCAATCCATTGGCCTGCCTAGCTGCCCCATTAAAAGGATTACTTTTGATGATTCAAAAAGAAAAACTGCAATAAATCTTGTCTGCTAAGACCCTTAAGAAACATCCAAATACAGAACAGAGTAAAAGGCAGCATAGATTAATAGAAAGTGCACTAGATAGGGCAGCTGGGTAGCTCAGTGGATTAGAGACAGGAGGTCCTAGGTTCAAATCTGGCTTCAGACATGTCCCAGCTGTGTGAGGGCAAGTCACTTAACCCCCATTTCCTAGCCCTCACCACTCTTCTGCCTTGGAACCAATACCCAGTATTGATTCCAAGACAGAAAAGGGTTTAAAAAATAAACAAACAAAAAGAAAGAAAGAAAGAAAGAAAGAAAGAAAGAAAGAAAGAAAGAAAGAAAGAAAGAAAGAAAGAAAGAAAGAAAGAAAGAAAGAAAGAAAGAAAGAAAGAAAGAAAGAAAGAAAGAAAGAAAGAAAGAAAGAAAGAAAGAAAGAAAGAAAGAAAGAAAGAAAGAAAGAAAGAAAGAAAGAAAGAAAGAAAGAAAGAAAGAAAGAAAGAAAGAAAGAAAGAAAGAAAGAAAGAAAGAAAGAAAGAAAGAAAGAAAGAAAGAAAGAAAGAAAGAAAGAAAGAAAGAAAGAAAGAAAGAAAGAAAGAAAGAAAGAAAAGAAAGTGCACTAGACTTGGAGTTAGGAAAGACCTCAGTTCAAACTGTTCCTCTGACACATTCTAGTTGTGTGACTGCAGGAAAGTCACTTAACCTTGATCAGCCTTAAATTCCTCATCTCCACAATGGAGATTAAAATGGCCCTAGCACCTACTCACAAGATTTTTGTGAGGATGAAATGAGATCATGTCTGTAGAGTGCAGGGACAATAGAGTCATTTGTTCACAGAATAGGACAAATATCCGCTAAAATCTAAGAAATATTTCTTAAGCACCTACTGTTTCCCTGACACACAAAAGACCATCAATTGCTCATTATATTGTTAGCTCACCCTATCATATCTGGGTAAGAAAAGAAGTTATTTTTTAATTAAATTTTAAAGTTTCAAGGGGGCACATAGTAAGCACATATTAATAATAAATTATTAATAATAATAACTAAATGCTTACTGATTGATGAATAGATTATTTGGTTCATAAAATACCCAGAAATGTATTTGTAAAGCACTATTATCACTTTTAGAGAAAGACATTTAGTCTCCTTCTTTCTCTCTCTATATGTGTGGAACATATATGTATTATTACATCAAGGTGTAGATAGAATGCTTAAATTATTGCATTTGGTTTCTAAAAGCACACACGGGTGATTTTAGCCATCTGAAAATAGCATTTCCAACAGAAAGCGCATAATTATGAGCAGATAAAAGGAAAACTACAATAAGTAATAAGGTTTCTTAGAAATGATCAGCCAGAGGAACTATCAATATGTATTCAAGACTTCAGTTTCTTATTGCACATTGCAGCAAATTTCATTATTGTTCCTTCTCTTAATACAGTGCCAAATCACAGGTCCATTTCAAAGGCACCTGTGCTCGCACTATTGTGTGTGCTAAGAGAACTACAGATGCTTTTTGTGGATATTAATAGCTTATGCAGATTATAGACCACCAGAGTTTGGTTATTCAATATTCTAGCTTCTCCAAGTGTGAGTCTATTCACAAGCCCTACCTTTCCGATTCCTGGTACAATTGCTAGAATTGAACATATTCCTCTGATTGAAAACCTTTCATAATGAAAAAGCATATTGTTGTTTTATACCTTGAGCTAAAATTATCCTTTAAGAATTCTACAAGGTAATGTGAAGCTTTTTCAATCCATTTTTCTCTAATATCAATAATAGAGTTTTGTCTCCCAACTATAGGAGCAGGAATTATCTTTTGCATTCAGTTAATATGCTCCAGCTTGCTAATCACTTTGTTTTTTCATTAACTGGTGATGGACTCAGACTAGTGGGTCCTCAGTCTTTACAATAATCACAGGCTGAATTTGCATCCAGATAAGTTGGTTTAAGGAGGAATGTGAGCTCCAAATATTTGCAAAGTTGGCCAGAAGTCTAGAAAATCAGGACCTTTTGGAAAACATGAATTCCTCTTTCCTTGCCCCCAGAGAAAAATGTAATGCAGTAATACATAACTATATAACATTGTTCTATGCAGACAAATCTTACAATTAATTTCTTGGTCAATTCCAACACTCTCTGTTTGCATTTTTTAGGGATTCAACAGCTGAGACTTAGAAAGTATGTGGGAAAGTAGTCAGTGACTTTTCTCCCAAATGCTGTGCAGGGCTCAGTCACCCTTAGCAAATCATCCCCAAGTAATCTCACTGTAATTAGCTGACCTTGTAGTAATCTTGTTTTCAAGATGGCATTTCCTTGGCACGAATTTTAAGTCATCTAATTAGTGTTCTCTCGGGCTGCTTCACGAACCTGAATGAAAGCCCTTCTGAGCACAGCAGGATCTGTAAGGCCGGGTCAAGGGACCAGTTGTGTGTCTGCCATTTCTGGGGTCACATGGAGGAGTCCCGGAGATGCCTCCTCTGAACTCCTACTGCAGTAACTGTACCACATAATTTAGCACTTCATTATAAACAGCCTTGTTTTCTTCACTGGCTTATATGTCATCCTCTCGAAGAATAACCCCCACTCCTTCGCAATGCTACCTCCCCCAGTTTGCTGTGACTCATGGCATAGGAACTCATGGCTGGCCAGTAGGAATGGGATTGGGAAGGAGGGAGGGAAGCAGAGAAGTGGGTGAGCAAGCTTTGGAGAAATCCAAAGGTGAATGTGATGTGACCATCAAACTTCTAATGCTCAGGGAGGAAGTGTGCCAAACTGCATGGGAGTGATTCAGAAAATTCAGGAGAGAGCAAGGAAGGGAAGGGTCCAAAGGAGTCTCTCAACCTGCCTGGGCTGGTCCTTTTAATCCATCAATCCATCAGTGAGCATTTATTAAGCACCTGCTAAATGGTATAAAAGCAACTACAGTTCAATGGTTAAGAGCACTGAGCCTGGAGTCAAGACATCTTAAGTTTAAATCTGGCCCCAGACATTTACTAGCAATGTGACTTTAGGCAAGTCACTGAACCCTATTTGTCTCAGTTTCCTCATCTGTAAAATGAACTGGAGAAGGAAATGGCAGACCACTCCAATGTCTCTGGCAAGAGAATCCCAAATAAGATCACAGGGAGTTGGAGAAGACTAAAAAAGTACTGAACAACAACATAATATGTTAGGTGTTAGTGAAATATTTCTTGCCCTCAAGAAGCTTACATCTTCCTGGAAGAGGAAAAGCAGGAAACAACATACATACATAAGAAAATGCAAAATATTCAAAAGTAAATACAAAGTTATTTGTGTCTGAGGAAAGAAGAGGGCTGGGAAGAAAACAAAAGGGAATGCACATAGGAGAGGCTGGTTGAACTGAGTTTTTAAAGAATCCAGAGATTCTAAGAGGTAGAGATGTGAAGGGAATGGTTTCCAGTCACGGTGGACAGGCTGTATAGAGGAATGGAGATGGGAGATGAATTATCATGTATGAGCAACGACAAGAAATCCAATTTGGTTGGAATATAGAGTATATGAAAGAGAGTAATATGTAATAAGCCTGGATGAATAGAGCCTGGGGGAAGATTATTCAGGAATTTGGATGCAAAACCCAGAGCCTTTTGTATTTTATCCTACAACCAAGAGGACACTGGAGCCTTTTAAGAACAGAGGAAGGATGTGATCTGTAATTTAGGAATATCATTTTCACAACTGTGTAGAAGAAAGTTTGGAGAAGGAAGATATGGCGTAGAAATATCAATTAAGAAAGCTACTACAAATGTTTAGCTGAGACATGGTGGTGGCAACTGGGTTAGTGGCCTTTTGGGTGGAGAAAAGAGATTTTGTAGAAGTAGAATTAATAACACATAATTAATTGGATATTAGCCTTCTTCACATTGAGAGCTTACACAAGCCAGCCAACAGACACTAGCTATAGGAAACTACAGCATTTCACTGAGCAATATAACCATGAACAAAAGTGAAGAGGATTCAGTGGCTTGGTTCTCACATTCTCCCCATGACTGGTTATCAACCTTCCATGATGCCATAAGGAAAAATGCAGATGGAGGTTGACTAATAGGAAAGTTTGTCCTTTAATGTCCCAGGAACTCCTGAGTTTGAGATGTATCCATAGATTTGCTTAGGATTTCTTAGATTTTGGAGGAGCTTCTGATATGCAATCTATACAGTAATTGTTTTCATGTAATTGGTCTTATTCATTTTGCTTCATTGATCATGAGCATATTTCAAACCATGCATTTATGCTATGCTCATGTCTAAAGAGCAATGAAGAACTGCAGTGAAGGGAAGGGAGAAGTAGTCTACTACTCAGTTGGAACTGAGCTGAGATATTAATAGGATAAATCAATCCAACTCAGACGCCTAGTCTACTAGGGGGAGCAAGAAAGGGACAGATGTAGGAAATAGAGACAAGCAGCTTTCTGAGAACCATAGAGACTTTGGTATTTACCCTTGGTCTTCTGATATTAAGAGTATGTAACTGCCACTGTGAGGGCACTCACAGGCATTGATTTTCATCAATGAATAGCTTTAGATACCTGGAAAATGACATCTAGTATTTAAAGTCTTACTTCCTGAACTATATTGTAAACTAAGAAAAGGTAAGAGATTGGATTTAGAGTCAGATGATCTAGGTTCATTTGGGGCTTTGCTACTTACTACCTGAGTAGGTGGCAATGCTTTAACTGTTCATGTGTTTTAAAGGTCTCTAGGACCTCTTCTATCCTTATGGGAAGTGCTAATCACGAGAACGATTTGTTTCAATGGCCATGAAGGCAGCTGAAGTAGGAGTTGTGGAGCCCTTAGAGATTGGTCAGATATCAAAAACGACAAGATCATCCACTGTATCTAGAGCCAGCACCAGTTATCCCAACTTTATCTTGCCACCGGACTTCAATAACTCCAAAAGAGAGAATGACACTAATGATGACTTTGAGCAACTCTGCCTCACTTAAATTCAATTCCCATGTAAATCAAGATATCACCTAAGTCAAGACATGTTGGGAGGGGAGAGGGCAAAGGACAACTCACTATTTGCATGATCCTAGACAAATCACTTAACCTGTGTGGGCTTTAGGTTCTTCTTCTGTAAAGGGGGCAGGGGAGAATAGTAGACTTTAAGGTCCTCCTGTTCAGTTCTGTACAACTCTTCTTGACCCTATACACTATAGCATGCCAGTGCTGTCCATGGGGTTTTCTTGGCAAAGATGCTTGAGTCATTTGCCATTTCCTCCTCCAATGAATTAAAGCAAAAAGAGGTTAATTGACCACTGAGTCATCTAACCAAGTAACCTTTTAAATCCTTGGATCTTATTCATTCTGTCATACTCACACACACACACACACACACACACACACATCTTTCCCCCCCTTTCTATCTCTGTTCAGCAGGTCCCTCAACAAATGGCAATCAGACTGGTGACTCACCACTCTGGAGAGCTTTATAGGTTTTATTGGTTCAAGGAGTCTAGAGATAAAAAAGCTTTTTTTTTTTTTTTAAATGGTGCTACATTTATACAGGTGTGAGATAACCAGAGTTTATCCTGGGGTGGTAACTATAGGAATGAAAAGGAAAGGGCAAAATCCACAATTTGTCAAGAAGTAGTAAGACTCAAAGATCTATTTTTTTTTTGAGCCAGGAAGAAACCAAAATCAAAATGACTACAATGAGTCAGGAGGGACAGTCTTCTCAGCATCTTGGCTGCCATATGTAAGTGTGAAATGCCACCTCATACACTTACACTCTCAGTCCTCACTTTGACGATGTTGGCACTTTCAGCTACACAACATGAGCCCTTCCACCATTTCAGCTATCTTTTTATGGAGTGATGGAGATGGCAGTCTTGTTTGTTTGCTTTGCAGAAGTCAGTGGCGATGTCCTCTCACACTTGTGGCATTTGACCAATCAAAACCTCACTTGTTCACACTCATTAACATTGCTGATTGACATCCTGCTTGAGAATTTCTTGAAGACCAAAAGCTGAGGTCTTTGTGTACCATCATCGATGGCCATCTTAACCCTTACAAATGTTTTCTCTCAGGACTTGAGGAACTGCTGTACAATCTGATCCAAGATAAACAACTAAATTAAGCCTTGGGAAAACGATGATTTTGGCTTGATTGTGGCTTTAATTTTATTTTCTTTCTGGGAAATGTAGGCTATTCCTTTCTGACTACAGAGAAAGGAGTAAATGACTCTTCAGAGAAGAGAAGGCTTACGTTCAGCTCTACATCAAAATGTCTTCTAATCTCGGGGCACTATCTAGGACAGTCTATATTTTCAAACTTCAGTTCAAGTTCAAGTCCCTTGGTTGCCTTAAACTCAGAGTTTGCACTGCTTGCTGACGCAGGGGGAAATGTGAACTTATTTTTTTTTAAAGAAAGTAAAGTAAAGCTTCAGGTCTCAGGGCAGAACTAGTCCTAAATTCAGTCCTGACAGAGTAGTTACTACATTTTCTTAATGAAAGGCAGGCAGAATTTTCCTTACTATGCTGATTTTATCTCCCCTGTATCCTATATTTCCCTTAATGAACATATGTGCATTTTAAATGCTCAATTCAATAGCTCTTTCTCTTTTGTAAACTGTTCTTGGAAAGATCCCAATGGAATCTGCAGATATTAGGCTCCCCACTTCCCCTATATCAGGGAGTAAATAGACTTGATCCATAGCCTTTCCGGTTCCAGGTCCTCAGCTCAAATAACAGAACTGCTTTCAATGTGAGTTGATTAGTTGTTAAGTACTCAATCCTGAGAAAGAGAGAGGGCCGGCAATGTCTGCTTTATATACCTGGTGCCTCTAATATGATTATGTTCTTAAAACAAGTCAAAACAGATGATGGGATTAAAAAAATCCTGAGTACTTTAGTTATAATCACTTCCTTGAAAGACATAGTCTATACAGATAAAGTTCTAGCTAGAGGTAGATCAGTATAGGTTGGTTGGTTTAGATCAGAGGTCCAAAATTGCCTATGTAGTCCATAATACTCCATATTAAAATATAACATAGAAATATTTAACAAAACAAATAAAAATACAACCAAAAAAAGGCATAATGTCAATATGTGGTTTTCAGAATCAAAATGTGACCCCCCAGGGATCCTTAAATATTAGTAGCCTTCCCTTTCTATTTGAGTTGGACACCACTGGTCTAGATGGCCTGCCAGAAGTCTCATTTCCATTCATCATTCTATGAAATCTACCTTATCTCCATCTATATTTTTATAACCTAGGTAGGAGCTTCAGAAGACTTGTGCCAGTCCCACAAAACTTCCTCTCTCTTCTACCCATCTGAATGCTCTCTTTTGTTCAAAACCCAGCTCAAAGATTTCTCTTCCATATTCTTGAGTCTCTTCCCTCATTGAAATAATCTCTTTTACCTTTCTTATTGAGCAGCTACATGGCAGAGTGAATAGCATTCTGGACCTAGAATCAGGAAGACTCATCTTCCTGAATTCAAATCTGACCTCAGATTGTTTGTCACATGGCCAGTCACTTGACTCTGTTTGCCTCAGTTTCCTCCTCTTTAAAATGAGCTGGAGAAGGAAATGGAAGACCATTCCAGTATCCAGTAAGAAATCCCCACCTGGAAAGGAGTTGGACATAACTGAACAGCAATAACTTTTCTTATTTTATTTTCTCCTTTTCCTTTGCATCATACTTAGTGTAGACATGTTACCTCTTCATAGAACACTGGAAAGAATACTAACTTTGAAGGTGCTGGAGGTAGATACAGAAACCCAGTTTTACTTACTTCTTACTGTGTGACCTTAAACATGCTGTTTGTCTCTGAACCATAGTCTCTTCATTTTTTTTAAACATTATTTTATTTGGTCATTTCCAAACATTATTCATTGGAAACAAAAATCATTTTCTTCCCCCCTCCCCCCCCCCCAGCCAACCACCTCTCCCATAGCTGGTGCATGATTCCACTGGGGTATCACATGTGTTCTTGATTCGAACCCATTTCCATGTTGTTGGTATTTGCTCTAGAGTGTTCAATTAGAGTCTCTCCTCAGTCATATCCCCTCCACCCCTGTAGTCAAGCAGTTGCTTTTCCTTGGTGTTTTTACTCTCACAGTTTATCTTCTGCTTGTGGATAGTGTTTTTCTCCTAGATCCCTGCAGGTTGTTCAGGGACATTGTATTGTCTCTAATGGAGAAATCCATTACCTTCGATTGTACCACAATGTATCAGTCTCTGTGTATAATGATTTCCTGGTTCTGCTCCTTTCGCTCTGCATCACTTCCTGGAGGTTGTTCCAATCTCCATGGAATTCCTCCACTTTATTATTTCTTTTAGCACAATAGTATTCCATCACCAACATATACCACAATTTGTTCAGCCATTCCCCAATTGAAGGGCATCTCCTCGTTTTCCAATGTTTGGCCACCACAAAGAGTGCAGCTATGAATATTCTTGTACAAGTCTTTTTCATTATTATCTCTTTGGGGTACAAACCCAGCAGTGCTATGGCTGGATCAAAGGGCAGACAGTCTTTTATCTCCCTTTGGGCATAGTTCCAAATTGCCCTCCAGAATGGTTGGATCAGTTCACAACCCCACCAGCAGTGAATTAGTGTCCCTACTTTGCCACATCCCCTCCAGCATTCATTACTTTCCTTTGCTGTCATGTTAGCCAATCTGCTAAGTGTGAGGTGATATCTCAGAGTTGCTTTGATTTGCATCTCTCTGATTATAAGAGATGTAGAGCACTTTTTCATGTGCTTATTAATAGTTTTGATTTCTTTGGCTGAGAACTGCCTGTTCATGTCCCTTGCCCACTTATCAATTTGAGAATGGATTGATTTTTTGTACAATTGATTTAGCTCCTTGTTAATTTGAGTAATTAAACCTTTGTCAGAGATTTTTATGAAGATTGCTTCCCAATTTGTTGCTTTCCTTCTGATTTTAGTTACATTGGTTTTGTTTGTACAAAAACTTTTTAATTTCATGTATTCCAGATTATTTATTTTGCATTTTGTGACTCTTTCTAAGTCTTGCTTGGTGTTAAAATCTTTCCCTTCCCACATGTCTGACATGTATACTATTCTGTGTTCGCCTAAATTTCTTATAGTTTCCTTCTTTATGTTCAAGTCATTCACCCATTTTGAATTTATCTTGGTGTAGGATGTGAGGTGTTGATCTAAACCTAATCTTTCCCACACTGTCCTCCAATTTTCCCAGCAGTTTTTATGAAATAGTGTATTTTTATCCCAAAAGTTGGGTTCTCTCATTTTGTCGTATACTGTCCTGCTGAGGTCACTTACCCCGAGTCTATTCCACTGATCCTCCTTTCTATCTCTTAGCCAATACCAAATTGTTTTGATGACTGCTGCTTTGTAATATCATAGTCTCTTCATTTGTTAAATATAAGTGAAAGATTAGATAATATCTAAGCTCCTTCCCATTTCTAAATCTATTAACCCTTGAACCCTACTAGATTATAAATTCCATAAAGGCAAGAATTGTTTCTTTGTATTACTCAAAGCACTTAGCAAAGCACAGAATAAGTGCTGAAGAAATACTGTTGAATAAATGAATGAATTTAATACTGTCAATAATAACAAGAAAAATGAAATAATATTTGTAATAATAACATGAAGTAACATTTATGTAATACTTTAAGGTTTACAGAGTACTTTTAAAATATTTCTTTTGATCATCATAATGATTTATGACTTAGGTACTAGAGGTATTATTACTTCCATTTTATATACAAGAAAACTGAGGCTCAAACAGGTTACCCTGATCACAAATCTGGTACAACTGCCCCTGTATCCTACCTCTCCAAGCCCACAAATAATGAAATAAGTACATAACAAAACTATCTAAATAGATATCCAGGGGAATGCTGTTTCCTTCAAAGTAGTCCTCTTGGAAAAGTTTGTTGCTTATTCCAATGCTGCTGCAATTTCTCCAAACATGTTTGGACTCCTCTTTGGGAACTGCTTTAATCTCATTACCTTACAGTCACAACTTGTACTAGTTTGTGTAACCCAGAGTGTCACCCCTTTTGGAAGCCAGGATGTTTTTAAACTTCTCTTCCAGGTTAGAAATGGTTCAATTTCTTTAAAGCCATCTATCAAAATATTCTCAAGGTATTCTAAATATTGAGATATTGCAATCCTTCCATGGGCCAAGATGGAAATTTCCCTGTCTCCGCGTTTACAAAAACACCAGAGAAAAGTAACCAGAAGATGCTGAAGTCAAGGAAATAAATGCTTTGAAATCTCAATAAAAGAAGGATACTATATGAATTAGAGGAATGACTGTTCTCAGCATGATTACACTCATTTGGGGGCTAGGTCTCTCCAAAAGTAGATTACTTCCATAACGTATGTCAGTATTGGAGATGTTTTTGATTATGTGTTCAGAAAAAGTGTGACCCTCAATAGGGTAACATCTGCCCCAAATGTCTGATTCACTGTTGTTGCTGACCTGGTCTAAATATTAACCTTCTCAAGATTACATGGCTAAATAACTTATTTGTTCTCTTAATATACACTTATTAAGCATCTACTTTGTAAATACCTTACTTCTAGATATTGATCAGGACACCAAAATAAATGTGATCATGCCATTCCCCTGCATGGTCCAGTCAAAGTAGCCTATTTATGGTTCTCCAAACTCCATCTCCTAAATCTTTTTGTACCATTGGTTCCAATAGTCTAGAAGGTAATCCCTTTTCACCTCCACCTTTTAGTTTTCTTCAAAGTTTAACTCAAATGCCATTTCCTCTGGATTTTTCTAGGGCCCCTAGTTATCAATTTTCTCTCCCCTCTCAAACTATATTGTATTTGTTTATCTGTAAAAAATTGCCTATTTCTGCAGTTTAATATAAGCTTCCTGAATGCAGAGTTTGGTTTTTGTTTTTCTTAGTATTCTCAGTACCTAGAACAACATAGGTGATTAATAAATACTTGTGGATTGACTCATAAGATATGATCACTGAATAGGACTGCATTAATGACTTTGGGAAGATGTAAAATAAGTAAAAACCAGTTTCCATCTTTGAGAAATGTGTATTTATGGCAATAGTTACCATATTCATCAGAAATATCTTAATGATAATAAAAATGACTCATTTATATAGTACTTTTAACTTTACAAAATACTTTTAAAAATTGATATTAGTAGTTGGTACTAAAATGTTGATTTAAGGTTGGCAAAATGTTTTATGTACCAGATTTTATTTGAGTCTCACAATGAGACTGTGAAGTTGATACCCTAATATTGTTGGTGGTGGTGATGGTGGTGGAGGTTCCACTTAAAATGAACTGGAAACTGAAGATGATAGAAGTTAAAAGACTTCCCCATGGTCACATAGCTAGGAAAAGTCAGAGGAATGGTAAATTGAATCTTCCCTGACCCCAAGATTGGCTCTTTTTCAGAGCACCTAGCCACAAGGATGCTGAGAGGCAGGTTGTGAAAATATTATTAGTTCCATTAGACAGACAAATGATGAAACTGAGGCCAAATGCCTTAGTCAAGGCCACATCGATATTACACACAGGGATCTCATCCTGGTCCTCTGACCCCAAATCCTATGTGCTTTCCCCAATGGCAGATTTACAAAGCAATGTATCGGTAAATGTGAAGGAATATGACAACCTCACAATTGCGCTGCACTCATTCCCACCTCTGTTCTTCCCCTTGTGCTGTTCCCTGTGCCAGAAATATTCTTTGTATCTCTATTCTAACTATACTTTGCAAGATTTCTACCTCTACCATGAAATCTTTTTTAATTGTTCGAACTTTCAGCCTTTTCAGTTTTCTCTGAATTCCTATGGCACTTTATTGGCTGAATAACACGTTAGTCTAATTACATACTATTTTGTCAATGTTTCATTTGTATTAGAGTTTTTCCACCCACCTGGATTATAAACTCCATAAGGGAAGAGATCATGTCTCCTACTTACTCTCCATCTCTTAAGAAGGCTAGGAACATAGGAAATGTTTATTGATTAATTAGAGTACAAACTAAATACAAAGGTCACCTGCTGGTGTCTCACCCACTAGAAATCACATTATTTACTGGCCACAATGAGAAAATTTTAAAAGAAAAAAAAACAACCCACACCTTTTGCTCACTACCAGCTGGCATACAGGCTGCATGCCAATGGTAAAGATCTTACACTCAGTGAACATTTTCATCCACTTCTCCAGAGTATTATAGGCTCAGTAGAAAGAGAAAGCATTTTTTTTTAAAGTCTTACATTCTGTCTTAGAATCAATACTGTGAATAGTTCTGAGGCAGAAGAATGTTAAGGGCTAGGCAGTGGGGGTTAAATGACTTGCCCAGAGTCACAGAGCTAGGAAGTGTGTGAGGCCAAATTTGAACCCAGGACCTCTCATCTCCAAACCTGGCTTTTAATCTGTTGAGCCACCTAGCTGTCTCCCCATCCCTCTCTCACCAAGGGGCTTTTTGAAAACAATTTGTGAGCCTGAGTTCCTTAGTATTTCTAGAATGTTTCCTGAGAGGGGTAAGGAATGTCACAGGCACAAAGACAAAAACAATAAGTAGCAGAAATTCAAGGAGAAAAAAAATGTATCTCAGATACATTTATTTCTGGCAACATTTGAATATAGTCTCCAGGTGGACAATATCTGCTTTATTTTTTTCCTGTCTGTTATTTCTCACTACCTAGAATAGTTCTGGCACAGGAGAGTCCAAGAGATGTTGACTGAGTCCAAAGAACCACCTCAAAAAGAAAGCAGAAGCCATCTCTACTTGATCTTTATGGTTCATGATGTGAGTGGCTCTTTCTAATTCTGTTATCAATTCTTTTTGACATAGTTCTGCCTTCTGACTAGCCCTTTCCCCCATCCTAAATCTTTTTATGGTGACCAATGAGACCAATCAAGAACACACATTGATAAGATGAACTTGTAAGGACCTCTCCACTTCAGGAAATAAAAAAGCTATTGTGGGGAGGCGGGGTCTGGAGCTCAAATCTCCAGACTCATTCTGCAAAAGGAAAGCCTGCAATAAGGGACCAAAAACTCTCCTGTGTCCCACCACCACCACCACCACCACCACTTCCTACCATGAAGGTTTGAAGATCAATTATTTGCCAATTCTCAGGTTGATCCTCTTCCCTCTTATCCATGAATCAGCACCAGTCCCATAAACTTGATCTGAGCACACTAGGTCCAGGCTCCCAATACCTGGTCTTACCTGGTCCAGATAGGATACCTATAAAAACCCACTGGATCTACTAATGTAGCCCTTCCCTGCCTCCACTAGCAATTTCAGGAATACCTGGCTCTTTCCATCCTCCCTGACTGTATCTTCTTGTTATATTTTCCCTGGCTTGTTTTTATTTCTTCTCATTTTTGTCATTTTTGCTCTGTCCTTCCTTTTACTGACTTTTGGAAACCCCAAACCTCACTCAAAGTACATTTAAGATAGGGTCATGCTATAATCATTGAATTAAATTAAAACTGATAGTTTGACAGAGTAGGTTGTAGGACCACCTCCCTACTTCAGGCATTTTTCCTAACTGTCCTCAATTCCTAGAATTCTCTCCCTCCTCATCTGTTTCCAGGTTTCTCTGGCTTCCTTCAAGTCCTAGATAAAAATCCATCCATCTACAAAAAGTCTTCCCCAGTCATCTAAATGGCAGTTCCTTCTCTCTGTTGACTGTCTCCAGTTTATCCTGTACATATCTCATTTGCATGTTGGCTCCTTCATGAGACTGGAAGTTGATTGAAATCAAGGACTGCTCTGACCTTTCTTTGGGTCCCCAGCACCTATTAGTGTGGTAACTGGCACATAGAAGGTGCTTAATAAATGTTTGTTGACTTAGATAGTTTGACTTCCCAGTTCTGTAGAGGTTATGACAAAAAGCCAAAGTGGCAGTCAAATTCTGCCTCTGAAATTGTGTTCTGGAGTTCTTTACACATAAATTTATGTATTTATGTATTTATTTGTTTATTAAACCCTTACCTTCCATCTTGGAATCAATACTGTGCATTGGTTCCAAGGCAGAAGAATGGTGAGGGCTAGGCAATGGGGGTTAAGTGACTTGCCCAGGGTCACACGGCTGGGAAGTGTCTGAGGTCAAATTTGAACCCAGGACCTCATGTTTCTGGGTCTAACTCTTAATCCACTGAGCCACCTAGCTGCCCCCTCTCCCCCGTGTAAATTTAAATAAGAAAAGGCAATGAGCACTCTGACTAAATATCCCGGTGTTCTGATGACTAGATGGGGTTAATAAGGATGGCCCTTGTTTCCTTGGTGAGAATCTCAGGGGCAGTAGCATGTGGCCTCTTTAGTAGTTAATACTGTACCTGTCGGAAGCTTTTCCTGCCCCATATTGACAAAAAGGATTAAGTTGCACTGGGCTACTCAGTTTAAGAGTCATTCTGATTGAAAGAACAAGCTAAAAAAGTTCTAATTATAGCCCATTGCCTTCCCTGGGTTATATGTTCCTACAAAGCCAACTGGGAGAAAAGAATCTCCCCTTTGTGTGCAAATGGAAATTAGATACCAGAAAAGGGTGAGCACTATGGGTCAAAGCTTATGGTATTTCCCTGTTCAGTGCATTTATTGCACTGAAAAGAACAGCATGCTTACATTTTTTCCTTTGTTTATGCCATATTTCCTTTATCAGTGGTTTTCCTTTAAATAAGTCACTTGGCTTTCTTTTTTCATTGGGGGGGTCAAGTGATCAGTAAGCTTTAAAATCAGGTTTACCGTAAGAATGATTAGGAAGCATCTACTTCTACTGTTCTGGGCCAGACTAAATTCTCATTGACTTCCTATTGTCTGGCTCCAGTGAGCATTTCACCTAAACCACAGGTAAGCAACTCCACACAGGCTGGGTGCCATGCTCCTTTGATCAATTACCAAATACTTCGTATGGAACTCAAAGCCTAATCTTTCCACTTGGATGGGAAGAGGCCAGGGGGCAGGGACACTGTCCCTTCTTTGTCCTGGGCACATGACCACTCTGGGATCTTTTTTAATTGACTCTAAGATCAGAAGGGCTGCTACCAGAGCTTCATAAATCACTCATGACTTCTGTCCTTTGGTTATCCAGGAAATTGCCAAGATCTTGTAGTCATACCATTACCAAGTCCTGCCCATCGCCTGGGCTCCAGCAAAGACATTCTGCCCCTTGGTGAAAGGAGCATAGAGCAGCCATTGTCATGTAAAATTAGTCTGGGCAAAACCCCAGAGAACATATTGTTGGAAACTGGCCTGTTCTCACTCAGCCAGGACATGTGAGAGATAAGCAGACTGTTACAGCTCTCACTTCTGCTTGTCAGCCTTTTTCCAGTTGAAGACTATTGTTCTTGTAGTTGTTTTTTCCTCTTTTCTCCTGAGGTGCATCAGTTACCCTGATTCCCAGTTTTCTGCTCCAGGGAAGGAGGTTTCATGATGGACTAACTCTGAGAAATATCTCCCAAATAGAGAGAGCTTAGGGAATCCAAGGAATGAGCCATGTGGCCACAGAACATATTGTTTACCAGTGTTCCATCGTAACCATATCTGGGCTCAAATTTAGCAGACTTGGCTTGGCTTTCCTCATAGACTGTCATCTCTTAGGCAAATGTCTCCCTTCCTTAAGACCAGCCTCCTTCCTGAGAATAACATGAGATGGACAATGTGGTATTGTCCTTCAGACCATCATGTAAAGGACATTTTCAATGGTACAACCAGAAGGCTTCACCTTCCTTCCCTCCATTCTTATGGAAACAACTATGTCTCTGGTCCCCCTGTTGACCAGAGCCAAGAGAATCTTCCACTGGGTTTCTCATTCCAAATACTTTTTTTAAAAATTGTTATTATTTTTCAGTTTGAACTCTCCTTACAAAGCAAGGTTGAAAGGCAAGACTAGCTAGAAAGTGGAGACGAAGGAGTTCAATTCTAGGAGTTAAAAATCATGCTCACATAAATCATTTCTAGAAGATAATTTCTGGATCTCCCCAAGAACTGAAGCTAACAGGAAAACTAGTATTCCTTGGCAGCTCAGGGTAAATTTTCCAGTTTAGGAACATACAAAGATTCTGTCATCTTGATTTCTTTTTTCAAGGTGGAGGGAGGGGGAAGAAGGGGTAGGGAGGAAGTATTAGAAATGGAAATATCAAACCATGGAAAAAGAACTCATGACCAAGACTTTGACCAAAATCTGCCCTAAGACACCTATAAATTTGACTAACTCTGAAGTGCTAGAGCCAAAAGCAAATCCCTCTCTGACTGGTTTCCAGGCATGATATTAAGGAGCCCATCATAAGTTAACCAAAAAAAAATGGAACTAAGAATATGTGTGCATTAAAGGATTTGGGTTTTATTTATATTTTCTTTTTAGTTGTTTTTTTTAAACCCTTGCCTTTCATCTTAGTATCAATACTGTGTATTGGTTCCAAGGGAGAAGAGCAGTAAGGGTTAGGTAGTTAATTGTGGAATAAGTGACTAGCCCAGGGTCACACAACTAGGTCACATTTGAACCCAGGGCCTCCCATCTCTAGCTCTCAATCTGCTGAGTTACCTAGCTGCCCCCATTTATTTATTATTTATTTAATCTTCAAGGAATGAAAAATGGAAAGGGAAGGGAAGGGAAGAGAAGGGAAGGAAATCTTTAGGTAAAAAATACTCTATCCTCTGTAATATTTTAAATAATTTTAGAAGCAAATTCTCAGCAATACTAATGACCTTCTAATGATTCTAGATGTGAAAGATATGATTTCTGAGGCCCTCTATATTTTGTTCTTTCCCTTGCTAACCAGAAATCAAGATAAAATTGCTTTGAAATGACAACATAAGTAAGCATGGAAATATGATTCTCTTCATGTCCAACTAAACAAAACAATTAAAAAGAAATAATAATAATTAGCAAATAGCATTTATAGAGTGCTTTAAAATGTGCAAATATCTTATTTAATCCTCACAACCACTTTGGGATGTAGTGCTATTATTATATTTATTTTACAGGTGAGGAAACTAAGATTAGTGGCAGGAAAATGACTTGATCAGTGAAACAGCCAATTACTGTCTGAGACTTGGGCATCAGATATTCCTTTCTCTGGGTCCAGTGTGGCATCCATGTAATTGCCAAAATACAAAGCTGTAATTTATATAGCACTTGGAAATTTGCAAAGCACGTTGCATATTTTTATTTAATACCAACAACTTTTTGAGGTAAGTTGTATAATAATTCACACCTTACAAGAAAAGGGAATCAGAACTGTTTTCCAGTCCACAATACAATGTACCAAACCCTATACGAGTCATTTAGTTTACTTAAGCTATTTCATCTTCCCCCAGTCACAACATTGGTAATAGAGAAGCAGGAGCATCATTATAAGAGCACTGTCAAGAATATGTGTATCTCCCATCTCTGGAAAGATGATCTGTGTCCCCAGCCCACTGCATCCTAAAGCTTGCTGGCTCCAGAATCTCTGGATACTGGATACAGTCTGGATACAGTCTGGATACAGTCTGCACCTGACGGCATCCAGGAATTATTGTCTCCTCACCCAAACACAGACATGTAAGAAAGAGAGGGAGGTTGACTTGGAGGGGTCTTTTGTATTCACACCCAATTCTGTTGACTTCCTGTCAAAAGGTATGTAGTAAGCCAACAAGAAATTGTCATAAAATAATACAAGTTCTGAAAGCCAGAAATGGGACTGCATCAGTCCAAGAACTCTACATGCTCCTAAGGCTTGGGAGCTCATCAGCCAATATGTCCTTACTCTCACTGTCTTTTGTTCTATTTATATGTTGTCTCTCCCTCAGTAGACTGCGAGCTCCTTGAGGGCAGGGATTATAATCTTCTTCTTCTTCTTTTTTTTTTTTTGTATTTGCAACATTTAGTCCAATATCTGGCACAAAGTAAATGTTTAAATGCTTTTTGATGGAGGATTGATTTTTTTTAATTCTTTACCTTCTGTCTTAGAATCAAAACTGTGCATTGGTTCCAAAGCAGAAAAATGGTAAGGGATAGGAATTGGGGGTTAAGTGACTTACCTAGAGTTCCATAGCTAGGGAAATCTTAGGCCACATTTGAACTCAGGACTTCCCATCTCTAGGTCTGGCTCTCAATCCAATGAGCCACCTAACTGCCTCGATGGATGGATGGATGGATGGATGGATTGGGAGTATTTAAAATTTTGATGATTAGGGGAGCATGGGAGAGATCCTATTTTAAGAAACTCTACATGCAAATCTTAAAAAGAGATTAAACTAATGAGTGATTATGTACATTTCAAAAAGATTTTCTCCTGTCTAGAAGCTTAATTATATCTACTAGATTCCTTGAGGAATCTAAGTGGCTCAGTGGATAGAACTACTAAAGAGAATTAAAATTCTAAAAGGGAAGTCGGTGAAGGAAGAAAGGGTAGTTCAAAAATGAAAATTTAAAAATATGAAAGGGGACAGCTAGGTTGCTCAGTGGATTGAGATCCAGGCCTAGAGATGGGAGGTCCTAGGTTCAAATATGACCTCAGACATTTCCTGGGCAAGTCATTTAGTCCCCATTGCCTAGCCCTTATTTCTCTTCTGCCTTAGAACCATTATTGATTCTAAGACAGAAGGTAAGAGTTTTTAAAAAGTGAAAACACAAAAGGAGGCCATTTCAGTGAAAAAGGAAAAGGGAATTGTATAAGAGACTGAAATGGATAATTACCAAATGACAATTTTTTAAAAGACATAAAACTGTGGGCAGCTAGGTAGCATAATGGATATTACTGTGTGACTGTGGGGCAAGTCACTTAACCTTGTTTTCCTCAGTTTCCTCATCTATAAAATGAGCTGGAGAAGAAAATGGCAAACCACTCTACTGTCTTTGCCAAAAAAATCCCACAGGACATTATTGACATCCTCTGGTCCACAAAGCCACAAAGAATAAGACACAACAGAACAACAACTAGATTCCATTACTAGAAATCTCCTTATAAAGGTTGTTAAAAGATCATTAAACATTGGACAGAGGGAACTGGGATATAGTGACAATAAAACTCAAAGATTCTGTGTTATGAAGCGCTGATGATTGAAGGTTAATCAGAAGATAAAACAATTGTAAAATTACAGTCTAAGCCTTCAGGAAAATATGGTTGTGTTTACAGACAACTTAAGAGTCAGAAAACCAGAGTCCTGGTACAAGATCAGTTCCCAGCTGTGTGACCTTGGCCAAATTATTTAGTCTCTCTGGGCTTTAGTTTCCACATTTATAAAATGAAGGCGGTCAATTCCTGAAGTTATTTCCAATATTTCCAATTTATTTAACATCCTACTGCTTTAAAGGTCATGTAGTATAGCAGGAACAAGGTCAGATCTTAAGTTAGACCTGCATGGCCTCAATAGAGTCCTAGCTGATCTACTTACTGGCACCACTAAGCTCAGCTAAGTGACACACTGATCCTGGAGTCAGAAAGACCTGAATTCAAATTCCTCTTCAGACATTTACTAGCTGGGTATCCCTGGGAAAGTCACTTCACCTCTGTCTTCCTCTGTTTCCTCAAATTTAAAATGGGGGGGGGTAATAATAATAGCACCTATCTCCCAGGATTGTTGGAAGGATCAAAAATATTTGTAAAATACTTAGCACAGTGCCTGGCACACAGTAAACATTAAATAAATACTCACTTTCTTCTTACTTGCTATTTGACTGAATAAGTCATGATCTCTCTGAGCCTCAGTTCCTTCGTCTATAAAATCTGGGCCATTTTACTTCTATTGCCAACTGAATGGGGTTGTAAGGATCAAGCCAAATAATGTATGTGAAAGTTCCATGAACACAGTGCTCTATAAATGCAACCTTTTAGTTGAGATAAGGTATACTAAGTATTAAGTACTAAGTGTTAAGTACTCTTCTCCCCACCCTTCCTTCACTTTTGCTAACCAGAAGTTCATTTCCCAAACCATGTTCTCCTAAACAATGTTCTCCTGAATTTATCTGACACTGGTTGTTCAAAACTACCATCTTCTCATCATGCTATGGAGATAGATTGGGCATGGTATCATGGGAGTAGATTGGGCATGCTACTATCATGAGAGTGAATTGGACATACTATCATGGAAAAAAAACTGGGCATGGTATCCTGGGAATAGATTTGGGCATAATACTCTCATGAGAGTGAACTGGGCATGGTATCATGGGAATGGACTTGGCCATAATACTCTCATGAGCGTGAACTGGGCATGGTATCATGGAAGAAGACTGAGCATGGTATCATGAGAATAGACTGGAGATGTTATTGTGGGAATGGACTGGACATACTACTATCATGGGAGTGAACTGGGCATATCCTCTTGGGAGTAAATGGGGCATATTGTCATGGGGGTAGACTGGGAATATGATCATGGGAGTGAACTGGCCATGCTATCATAAGAGTGGACTGGACATGCTATCATTGGCCAACCAATGAGTCAACAATCATTTATTAGTTTCTTACCATATGCCAGCACATGCTAAGCTATCCGGGGGGTAAAATAGGCATACCATCCTAATTAGAGAAGAGAGAAAACATGACTACATTGAAGCAGGGAGCAGAAAGGCTCAAGGTGACACTGCAAGCCAGGACACATCTGCCCAGTAAGCCCACTGATTACCCCTCCCCTCTTGGTTCTCAGTGCTTAAAATAGCATGAACCGGTGTGGCCACATTTTATCATGTGCCAGTCTGAGTGAATCAATCCCCTAAGGTATTTCAATAGCCAGCAAGGAACTCTTCACTGGCTGGGCTGAGGGCAGCAGCTTATTTATATACTTCCAAGCTCCACCTGGTCTACCATTAAAAGGAATTCTGCCTCTCCTCTTGGGGCCACATCCACAAGCATCTCAACTTGTTCAGAACTATCAGCTCTACTAATGATCCTGGATTTTAAGAAATATATTAGGAAGGTGGAAGTAAAGGAAGTGAAAAAAATAATGACTACCGTCACTTAGACCAGAGCTGGTGTAACAGAAACAGAATAAGACTGGGAGTCCTAAGACCTAGGTCACCACCAACTTGACATATGACTTGGGACAACTTATTTAGCCTCTCTGGGTTTCCATTTCTTTGCATTAAAAACAGAGGACTAGCTGGCCAAGCCAGTTCCTTGATATTCCTTGTATCTCCCAAACTTTGGGCATTTTTCACTGGCTCTCATGGAATGCTCTCCCTCTTCATCTCTGCCTCCTGGTTTCTCTGACTTTATTGAAACTCCAGCTCAAATTTGACCTTCTACAGGTAGCCTCCTAATTCTAGTGCTTTCCTTCTATTGATTATTTCCAGTATATCCCATTTACAGCTTGTTCATATATAATTATTTGCATGTCGTCTCCACACATTAGATTGTGAGCTCTTTGAGACCTGACAGGGACTATTCTTTTTTTTTTCCTTTTCTTTGTATACGTAGTCCTTAACACAATCCCTGGCCACTAGTAGGCACTTAATGTTCATTGACTGAACTACCTTTAAGACTCCCTGTAACTCAGAAGAAAAACATATTACTGATCACATGGTTCAAGGAGTACATGATTGGGGATTTGGGCTTTAAGTGATCTCTCTATTACAAATATTAATAATATGGAAATGGTTTTTGAACAATGATACACGTATAACCCAGTGGAATTGCTTATCAGCTCTGGGAGAGGGAGAGGGAAAAGGGAAGGGAAAGAACATAACTCATATAACCAAAAATATTCTCAATTAATTAATTTTTTTCAAAAAGACTCCCTATAACTCTAAATACAGTATCACACATTTAGAGATGAAAGACTATCTTAGAGACCACCTAGTCTCATTTTACAGATGAGGAAACCGAAGCCCAGAGAAATAAAGAGACTTGTCATAAAGATCACACAGATAGTTAGAAGTAAAGGCATTCAACCTAAAGGAAAACAACCAAGAGTCTTATGACTCTACCAATTTCTAATGCACTCTTTATGTTCTATAATGGTCTGTGTACTCTCTGCCCAGGTACAGCATCTCCAATGTTTGGGACACTCAGAATAATCTTCCCAGTAATTGGCAGTATTGGTATGTAGGAGTCATTCTTAGATGTCCCCAAGGTAGATAGATACCAGCCCCTCAAAACTACTGCACCTGGTGAGGATGTTTTCCTACCAAGAAGTTCTAGCATCACTGATTGCTCAGACGATAAATGACTTGCCACTGGGAGGCAAGACCTTTGGTAAGTAGATAAAACAGCAATATAATAGATTTGGAGTTAAAAGGGACCTCAGAAGAAAGGGAATCGATGAATTTTAAGGACTTCATGGGTCATGGGGTCCAATATAACACCCTTTGTCCAGGATTGGCTCAAAGATCTCCACAGATAACCCATTCCAATTTTAGGTAGCTCTAATTGTTAGGAGTAGCTAAGTGGTCCAGGGAATAGAGTGCTGGCCCTTGAGACAGGAAGACTCATCTTCCATAGTTCAAATGTAGTTTCAGTCATTTACTGTGTGAGTGTGAGCAAGTCACTTAACCCTGTTGGCCTCAATTTCCTTAACTGTAAAATCAACTGGAGAAGGAAATGGCAAACCGTTCCATTATCTTTGCCCTGAAAACCCCAAATGTGTTCATGAAGAGGCAGACAAAACTGAAGCAAAACCAAAATTGTTAGGAAAGTTTTTCTGACATCGGGCCTAAATTTCCCCCTTTGCAATTTCCTGCATTACTCTTGATATTGCCCCAGAAGTCACACTGAACAAGTCCACTGCTTCTTCCATATAACAATAACACATCCACTGACTTTTTTCTCCTCTGTAGGATAAACAGCCCCATCTCCTTCAACCAAGTCCTCATTTGCTGTGAGCTCACAGTCCTCCCCCATTCTGTTTGGTCTCCCCCATCCTGTTTGCCCCAATTGCCCAATCTGCCACTCAGCAATGCTCTGTCCAAAATGGGGAGCCCATAACTCAGCACACTACCCCTCATGTGGTCTCAGCACAACAGACTCTGGCCAGCTGTCACTTTCTTATTCCTTAACGCTCTCCCTCTTTGAAGTTAATCCAAAACAGCAGCAGCTTCCTCAGTTGCCACATCACAGTCCTGACTCACACTGTTGCAGGTCACCAAACCCCACAGGTCACTTTCAGACCGGTCACTCCCTAACCAGATCTCTCTCATCTTGTACTTGTGAAGCTGATGTTCTCGACCCAAATGTAAGACTTTATACTTATCTCTAGTGAATTTCAGTTCATTAGATTCAGCCTAATGTTCAAATCCATCAAGGAGAGATTATTGCATCGCTACCCCTCCCAGCTTTGCGTCATCTGCAGATTAGATGAGTGTGAATAGAGTGCCTGGTCTGGAGTCAGGAAGACTCATTTTCCTGAATTCAAATCTGGCCTCAGATACTTGCTAACTGTGTGACCCTGGGTAAGTCGCTTAACCCTGCTTGCCTCAGTTTCTTCATCTGTAAAATGAGCTGGAAAAGGAAATGGCAAACCACTCAAAAATCTTTGCCAAAAAAACCCCAATGGGGTTTCAGTCAGACATGATTGAAAAAAGACTGAATAGCAATGCTTTCTCTGTCTTTACCTAGCTATTGATCAAACTATTAATCAGCAGTCTAAATCCCTTGGACATTCCAGTGGAGACCAGAAAATCATGGAATTCTCTTTCTGGAAGGTCAAGACAACAAATACCCTCCTCCAGTCCTGACTTGTCCCAATATCACCATCAGTCATTCAGCAAACATACCTGCCAATTCTGCACCAATTGAATAGAATTGAGGCAGCTGGATGGCACAGTAGACAGAGTACAGGGTCTGGAGTCAGGAAGACTTGAGTTCAAATTTGATCTCTCTTTCCCTCAGTTTCTTCATCTGTAAAATGAGCATAAGGATAACACCTACCTCCTAGGGTTATTGTAAGGATCCAATAATATAATAATTATAAAGAGCCTGGAACAGTGCCTGGCACAAAGTAAGTGCTATAAAAAGGTTAATTATCATTATTGTTGCTGTTTAAGTCAAGTGCAACTCAATGCTTTCTTATTTAACCCCTCCTTACTTAAATTTACTTAAGCTCTCCTTACTTCATCTAGGGCAAAAATTCTTAAACATTTTTGAATTATGAATCCCTCTGCACCTATTTTAAGAATAATGTTTTAAATGAATAAACTACAATCCATAGGATTACAGAGGAAGCTAATTGCATTGAGACAACTATCAAAATATTTTAAAAACAGATTCACAGACTCCAGATGACCAATCTTTGATCTAGGATCTAAATTCGTTAGCCATCCTTGTTCTCTTATTTCCACTGAAAAACTTATTTTACTTGTTCAAGAAATCAATCCTCATCACTCCTTAAATTGCTTCTTTTTTACAATATAACTTTAAAAACCACACAAAACAACAACACCTTTCCTTGTATCTCTCAGCTCATTCTGAGATTTAGAGTTCCTAATGCTTTCCCAAGACAGTAGCCAGCTCTTAGATTCATCCTCCTTTACCTATCCTTGCTTTGTTCTTCTGTACATATCTTTTTAAAAATTCAAGTTTGGGGCACCTAGGTAGCTAGGTATCAGTGGATAGAGAGAAAAGCCTGAAGATGGAAGATCCTGTGTGACCCTGGGCAAGTCACTTAACCCCAATTGCCTAGGCCTTACCATTCTTCTGTCTTGAAATTGATACTTAGTATTGACTCAAAGACAGGGTAAGAGTTTCTTTTTTTTTTTTAACCAGTCTCTTCAGACAATTTTTGTTTTTCTTTCCCATTGGTACTGCTTATCTTCAGAATTCAAACACTTACCAGCTATATGCCATTGGGCAAGTCATTCAAACTCTGTTTACCTCAGTTTCCTCATCTGTTAAAAGTGATAATTATAGCACCTATCTCCCAATGTAGTTGTGAGAATCAAATGAGATAAAGTAAAACACTTAGCATAGTGCCTGGCACATATAGTATGTGCTCTATAAACATTAGTTATTATTATTTTATTATTAATTTACAAAGGTTTCCCATTCCAAATTAGTAGCCTTCATCCTGGAGAATTTTAATCCATAAAATCCTACCTAATCTTCCTATGAACTCCCTGAAATCTGCTTTCCTGAAACCCAAGATGCATATCAGACTATGCCCAGCTTTCCTCTTCTTTTCTTGCACAAACTCTACGAGGGAGTGGTTGCTTCTCCAAGAAGTTTTTTCCCAAAGCCACACTAGCAATCAATTCTTCCCTATTAGTGAGCATTAGATCCAGTAAAGAATGTGTCCTTGTTTCCTGTACCTTCTGAAAGTCATCTCCCTTTGAAAACTGAAACCCAGAGAGCTTTAGTACATTGCCCAAGGTCCCCCAGATAGTAAGTGAAAGAACAGGGATGTCAACCCACTTCCTTGGATTCCAGGATCCAATGCTCTTCTCCACCATCCCACTTTGCCTTCCTGTTCAGTCCTGATTCAGATTGTAGAACTAGTTGGAGCTGTTCACAGTCTACAAGAAGGAATAAGCTGGAAGAAGGGAATTCCCAAAATTACCATTTGGACATAATGGTCATCCCAGAATAAAGTAGTTCTGCATCTTCATGAATTCTGATGGACTTTGTCTTCGAATAATATTTTAAATGAATAAAATATAAAATTAAACATATAGAAATATAAAGAAAATCAACCTAATCAGTGTTATATACAGAGCTTTTTTAGACCATCCTTCCTTTTATTATGAAAATAAGCTCTTTAAGGCACTTGACATGTAATAAACCTTTGTTGAATGAATGAATGAACACAAATGAATCATCTTTATTGCTTCTCTTCCTCCCTGACTGGAAGAGACATTGGTCTGTTGTCAGAAGTATATGTTTATGAACCAATCCCCTCAAAAGAATTTCAGAAGGGATCCCCTTAAGCTTTCATTACTGAAAAAAGGAACAAGTCCTTCAAGTGACAGGAGCCCAATATTTGCAATTATGCTTATTTTGGTTCTTATAGAATATTATGATTCAAATTCTCAGGAGGCCAGATCTTAATTTTATAATTATTTATTAAAAAACAGAAAGCGCACAGAGAAAGAGAGAAAAGCAAGAGTGATGTGGCTGGCCACCTCCTCCATAAGCAGATTGAGCCAGCTCTGAGCCAGCTCTGAGCCAGACCACACACCCTCCTGAGTTCCTATTTCGAGGAAAAAAAGGCAAACTTCCTGTCACCTGTTATCAATGACCCCTTTCTGGAGCTCCCTGACTAGAGGACTCAGACCTCAATTAGAACAAGAGGTGGGTCTTTTGGATTCCAGGAGTAACCACGCAACCTTTAGAATGGCTGCACAATGCATGTGTACTTTTCCTCACATAGCATGCTATTTCCCAACAAGCTGATGACTTTATTACCTAAGAGAATCTTTGTTTACAGATAAAACAAAGAACTTGTCTCCAACCTGCCTGTCCTTACCAAAGACAAATGATGTAGACAAAAAGAGAGAGGATTCCATCTATGGTCTCACCCTTGTGGGAGATACAGTTCAAGTTTCAGCTTAAAAATAAAATGTTTTTTTACCTTTAAAATCAAAAGGTTGTTTTGGGGGCCAAAAATGAGTGCAAATTAAAATTAATTTATGACAAAAAGCCCTATCAGAAGTGATTCCAATAAATAGTGAAGACCTTATTTTGCTGGCAAAGAGAAGTATGTTCTAGTCAGTCCTGACTCTTATTACTAATTGTTTTATCTTGGATAAATTACTTAACCTTCCAACCTCCTTTTTCTCATCTATAAAATGAGAAGTTAGAATAAAGGATAACAATAATAATTCAATTCAATTCAACAAATATTTGTGAATGGCTTGCTATGTTCAAAGTGCTGGGCTATGTGCTGGGGCTACAAAGATGAAAAACAGCTCAGAATTTTAAACGATGAGTTTAATTCAAAGTAGAGAGTGATTGGCACAAAGGAAAGATCCAAATGAAGTCTCCTAGGAAAATTTGAGTAGGGAGAGATCAGGCAAGACTGCGTGGGAGCATGGTGTGAAGGAAGCAGCTGAGTTAGATCTTAAAGGAAAAGAGTATTTTCAAAGATCAGGTTTTGCTTGTATTCTGCCCTAAAGCAAGGAAGCTAGAGAGGGCAGGATGAGACCAAGGAAGAACTAATGTCCAGTTTGATGGTGATATATAGTACATGAATATGGTAAGTACCAAAGTAGGTAAAAAAGATAGACTGAAGTCAGACTGCAGAGTCTTAAATGTTAATTATAAGCAATGTAGAGGAAGAGGGGTGTAGCTAGATGATCTAGTGGATAGAGTGTTAGGCTTGAGATCAGGAATATTTGGGTTCAAATTCAGCTTTAGACACTTCCTAGCTGTGTGACCATATGTAATTAGGAATTGCTCCCCAGGGACTCTCTCTCCCAGCATCCCAGTTACATATCTACATTAGGTAACTAACATAAGGAAAATATAAATTTTGGGTAGCTCTGCCCTCTTGCTCTTCTGCTAGGAACGTGACTGTGGAGGCTGGGGAGAGAGTTTGGCAGGAAAGTTTACCCATGTGTTATTTTTTTACTCAAGCTTTTATATTTGTTCTTGTATTTCTTCTACTTCAAGTGATTATTAATAAATCTTATAAAATATAATACTTGGAGTTATTGGATATTAATTTAAATCTTACAACCATGAGCAAATCACTTATCCTTTTTGCCTCAATGGGGCAGCAAGGTAGTACAGCAGAGATGATAGCTCCTGGCCTGGATTCAGGAAGACTTGAATTCAAATTCAGCTTCAGATAATATCTGTATGACCATGGGCAAGTCACTTAAACATATTTGCCTCAGTTTCCTCAACTGTAAAATGAGATAAAGAAAGAAATAGCAAACCATTACATCATCTTTGCCAAGAAAACCACAGATGGGCTCTCAAAGAATTGGACACGACTGAAATGACTCAATAACAACATTTCGTCCAAACAGCAGCTCTATGAAATATATATGCATATATATTTAAAGCACTGTTATTCCTGTTGCGCAGAGTGGCAAGGCCATGATCTAAACCCAAGCTTTTACTGTCCTCACCACCACACTGTGAATCTTGAGTCTTTTCCTAGTTCTAAGATCCTATGTCTCCTCCAGGCAGACTAGAGCAGAGGTAAATTATCTTATGCTAATACTGAGTTATATTTTCTCATGGAAACCAGTGAGGGAATTGAAATATGTAATTTGTTTTATTAGGCACCTTAAAAAAAGAGAGCAAGAAAGGAAATTCAGTATGCTATAATGACGTCTCAAGCCCTAAAACTACTGCCCTGTGATCCATGATCCTAAGCAGAGGCAGAAAAGCCCAAGACAGGTTCCATAGCATCCAACAAAAACGCCAGGTCTCAGCCAAAAAGAACTTCGGCAGAATTTCCTTCTGAAGCAGCAGAACAAGTATCCAAATAAGTGGTGTCTATTTTGGATGCAGGCAACCCTGGGACCTCACTACCTCCGGGAAGCCAATGCTAGAGTGGGGGCTCTATTGTAAGAAAATCCTTATTTGTCAAATCAGAGAGTTGGATAATTACAATCTTAGGGCTTCATGTAGGTGGTTCCTTCAAAAGAATTCATTAGTTTGCCATTTGCTTAAAAAAAAAACAACAACCTCAGTTATATAGGTATTTGTTTATTTCTCCTAAGGAAACTGAAAAAGCTCAGTAGAGCAAACAGACCTTGATGCTGGTGACATTAATATAGTCTCCAGGGACACTTTGTGCTAAAGCAATCCGATTATTCAATATTAGGAAAAGCATCCAGTTTTTCTGATAATGTTAAGTGTCCATTCAGAAAACACTCTGGCTGCGCAAAGATCCATCTCTCAAGAAATTTGGCAAAGAAGCATAAGAGAAAAAGAAGTCTACTCTCACATTTCCTTTTCTCATTGCCCACTTCGGGCACTTCTAATCTGTATTCTCCCCTAATTCTTTTGAGGGCACCTCTTAGGGTCATAACATCAGTGTTATCCTTTGTAAAGGAGCCTCAGTCTCCCTTGCTTACATTTCTGTTAATTGCCCAAATCTTGCCATTTTCTATCTCCATGACTCTTCTCACATCTGCATACTTTTCTTACTTGAATAACTGCTACTTTAGTTGACTATTGCAACAGCCTCCTAATTGGCCTGAGTCCAGTAGTTTTTTCCCAGTCTAATCCATCATCCACAGGGAGGCCAAAATGAATTTTCTTAAGCATGGATCTGATCATGTTACTCTCCTATTCAAACTCCAGTGGCTCCCTTCTTCTTCTAGGATAAAATATTAATTCATTCGTTTAGCTTTAAAACACAACCTGACCCCAATCTATTTTCTCTTATTAGACATTACTTCACTTCCTGTACTCTCACCCAGCCAAACTAGGCTTCTCTCTGTTCTTCATTCTGTCTCCATTCTGTATGCCATTGCATTGCCTTTCCCTATGCTTATTTATAGTTCAGTCCTTTAACCCAACCACCTAGGATATATTCTCACCTCCCTCACTACTTCATCATGGAATCCCTCTCTTCTTTCTTAAGGTTCAACTCAAGTAACAACTTCTATATGAAGTTTCTTTGCTGATCTTCACTGCTAGAGCCCTACCTCTCAAACATGTAGAAGGCAGCTATTTTAAATTGTTATTTGTGTTTATTCTCTGTATTTATGTCCTTGTTATCTTATTTCTTAGATTATAAATTCTTTGTCAATAGGAATCGTTTAATACATTGTATCCATATATCCCTAAATCTTAGCACAATTCCTGGCACAAAGTAGACATTTAATGGAAACTTGTTGATTGATTAACAACACTACCATACATGTACTTATACTGTTCTCCTAGAGGTCACTTATGCCCTCTAAATCACCCAATACAATGATTCTTTCTCCATCCTCATCTTTTACTCTTCTGTAGCTGACTACCTACCTCCTTGGAATTCACTCATCCATGAGCCTTTTTGATGCTATACCATCCCCATTCTTCTATTTCTCTTGTTATCCACATTCTATCTCTTTTAACAACTTTTATTCTTCCTTTCACTCTCCATGCAAGTGTTCCCCACAATTGTCTTTGGTCTTCTTTATTCTCCACACTCTTTCCTTTGGCAATCATATTCACTCACACCACTTTATCATTTTTATGCAGTGAGTTACAACAGATTAATTTATCCTAATCAACTTCTTTTCCTCATAATGCTATCAAGATATTGTAAGCAGGGGGCATCTAGTGTGGTTCAGTGGATTGAGTGAGATATGAGATCCTGAGTTTAAATGTGGACTCAGACACTTCCTAGTTGTATGACCCTGAGCAAGTCACTTAGCCCCCATTGCCTAGCCCTACTGCTCTTCTGCCTTGGAACCAAAACACAATATTTATTCTAAGATGGAAGGTAAGGGTTTTTAAAAGACATTAACAAGCAAATAGAACCATAAAGTCATAAAAGCTTTTCTAAATATTATTCAATTGATCAATCATTTATGACATGAAACTACCTGTACCCTATAATTTTGTTTTGTCTAACACTGTTTTCATGGATATCAATGTCCTCTCCCACAAACTGTATATGTTTTATATTTTCTATACAGGTATAGGATGCTCCTAGTTAAAGGAATAAACCACTCGCCTAAATAGGAAGAGGTGTGCGTGTGAATCATAGTTGATCTACCTACTAATCTAGAAGAGACCTAGATTTAATGTCCATCCTTAAAGAATAAAGATATTCTAAGGAAATGGGATGTGTTCAAAGTATAGCTTGAATTTAGATCAAAGAAGAAGGAACTATAGTTGGGCATTAGCATCTGTAGACAAAGCTAAAGGAGCCATAACTTTGGGATGGGGGCGAGAGAAAGATGAGTTTAAATGAACAAAACCTTGAAGTGCTAAAATAGTTATTTCTTCTTTTAACTGGAAGTTATCTTTGAAGCTTTTTTAAAAATTGCCTTTCCATAAACCCTTATTGATTATAATTTTTATTGCATTATCAGCTGGAAAGTTTCATTTATTATTTCTGCTTTTCTATATTTGGTTCTGAAGTTTTTATATCCTAGTACATGGTCAATTTTTATGTATCTACCATAAGCTACGAAAGGAAGCTATTTTCTTTTTTATCCCCATTTAATTTTCTCCAGATACCTATTAAATCTAACTTTTTAAAAATTTCATTCACTTACTTTACTTCTTTCTTATTTTTTAGTTAAATTTATCTAGTTTGGATAGGGGAAAGCTAAGGTCCCCCACTAGTTTAGTTTCACTGTCTTTTTCCTCCTTAATCTCCTGTAGTTTCTCCTTTAAAAATCTGGAAGCTATATCATTCAGTGCATATTTATTGAGTATTGATATTATTTTACTATCTATACTACCTTTTATCAAGATGTGATTACCTTCCTTATCTCTTTTAATCAGATCTACTTTTGCTTTAGCTTTGTCTGAGATCATGATTGGTATTCTCTGTTTGTTTGTTTTTTATCTCAGATGAAACCCAACAGATTCTGCTCCATCCCCTTACTTTTTCTCTGTGTGTGTCTACTTACCTCATATGTTTCTTGTAAATAACATATTGTAGGATTCTGGCTTTTAATTCACTCTGTTATTTGCTTCCATTTTATGGTGAGTTTATCCCATTTACATTCACAGTTATGATTACCATCTGTGTATTCCTCTCCATCTTCTTTTCCCCTTTTAATTCCACATTTTCTCCTTTTACTCTGCCCCTTCACACAAGTGTTTTGCTTTTAATTACTCCCCCCATTCCCCCTCCACTATATTACTCCTTCTCCCGCCCATTCCTTTTCTAATTCCCCTCTACTTCTCTTTAAGGTAAGATAGAATTCTATACCCCCAATGAATCTGACTGTTATTCCCTCTCTGAGCCAATTCCAATGAGAGTAAGATTTAAGTATTACCTATCACCACCCTCAACTTCCACTGTAATAGTTCCCTCCCATCTTTATGTGATCTAATTTACCCCATTTTACCTCTCTCTTCCCATTTCTATCAGTGCAATCCTCTTTTTCACTCCTTGATTTTTTTAAATGTCATCCTAAAGAATTTACTCCCATACCCTCTGTGTGTTTACTTCTTCTAACTACTATGATAATGATAAAAGTCTTAAGAGTTACAAATACTATCTTTCCATGTAGGAATATATAAAATTAGATATTATTTAATCCCTGAAGTTTTTTTTTTATTTCTTATTTACATTTTTTTGCTTATCTTGAATTTTGTATTTGGACATTGAGTTTTCTATTTAGGTCTTGGTCTTTTCTTTAAGAATGCTTGGAAATTTTCTATTTTATTAAATGGCCATATTTTCCCCTGAAAAATTATAGTCATTTTTTTATGGGTAGGTGATTCTCAGTTGACGCAGTCCCCTTACCTTCTGGAATATCATATTCTAAGCCTTCTGATCCTTCAATGTAGAAGCTTTGAGATACTATGTAATCCTGACTGGGCCTCTATGATATTTGAATTGTTTCTTTCTGGCTGCTTGCAATATTTTCTCCTTGACCTGGGAGGTTTTGAACTTGGTTATAACAATTCCTGGGCATTGTCATTTGGGGATTTATTGTAAAAGATAATCTTTGGATTCTTTAAATTTCTGCTTTACCCTCTTGTTCAAGAATATCAGAGCAGTTTTCCTTAATAATTTCTTGTCAAATGACATTGAGGCTTTTTTTCTTTTTCTTTATCATGGCTTTCAAGTAGTCCAATAATTCTTAGATTCTCTTCTGGATTTATTTTAGAAATCAGTTGTTTTCTCAATGAGTTATTTCATATTCTCATCTATTTTTTCATTCTTTTGATTTTGTTTTGTTTCTTGATGTCTCATGAAGTCATTAAGTCTGTATTTGCCCAACTCTTTTAAAGACTGATATTCATCTATGACTTTTTGATCCTCCTTGATCCATTCTACTTTTCCTGGAACTCTTTTCTTCAATGGCTTTTTTTACCTCTTTTTCCAGTAGGTCAATTGTGTTTTTTGAGAAATTCTTTTCTTCTCTATATTTCTGTGTCTCTTTCCACTTGACCAATTTTACTTTTTAAACTGTAATTTTGTTTTTCTATTATTTTCATTTCTTTTTCCAATTTTTCTTCCCACTTTTCTTCCACTTCTCTAATTTGATTATTAAAATTCCTTTTTGAGCTCTTTCAGTGCCTGAGACCAATTCCCATTTTTCTTTGAAGTTTCTAATGTTCTTTGCTTTCATTGTTCCCCATTGAATTTGTGCCTTGGTCTTCTTTGTCTCCATAAAAACGTATATGATTAGGTATTTCTTTTGTTGTTTGCTCATTTTCCCAGTCTTTTTTTGCCTGTGGAATGGAAGTTCTGAAAACTACTGATTTTATCTCCTCTGCTGATGGCTTACAGAACTTAGAACACTGTTAGCTATCTTGCCCTGGGACTAAGGGCTTCACCTCAGGCTTGAAAGGGACAAGTTCTAAGGATTTGGGGTCCTTGCTCCTGGCTGGTACCAGAGCTTGGGAATTCAAGGGATGGGTAAGTGGTGTTCTGCTGTTAGTTTAGGCAGGGTTCTGGAATCCAAAAGTTGGCCTATGCCCAGGCTTGGAAACTGGCACAGTAGGTAGGGGTGGGGGTAATCAGCCCATTTCTGTGTGAAGTTTTACTTCTTGTTCCCTCTTATTCCATGAAAATTGACTCTCTCTGCTGACCTTTCAAGTTGTTTCTGAAGGAGGGTTCCCTCACTCCATATTTTTGTTGACTTTGTGACTTCTGTCATTTTGAGATGCTATTTCAAGGTTGATTTGGGAGGGCTCTTAGAGGGATTTGAGCTTTCACTGCTATTAAGCTGTCATCTTGGCTCTACCCCTTCTTCCAAGCATTTATAAGTGTTCCTCTCTATCTTAGCTCCTTCATAATTACCCAGAATGAAATATATTTGAGTCGATTTAAGCCCACTGGATGGAACTTTACATCAGGGATGCCATATTATACGGAAAGGGAGAATTTTCTAGCCTGCCTCTATCCTACCTGTCAGTTCATTTCATTTTCATGCATGAAATTCCATCACTCAAGAGAATTCTAGTAATTGAATGAGAAACAAATTTTTAAAAATTTAATGAAGAATCTTAGGTCAATGAGTTTCCAAATTTCACATTCAAGCCCTCTCTCTCAACGCCTAACTCTCCCCTATTCCAAAATGCCTAGGTTCATCTTCTTTTTCTGTTTTTGAAGTTCAAAGTCTCCATAAGAAGTAAATAAGAGTTTCAGGACAGAAAGCTCACCATTAGAGCCAAGTGCTGCCCATTATCTGTCTTCCAGTCTTGATATATCACGGGAAGGAATAGGGCATGTCTAGAAGATCAAGGTTTGAACATGGTCTCAGAAATCATCTACACTCTCTAAGCATACTTATTTTCAAATATTAAGTTGTGGTGAATGCAAAAATGTGCAATAAACAACTCCAGGTTTCACCACAGTCCTAGATTTCAAATATATAATATAAGGTTTAAGACTGTTGACGATCTCTTTGGGCATGTGCTGTGATAAATCTCAAGTCAGTAGAAGCTGCCAGTGAGTGACTAAGGTTAGTAATATTATTGTAAGACATTTTGAGATGTTTCTGGATGGGAATGGGAACTGTCATTCCAAAATGACAAATTAATGTAGCCAGGGTTGGATGACCTTCATAAGTCAGACCAGGCAAAGTCCCATGATGCCAGGGCATTAGGTAGCAGGTCACTACACTCTTCCACTATCTTAAAAAGGCCAGGGATTTGGTTAACCTAACTGACCCAAGTCACATGCCAACTGTCCATTGGGAGAGCCACTCTGACAAAGTAACCCATTTGAGTTAAGTTTTATAGCAGTTGGAGAAAAAATTAATGATTACAATGGTGATGCAGTCAGAAAAAAATAAATCAAACAGATGGGTTCTTTGCTTTTAACATTTACCTATAAATTCACTTATTTTCTGTTTTTTCAGAATTGAAATAGACATGTTTTTATCCTGGACTAGTTGATGGAAAACTGTATGTGTGTGTGTGTGTGTGTGTGTGTGTGTGTGTATAAACATATATATATATATATATATATATATATATATATATATATATATATAAACAACAGACACCAGTTTTCTCTTTTCCAAAGAAGTTAGCCCAAAGGTTCAGACTGGCTTTAAACCTACCCACAAACACACAAACTTGCACACATGGGTTTGATGAGTTCTTCTTTTAAAAGGTATGCCTTGTTTCTAAAGCAGAGGCTCGAATTTGTGTTCTCTGACTTTTCTCCAACTGTGCTTCAGAAGTTTGAGATTTGGCCCTTCATGGCTTTATGTAAAGTAGCACAAAACCATGCTGGAGTGTCTGACCTAAGTGGTTTTATAGGTCTTGCCAATAGGTGGAATTCAGACTTCAACTGTGGAAAACTGCTGCTCTTGGCTGGAAAGCCACAGTTTACCAAGTTCTATGTTGTTGGGGAACTGACGGGCCTGAAGATTAATTTGTACTTGCTCTGCCTCTGGGGGGACCTCCACTGGACATTTGGCTTTAGGAGCTGCCTGCTGGTTGAGAGTGTTGTAATGTAAAACCACACAGGAGGAAGAATGTAGCACAAATGTCACCAATGAGTACCACCCCCCCCCCCTTTAATTTAGGCATGCTGGGCTTTCTGCATTTTTCCCAAAATCACATTTGCAGGCAGAAGGGTGAAAGTTGATGTTTATTTCCTAGCTGACCACAGAGTCCCTCCTGGGTCCCTTGCCACCTGATTGGAGAATGTTGCCAAGGTTTCACAATATTCTCTCTAGACTATGCCCATCATTACCCATCTCACTCCTTTGGAGAAGTTCATTGTCATCACTGATGATGAAAATGAGTAAGGTGAGCTGTTGTAGTAATTGAGAAGAAACAAATCAACTAACTAATTCATATTATCCACTTATCTAAACACAAGAAGGGCAAAGGATGCTGAGCTCTTAAATGTATTAAATCTACTTGGCTAAGTGCTCCTCCTTCACTCCCAGTCACCAACTTTTTTCTAGTCTGAGTCACAATTTTTTCTTGGAGATGAGCAAAAACCATGTGGTTTTGACTGCTCCTGGCCAATTCAAAGCTGTCTACAATACATCTTCCACCTTGGTCAATCAAGCTTATTAACCATGAAGTCATACAGTGAGATTTTGAATCTCATGCTTTCCATTGTATGCTGAAAGTTAATGCCCTTTAAGTTTTGTCATGACCCTATATTCATATATATATATATATATATATATATATACACATACATATGAATATGTATGTATATATCTTTGTGGGAAGCACTATAGTGTTAAATAAACATTTCTACATTAGGCTTTATGGGCACCTCTTTATCTCTACCATAAGATACCAAGACTTGCCTAAAGTGGCTTTATGTCTTTTGGTCCATTCTCTGTTCATTCTGTCATTTTACCAGAATTGAGGACTGGGGTATTTATTGCTAGGCAACTAAATGGACCAGTGGCTAGAATGCTGGGCTTACACAAAAGGACTAAGTTCAAATCCTGCTTTTGGCACCCTGGACAAGTCACTTAACTTGTCTCATTTTGTTCATCTATAAAATAAGGGAACTGAACTTAACTGCTTCCAAGGTCCCTTTCAGACCTATATCCTAAGATCATCCTCCATGTTGTTTATGTAAACTATCCTTTTTATGAACAATTCATTTGGCATTAACTTTATTTTATCAAGGTTCATATATAATTTTCATATAATGAGAAAGCAGTTTGTATAGATCTTCTATAAAGGAATTAGGAGAAAATATGTACAAGAATTGCAAAGGATTAGAAGGAATAAAGGGGAGTCTATGTATATTACAAACTCCCTAGCCTGACATTAGAGATTCTTCATTCTTATTCCAACCTATCTTTTCCAGCCATTATTTTCCATTACTCACTCTGGATTCCAACCAGACTGGACAACTGACTCTACTCTGAACTCAGTATTCCATCTCTTATCTTCATGCATCAGTGCCTACTGTCCTCCCTGTCCTGAATTTACTCACTCATTACCTTTGCCTTTCAGAATATTTATCTTTTTTCAAAGCCCAGTTCAGATGCCAACTTCTTTGTGAAACCTTCCCTGATCCACCCAATTGTTCCAAATCATTCATTCTAATTCTATCCCCTACTCTCCACATGATCATTCCCCATTCTCTTCCCCCTACCCTCTACCCCCATATGCCATGCAATCTCCAGTCTGAGTGAAAGCCCTTCTATTCATATGGATGATAATTGCCCTGGGAGAGATGATTTTCTTTCTCTCAGGTAGGATACTGTCCATGGTAGCACAACACTCTCAGAGGATGTGATCTCCTGTACACCTGATACCTGTAGATTAGAACCATTATAAGGTTTCCATGTCTCATTCCAAAATATATCTTTCCAGCCAGGAGAGAGTTTTTAGTAGGACTCCCTCCCACTCTTAAGTCACAAAGTTCCCTTCTCCCTCCCCCATTTCTATCTCTCTCCTTCTACCTCACTCATTCTCCTGTGGTCTCCCTTAGTGGTGAGATGCTACAGGAGTTTCCTTTTTGTGGTTTACTATAGGCTTGATTCATATATATCACATGGTCTTTTATCCTCTACCTTCTCTCTCTCTCCTTTTATGCATTCTCCCATTCTTCAATTTCATCACACCAATTCACCTCTAACAGAAGTTGATGGGCTTAATCTATAGTATTTCAGACTTACTCTTCCAATGCCATTTCTCTTATTTAATCAAATACTTTTATCCTTGCCCTCTTGTGTATTGTTAGAAAGAAACCTCTTTATGAATCCTATGTCATAATACCTTTTTTTAAGCTCATGTCTTTTTGTTTCTAGATTTTTTTCTTTTAATAGGCTCTAAAGATATTTTGTTACTTGTGATTTCCTTGAAGGTTTATGTTTAAACTTCTCTTTTATTTCTGTTGTTTGGGTTAAGTCAAATAATCTGCTTACATTTATTTTGTTTTGTTTTCAAGAATATTTCAAATACCTTCCTCTTTTTTTGACTTTTAAAAAAATTACATTTAAAAACAATTTTTGACAATTGTTTTCTGACATTTTGCAATTCAGATTCTCTCCCTCCATTCCTCCATAAGGCCACAAATAGTCCAATAGAGGTTATATCAGTGTTTTCATGCAATACACATTTTTATTCCTTATGCTAAGACAAAAGACACATATCACACACATAATTGAAAAGAAGGAAATAAAGTGAAAGGTGGTGTTCTCTGATCTGCAATCAGATTCCAACATTTCCTTCTTTAGCCATGGATGGCATTTTTTATTGTGAGTCCGTTGGGATTATCTAAGGGCTCTGTCTTACTGATAAGAGTTTAATCCTTCACAATTGATCAACATAAAATATTTATATTTCTGTATACAATGTTCTCCTGACTCAGCTCACCTCACTCTGCATCACTTCATATAAGTCTTTTTGAGTTTTTTCTGAACTTGTCCTGTTTGACATTTCTTATGGCATAATGATATTCCTTTATAAACATGCACCATAACTTGTTCAGCCATTCCCCCTCAATTTCTGATTCTTTGCCACTATAAAGAGGGCTGCTAAAACATTTTTGAATAAGTAGGCCATTTCCCTCATCATTGATTTCTTTGGGATAAAGACTTAGAAATGGTGTTGTTGGGTCAAAGGTTATGCCTAGGTTTATGGCACTTTGGACGTGTTTCCATATTGCTCTCCAGAATGGTTGTATCAGTTCACAGTACCATCAGCAGTGTATCAGTTTTCCCACATTCCCCTCAAATATTTATCATTTACTTTTTGGTCATGTTAGTCAATCTGATAGGTGTGAGGTAGTATCTCAGAGTTGTTTTGATTTGTATTTCTCTAATCAATTGTGATTTTGGAGCATTTTTATATGACTTGATAGATTTAATTTCTTCACCTGAGAACTGCCCATTCATATCCTTTAACTATTTATTAATTAGGGAATGTTTTTTATTCTTATAAATTCAGTTCTTTATATATTTGAGAAATGAGGCCTTTGTCAAGAACATTTGCTATGAAAATTTCCTCCCAATTTATTGTCTACCTCTAATCTTAGTTGCACTGGTTACACTTGTATAGAAACTTGTTAATTTATATAATCAAAACTATCCTTTTCATTTTTGTAATGTTTTCTATGTCTTGTTGGGTCATAAATTCTTTCCTTGTCCATATGTCTGACAGGCAAACTTTTCCATGTTCTCCTAATTTGTTTATGGTATTACTCTTAATTTCTAGATTGAATATCCATTTTGATTTTATTTTGTTGTATGGAGTAAGATATTGGTATATGTCTAGTTTGTGTCATATTGTTTTCCAGTTTCTCCAGCAGTTTTTGTCAGATAGAAAGTTTATTGCCAATAGTTTGGATCTTTGGATTTATTGAACACAAGATCATTATGGTCATTCATTACTACATACTGCTTATCTAACCAATTCCATTGAGCCAGTATTCTATTTCTTTGCCATTACAAGATTGTTTTAGTGATTGTTTCTTTAAAGTACAATTTTAGAACTGATATGACCAGGCCTCCTTCCTTCACATTTTTTCATCAATTCTATTGATATTCTTGATCTTTTGTTCTTCTAGATGAATTTTGTTATTTTTCTTGTTCTAGGCAATGTTTTTGGGTACTTTGGTTGGTATGGCACTGAAAAGGCAAATTAATTTAGATAGAATTGTCATTTTTATCATATTGGCTTGGTCTATGTGTGAGCAATTAATATTTTTCCAATTCTTTATGTCTGACTTTATTTGTATTAAGAGTGTTTTGTAATTGTGTTCATAAAGTTGCTAAGTTTGTTTTGCTAAGTATACTCCTAGGCATTTTATATTGTATACATTTATTTTAAATGGAATTTCCTTTTCCATCTCTTGCTGTTGAGCTTTGTTGGTGGTAAATAGAAATGCTAATGATTTATGTGGGTTTATTTTGTATCCAGCAACTTTGATAATGTTTGTTCATTGTTTCTATAAGTTTTTTGTTTGATTGTCTGGGGTTTTTTATGTATACCATCATATCATCTGTAAAGGGTAAAGTTTTGTTTCCTCATTCCTATTCAAAATGCTTCCAGTTCTTTTTCTATTCCTATTACTGTAGCTAATATTTTTAGTATAATATGAAATAGTAATGGTAATACACATTTTTGCTTCATCCCTGATCTTATTGGGAAGGGTTCTAATTTATCATCATTATAGATAATGCTTGCTGATGGTTTTAGATAGATACTGTTTATCACCTTAAGGAAAACTCCTTTTATTCCAATGTTTTCTAATGTTTTTCTAAGGAATGGGTATTGTGTTTTGTCAAAGAATTTTTCCACATCTATTGAGATAGTCAAATGGTTTTTGTTAGTTTTGTTATTGTTGTGGTAAATTATGCTGATAATTTTCCTAATATTGAACCATCCCTGCATTCCTAGTATCAAGATCACCTGGTCATGGTGTATGATCTTCATGATATAATGCTGTAATCTCCTTACTAATATTTTATTTAAAATGTTTGCATAAATATTTATTAGATTGGTCTGTAGTTGCTCTTCCTGTGTCATAAAAGCAATTTGGAAATCATTCTTCCTCTATTTTTCCAAATGGTTTGTATAGCATTAGAGTTAAATTTTCTTTGATTGTTTGATAGAAATTCACTTGTAAATCCATTTTAAATTTCTTCTTCAGTGGTTGTGAATAAAATTTGGTTTTTCATTTTTTAAACTGGAAATGTGGTTTTATTTTTTTAATCAAACTAGCAAATAGTTTTTCAATTTTGTTTATTTTTTCATAAAATCTACTCTTTGTCTTATTTATTATTATAAGCCTTCTTACTTTCTACTTATCTCTTTAAGTTTCAAGATTTCCAATTTGGCATTTAATTGGGGATTTTTAATTTGTTCTTTTTTTAGTTGTTTTAGTTGCATGTCCAGTTCATTGATCTTCTCTTTCTCTATTTTATTGATATAAGAATTTAGAGATATATATTTCCCCCTAAATACAGCTGGGGTTGCATCCCATAAATTCTGTTATCTTGTCTCCTCATTGTCATCCCATAAATTCCGTTATGTTGTCTCCTCATTGTCATTCTCCATAATAAAATAATTGATTATTTCTATGACTTGTTTTTTGATCTATTCATTCTTTAGAATAAGATTATTTTGTTTCCAGTTGCTTTTAGTCTTTCTTTTTGTTTCCTTTTATTGAGTGCAATTTTTACTGCATTAAAGTCTAAAAAGGATGCTTTTCTACAATTGGTTGTGAGGTTTTTATGCCCTATTATATAGTTAATTTGTACTGCTGAGAAAAAGGTATGTTCCTTTCTGTTCCTATTCATTTTTCTCTAGAGGTCTATCATATCTAACTTCTTAAAAGTTCTATTTACCTCCTTAGCTTCTTTCTTTCTTTTTGTTGTTGTTGTTGTTGTTGTTGGATTTATCTACTTCTGAGAAAGGAAGGTGGAGTTCTGACACTTGTAACATTTTACTGTCTATTTTCTCTTGTAACTCCTGTAACTTTTTTCTCCTGTAACTTCTCCTTTAGGGACTTGGATGCACCTACATTTAGTATTGATTTTGTTTCATTGTCTATGGTGCCTTTTATCAAGATGGAAGTACCTTCTTTTATCTTTTAATTAGATAAATTTTTACTTTTGCTTTATCTAAGATCATGATTGCTACCCCTTCTTTTTTTTCTTTTTTCTTTTACTTTGACCAAAGCTTAACATATTCTTTTCCAACCCCTTTTCCTTTGTGTGTCTCTGCTTTAAATGTGTTTCTCATGGACAGAATATTGTGGGATTTGGTTTTTTAATTGACTCTGCTATCATTTTTTATGTTTTATAGGTAAGTTCATCCCATTCATATTCATAGTTATGATTAATAATTGTTGTTTCCTTTCATCTCATTTCCCCCCATTTGCCTTTCTCTCACCTTGTGGCCTTTCCATGTTTACAAGTATTTTGCTTCCAACTACCACTCCCCCTACTTTTCCCTAATTTTTGCCCATCCCCACCCCTTCTCTTATTACCCTTTCCCTCTTACTTCCCTGTAGGATAAAGTAGGTTTCTATATATGACTAACTGTGGGTGTTATTCCCACTTTGAGCTAATACTTATGAGATAAAGTTCAAGCATTGCCTGCCACACCTGACATCTTCCTCCACTGTGTTGATTCTTAGGAACCTCTTCATGTGCCTACTTTCCTGTTTTGTGGCACTTTATTCTCTATTTTTGTGTGTTTTGAGGGTATGGGTGACCTGAGCATCCCTTATTTCACCATCTTAGCTCCGAGCATGAAACTCTACCCAAATACCCCTCTTACTAAACATTTGTGTCTTTTTTCACTGACTATTTGGCACAGGTTTGCAGGGAATGTCAATTGGTGTTATATTTTGAGCTCCTTTGCCTTTTGGAATATATTATTTCATTCTCTTCTGAGGTTTCTGCCCAGTACAGAAGTCTTGATTTATTTAAATTTTGTTTCTTTTCTATTTGAAGGCATTTCTCCCAGTAATTTGCAGAATTTGTTGTTTATCATTGGAATTGTTACATTTAACCACTACGTTTCTTGGATTTTGAAGTATATTTTTTTCTCTAGAGATCATGTGCGGATTCCTTCTATTGGTACTTCATTTCTGTGCTGACAATTTCTAGGCAGCTTTCTTGTTTGTTTGTTTGTTTGTTTTTTGCATTGTAGTGTTCCAGTTTTTTCATTTGACATGTTCTTCTAGGTATTTATGATCCTTAAATTGTTTCTATGCATTCTCTTTTCAAGATCAATGTTTTCAAATGAAAAATAACTGAATAGTACATACTTAATAAATGTTAATTGATTGAATTTCCTTTAACTGCTAGGTGGAACAGTGGATAGAGTGCTGGGTCTGAAGTCAAGAAGACTCACATTTCCAAGTTCAGATCTGGCATCAGACATTTATTAAATATGTCACCCTGGGTAAGTCATTTAACCATGTTTGCCTCAGTTTCCTCATAAAATGATGAGGAACCATATCAAATGAGCTGGAAAAGGAAATGGCAAACCACTACAGTATTTTTGCCAAGAAAGCTCCAAATGGTTTCAGGAACAGTCAGACATGACTGAAATTATTGAATAACAACCCATAGCCACAAAATAAATTAAAATAAAACATGGCATTTTAAGGCAAGCTAACTGATAGCAAAGTACACCTGACAGGATATACTTCTTTCTTCCTCTGTAGTTCCCAATTTTGAGAGAAAGGAGTATATTATCTTAACAGTTCCCCAAAACTGAGTCTTCCTTACACTCTATCATAATTGGATTACTTTTTATCAACATAATCAATTATGTATTTCTATTCAATTCAAGTATAAGCATTCATTAAGAGTTCATAATTTGCTAGGTAGTATGCTATTTCCTGTAACTTAAAAAACAAAAAAGTACATTATCCTTGCTTCTTTGTACCTATGAGATATGTAAACAAATAAATAAAACAACTTTTTTGTTTGGTTAAATAAAAAGATAAGTATGTTTTGCTTGTATAGATATCATATATCTTTTAACACAATTATTGCTTACTTCTTGTCTTTCAGATTGTTCTTAACTCCAATATATTTGTATTTTCCGTCTATTGTTCTCTCTTTTACTTCTTTGGAGAGATCTACCACCAAAAATTCAAGCTTTTTAATTCTGCTAATTATTTCTGCTATGTAGGCCAGAACAGATTCTGCCATTTGTTCCCATCTAAATTCTTCTCTCAAGCTTTTGATAGATCTCCTGGAACATTCAAGGACATCCTACTGCAGTTCCATGCTTCTTGGGAATCTATAGAATTCTGCTTTTTTTTTTAATCAGATTTATTTATCAGTTCATTTCCTTTGTTTATAATATTAAAGATTTTGCAACTTTTAGATAACTTGCTTTTTATCTTCTCTGATATAAAATATATTTTATCTTCCCTGATTATTTATCTACTTGTGCCTTGGATTTTTAACTTTTTCGTCCTCGTGGTATTTATAGTGATTTAGGAATTTTTTTCCCCTTATGTTCTCCTGACACTCACTTTTCCACTTTTTATTTTCCTGGTAGCCTCTTTCTGTCATTTCATTTTTCACTTACCTTGGACTTTTCCCTAAGAACAATCTGAGGGGATATGACCAGCTCCAGCTAGATGCCAATCCCCTTTCCTTTAGGCCCAGTGCAACAACACATACTAGTTCTCTGACCTGTTCCTTCTATTATTTAGCTCTCTGGTTGGGCTGAATCAGGGTCTTACACCCTAAGCAGGCTTGGAGGAGAGTGAATTGGATGTATAGAGTAGAATTCCTTAGGCAGAGAACAGCCATACCCTCCTCTATACCCTGGTAGAATTGTTGCCCAGAATGCTGGGCAACAGCATTCAGTAGTAATATTGTGCCAGCACAATCTTTAGCAGCAGAAAAATTCCTGAGAAGGTCCCAGAGCACAAGTGTGTGGGGTGGTTTGGGTGCCCTGCTGGAATGTGAAGATTGTTAGAGGAGGAGTGCTAAATAATAATAGCCAACATTTATATGCTAGGCACTATGCTAAACTCTTTGTAATTATTATCTTCTTTGATTCTCATGATAACCCTGGGAAGTCGGAGATATTATTATATCCATTTTAAAGATGAGGAAATTGAGGTTAAGCTATGGTCACACAGCCAGTGAGTGTCTGAAGATGAATTTGAATTCCAGTTTTTCTGACTCTAGGACCAGTGCTCTATCACTATGCCACCTAGCTGACCTGCAATGAATGAGCACATAAGGGATTGGCATTCTCCCCTGCTAGTTAACAAGGCTGCTACCTTGTTGAGATTTTTCATCCTGTGGAAACAGCTAATGGTTCAGTCATAGAGTTCCTCTTTTTGTTTTGAGTTGTTGCTTTTTGAAAGTGAATAGGGACCAGTGAAAAGATCTAGACCTCTATTTTATTGATCTAACAACTCCCATTTTTTAATGTTCTTCCTCTTCAAACCATGTTATATTTATTTATCTGTGTATCTATTGCATCCCTAAATAGAATTGAAACTATTTAAACACAGGGACTGCTTCTATTTTGTCTTCAGATCACTAGCACCTAGTACAGTGCCTTCTATGTAGTAGGTGTTAAATAAATGTTTATTAAATAGAATTCAATTCAAATCACATCTCTTGAAGTGAGCTGCTTTGAATGGGGTGGATAGAGTTGCCACACATGAAGTAATAATATATCACTTCTAAGCCAGTCATTTAAAATAATTTCCAAAACAGATGCAGTTTTTCTCAAAGCTCTTGGACAACAAAAACAAGAAATAATCATCTGCAAAAAGTAAATGTGGGAAATATGCAACATCAGTCATGATTGTTTTTGTGTAGTCCAAAAAAGGCATTTGACTTGGTGGAAAAGCAGCAACATTGAACACATTGCACAACAGTGGAATAAATTCATGGTATGTTGACATCATCAAGGAGAGAAATGATAGTTTCAGAACGTTAAGGTCCAGCTGTTTATAGAGCCCTGAGAAATCAACATCACCAAGGAGTTAGACAAGAAAATCACATCTCTCTAAAACTACCCATGACTGTTAAATAAGCAGGGGATGTCCTGACATATATCCTGGGAGTCAATCTTCTGAGGCACACTTGAGATATAACAGTACAACTAAAAAACATTCCTTAAAGAAATAATTCATTAGAGAATCAGATATATTACTTCTGATAGCAAAGAATTAGAAACAATATAGGTACCCCCTCACTTGAGAATGCAGAATCAAATTGTAGTACATGAATATAATGGAATATTATTATATCACAAGATATGAAGAATTCAGAAAAACATGATCAACACATATGAAATGATGATGACTGAAGTAAGCAGAACAGGAAAACAATGTTCACAATACAACAATATAAACAGAGAGAAATAGAAAATGAAGTTGAATGTGTGAAAATTATAGTACCTGAAAAAAAGTTGTGAAAATGCATCTCTCTCTCCTTTCATTGTAGAAGTGGGCAGGGATTATGGACATGGAACATCACTTCTACCTTCAAATACGATTGATGGATGGGTTGCCTTTGCTGAACTTTTAAAATGTCATTTTTATTTATTACAAGAGAAGGCTGACTGGAAAGGGAGAGGGATATATTAAAAATGGACATGTAGAAGAAAAAGAGGAAGAGAAGAAAGAAATGGAAAAGAAAAAGGAGAAGGCTCATACCAACCTAACTTTACTTCCTTTTTTGATTATATTCAGAGGTACTCTAAACATTTATAAGCAGTGGGCTTCCTCAAAGCATATGAAAAAATCTCTTTCACTATCTTTGAGGATAAATTGTGGGATTGTAGTATAAAGGGGTAGGAGGATAGGGGGGAGCAATCATTTATTAAGCACCCTCTATTGCTAGGCACTAGACTAAGCACTTTACAAATATTATCTCATTTGATTCTTACAATAATCCTGTGAGGTAGAGTCTATGGACTTAATAATAGTACAGTTTGTTGTTGTTCAGTTGGTCTTTTCAGTCTGTCAAACTCTTTGTGACTCCATTTGGGATTATCTTGGCAAAGATACTTGAAGTAATTTGCCATTTCCTTCTCTAACTCATTTAACAGATGAGGAAACTGAGGCTAACCAGGTTAAGTGACTTGCCCAGGGTCATACAACTAGCAAATGTCTGAGGCCAGATTTGAATTCAGGAAGATGAATCTTCCTATCTCCAAACTGGACACTATCCACTACACTATCTAACTGCCCTCATAGTACAGTTAAGTGAATTCAAACCTAGTTGATTTTCTGCATTCCAAGAAAGGTGGCTGGTGGTTCAGTAATAACCTGGAGAAAGGTCTCAAATGAAGACCTTAGGATTCTGACCTGGCTTGGCCTTATTCTCTGCAACATCTTGGTGGAAGGCCAGGAATGTCCATCAGATTAGTGGATGTCATCATAGGTCACATTTCTATAGAACATTAAAGCTGACAAAGTGCTTTCCCCACAAAAGCCCAGAAAAGTAGATAGCACAAATAATATTATCCTAGACTTATATGTGGAAAGTCTAAAAGCCAAAGTCCTTTCCCCAGAGGTACACAATTAGAATCTGAACAAAGACTTCAATCCAGGTTCTTCCTGGCTCCAGCAACCATGTCCATTCCATTCTGCTACTAGCACATTAGACAAAAAAAATGTGATTCAAAAAAGGTCTTGATGAGCTGCTAAAACAAGGTGCCAAATCTAATAAGGTGGAAGTTAAGAAGGGGAAAAAACCCATAGTTCTAAAATTAGGTCCAAAAAAATTAACAGCATGAGTGCAGAATGGGTAAGATGTAGTTGAACAATAATAGTTCACGTGAAAAGAGATTAGGGATGTTAGTGGCCTGTGAACTCACTATGATTCCATAGCAATATGTGGTAGCCAAAAGTGCTAATACTACTTTTAATTAAATAAGGTATGTGATATATGGTTTGATGTGACAGCATTCCAGATCTGTCTAGTTTTTTGGGTTCTGGCCACTTGGATTTACTCCAAGCTCCTTCTGCTTTGGAAATGCCTCCTCCAGTTTTTTAACACCTCCTCTTCCTGCCCTTTTTTGGAAATTTCCAAGTCCCTCCCAATCCCTAGTGCTTCATTGCCTAAGACATCAGAGATATGAAGTCAGTCAGATCCCTAGGTTCTTAAATAAGGACTCAATCCCTCTTTGTATTAAACAGAAGGACTTCTACAATCTCTGACTGCTACCTGGTATGAAGGTCCTGGGTGTCTCATAGATTGACTAGAATCAGAACTACAACTAAGACTAAGACTAGGAAGAGTGATAAGAGTTTGGTGGAACATGGGTGTTCCAGGTCTGTGTTCCAGGTCTGTGTTCCAGGTCTGTGTTCCAGGTCCTAGGACAGTCCTTAAGGGTTATCAATGATCTTTCTTTTTCCTCTAACTCCAGTCTGAAGATCCTCAAGATTTCAGAGACTTCCCTGACTGATTCTGCTCCTTTGTTCCTGCACCTAAATGTCTTATTCCATTTTGTAAATTAAAACTCATAGTACTAGAAGTCTATTTACACATAGCCTGTACGATCTTTGTGAAACCTTATTAAAGCCTCAACTACTGGAACAGATTGAGACACCTAATCAGATCACTTTTAAAATACTGTATCCAATTTGTGATAGCACACTTTAATATGGGCAATGCTAATCTAGAACATATCTGGAAGAAGATGACCTGAAAACATACCATAAGAGAACTGACTAAAGGAACTAGTGCTATTTAACCTGGAGAAGAGAAGCCTTAGGAAGGAAGTAAACGATAGTGTAGTCAAGTATTCCAAGAGTTGTCACATGAAAGAGAGATTAGGTTTGTTTTGCTTGGCTTCCATTGACAGCACTCAGACCAGTGTGTGGAAGTTGTAAAGAAGTAAATTTAGGCTCACTAAGAGGGCAGTTTCCTAATACTGAGAGCTATATTGGTAGAGAATGGGCTACGTTGGGAGGCACTGAATCTCCATCGCTGGACATCTTCAAATAGGGGCTTGATTACCACTTCTTGGCATAGACATAGAGAAAATAAAATTTTTAATACTGGCTCAACTACATCAGGAATTCTCAATATTTTTTTCACAGCAGTCTGGTAAAGTCTTTGGTTTCCTACTGAAAATAATTGTTTAAATGCATGAAAGAAAATGCATAGAATTACTAATGATACAATTTATATTGAAATGTGGTTATTAAAATTACTTTTTTTTTAAGAATTATCTTGTGTCTTAGAATCAATACATCAGTTCTAAGATAGAAGAGTGGTAAGGGCTAGGCAACTGGGGTTAAGTGACTTGCCCAGAATCACACAAATAGGAAGTATCTGAGATCATATTTGAACTCAGGACTTCCTGTCTCTAGGACTGGCACTATTATCCATTATCCCACCTCACTACCCTATGAACATATTTAAAAAAAAACAAGTTCCTAGACTTTAGTTTACATTAGCACTAAATGTCCTCTGAAATTCCTTCTAACTCTGAGATTGTGTGACTTTTAAATGCTTTGGAATTGTTGTTCTGGCATAAATGGGATCATCTTATAATAATAATGGTAATAACTGTAATAACAATTCGCCTTTATAAAGCACTGTGCAATTACAAAGCATCACCTTGAATGATTGCAATTTCATTTTAAAGGAAGTATTATTTTCATTTTACAGAAGAAAAAAACTGAGATTTATAAAAGTCACAGTGATATACCTCACTTGTAATAAGAGCTAAAATCATGGGGTTAATGTTCTTTCCATAATATTTCATTTGGAAATATAGTTCATACATCCTTAATATTTAACTAAAATTGTTCATTGCCTTTCTTTTTATGCCTCTAAGTCATTTCATAAGGTAGCTAGATGGTGCAAGGGACAGAGTGCCATCCCCGAAGACAGTAAGACTCATCTTTATGAGGTCAAACCTGGTCTCAGACTCTTACTGGCTCTGTGACCCCAAGCAAGTCACTTAACCCTTCTTGCCTCAGTTTCCTCTTCTGTCAAATGAGCTGGAAAAGGAAAGAAAACCATTCCAGTATCTTTGCCAAGAAAACTCAAAAAAGGGTCACAAAGAGTCAGATAAAATCGAAACAACTGAAGAACAACAAAAAACATTTTATTAAGTATTGCATCCAGGATCCCTACAAATGGGCATGAAACAGATTTTATTGTCCATATTTATGTTAGAGAAAGTGGAGCACACTGGAATAAAGTAATTCATCTGTGACTAAAATGAGTCAAAAGCAGAAATGAAAATAAACTCCAGATTTCTTGACTTATAGCAAGTCATTTTCTCCTATATTTTTGCTCCTTGTTATAATGTACTGTGTTTTTGTTTTTATCTTCCCCAGATTTCTTTTTATAAATATACATTAAATTTTATTCAAGTACAAGTGCTTTTAATTATAATTTCACTGGTTTATAGAAAACCTGACTTACTCATTAAGTATGAGAAGGAAAAGAAATAACTTCCAGATCTTAGAAACAGAAAAAAACAAATTCCCCACATCCTCACTTTGGAAAATCTTCACCACATCAAAAGGTTCATTCACCAAAGGTGCGTCATGGGGCAGCCAGGTGTCTCAGTGGACAGATAGGTAGGCCCAGAGACGGGAAGTCTTGTATTCAAATTTAGTCTTAGATACTTTCTAGCTGTATGACCCTGGGCAGGTCACTTAGCCTCAACTGCCTAGGCCTTATCAGTCTTCTGTCTTGGAACTAATACTTACCATTGATTCCAAGACAGAAGGTAAGAGTTGTTTTTTTAAAAAATCCTATGAACTAGGCAAGGGAATAAAGTACAGTTATCTTTTCCATGTTGCTGGAATTGGGGGCACAGTGCCCTCCATGCTCTATAAAATCCACATAAAATTTTAGGGGGCAGCCAGGTGGCTCAGTGGATTGAGAGCCAGGCCTAGAGATATGAGGCCTTTGGCTCAAATTTGGTCTCAGACATGTCCTTTGTGTCCCTTGGCACTTAACTCTCATTGCCTAGACTTTACCAAAAGGTAAGGATTTTTATTAAAAAAAATACCATCATCTTCTTAGGGCTAAGCCCTGAATTTCATATATTTATTTATCTGTTGGCAAATGAGATATTGATTCAGGCATCTTTGGGAAGTTACCATCATAATCTTCACATAAAACAATATTGACCTGACAAGCATGATATATAAAAAACAATAAAAATAGATAAGACCAAAAACCATTCCATAGTATAAGTAGTCAATATATAAAAATTGTTTCCAGAAGAAGAAATTCAAAAGATTAATGACTTTTTTTTGGGGGGGAGAGGGGATATCAAATCATTAATAACAGAAAATTTTGCTTCCTTTTAATTTCCACTTCTTGTTCTAGTTCTGGATTCAAGGGCCAAATAGAATGAGGCCCATTCCATTTCTATAAGAAATCCCTTCAGATAACTGAAGACACCTATCATTTTCCTTTTATGTCTTTTTACTTTTCCTGGCTAAATACCCAGTTTCTTCAAGCAACCCTAATATAACATGGGATTGAGCCCCTTACCACCCTGGTTACCCTACTCTGGATTTTGTTTAATATTCATGCTTTGTAATGGACAGATTTTCAGTGTGGTACCAAAAAGTAGCTGTGATGACGTCATGCATGATCTGACCAGAACAAAGTAGAGCTACCTCCCTCTGTTTGGACTAAGAACTCCTTTTAATGCAATCTTGTTTTATTTTATTTTATTATATTTATATATATGTATATAATTATATATAAAAAATAAATTTTATTTAATGTGGCAAATTAATGTGGCAAAATGCCACAAACTTATATTAAGCTTATGGATCAATAAAAGGTCTAAGTCATTCACACATGAAATGCTTTCAAGTCTAATCTCTTCCATCCTGTACCTGTAAAGATGATTCTTTTTAAAATCCAAATATGAAGCCTTATATTGATCACTATGAAAGAGCATTTTCTCAGTTTCAGTCCATTATTATATCCTTTTTAACATTTCTTTGCTCCTGACTCTACCATCTATCTAGTTGATGAACAATCCCTCTTGGTTTCATTTAATGGGTTAATTTGATGGGAATACTATCAATAACTTCATCCAAGTATTTAATAAATATTTTGAACAAAAGAGAATTCAAAATCTGAAGATAAACCAATATACTAGAGATATTTTGTTGTCCAGTGCTGCCTTGACTCTTGTGTAGTTGTAATAAATCCTTCACAGATCCCTTGGACTACACTGTTGATCGGGTTTTCTTGGCAGATACTGGAGTGATTTGCCATTTCCTTCTCCATTTGGATTAAGACAAATGGAGGTTTGTTTTGCCTCTCTAAGGGTCACACAGCTAATAAGTTTCTGAGGCCAGATCTGAACTCAGGTCTTCCTGACCCAAGGCCCAGCACTCTAGCCTCTAAGCCATCTAGAGCTGCCTCTACTAGAAACATTACTACAACATAATCAGAACAATTAAATTCAGTTTAATATTTATTAATATTTTATTGGATTATGATCTCATCCATGTGGCCATTCCCTCCATGAGTGGAAATTGTGACCCTTCCATGTCTCCTAATCTTATATTTTTATTGTCCTTGTCCTTCCAATAATTTTCTGTAGGTTTTTACCTAAAATGCTGATGTGATGGCTTTCTTCTTGGTTTCTTAATATCCAATAAATATCCACCACCTCCTCACCATCACCCCATTATTCTAATACCATGTACTATTGACTCCCTAGAAATATCAGCAAATGTTCCCAAACCATAAAAATCACCAATTTAAGCAATATTTTCTGGTAACTATTGAAATTCCTTGAGCCATACAATTATTATCCTTCATAGTCCCTGCATAATTAACTAGCCTTTTCTGTTCACAAACATTATTGGGCATTATTGGCAATAGTCTTTCTATTTATCCACTGTGCATTTCTTTATTGCTCTTTGGGTCGACTGAAATTTTGATTCCTTTGAAATCATAATATCCTATGATTCACAGTCATATACCTCATCAGGAAAGTATTAGCATTTTTAAGATAAGCTTTTGTTGCAATTAGAGACTTGGAATCATTGAAAGCATTGTGACATTTCCCAAATGCTTCTAGCCCATTCTGATTCTCCCATTCAATGATTAAAGAAAGGATGTGAGCATTTATTAAGCACCCACTGTGTTCCAAGCACAAATATAATCTTTTTTAATCCTCACAACAATTCTGGGAGGTAGGTGCTATTATTATTCCCATTTTATAGTTAAAGAAACTGAGGCAAGAAGAGGATGAGTGAATTCTTCAGAGTCCCACAGTTAGTAAGTGTTTGAGGCCAGATTTGAATTCAGGTCTTTCTAACTATCCACTGCTCCATAAATGTCTTGTATCAGCCAAGATTATTAACCATCTGCAATGTTTCTCCAACCGATAAATATTAATTGGGTGATCATCCAATTTGATGTCATAATTTTAACAACCTGTACATACTTTTTTTGTTGTAGACATAAAAACCTCATTGATAAGTCCTTTATACAATAGCCATAATATCAATTTGTAATTTTACAGTAATTTTTATAAATTTTGTAAATTTTTGTAAAAAAATACAGTAAAATTTACAGTAATGTAATTTTTACAGAAATACAGAATTTCATCTGTAGAAAATTGCTCTTTTCATTTGGATATTGTGAAAGACATTCAATGGAAGATGCCTTTGCTGAACACATATATTATTCACTTAACATTTATATACAGAATATCATTTCAAAAGTATGGTTGTATCTCTGTAGAAATATATATATATATATATAAATAGATAATATGAGATTTCTTTATTTGTATATTAATATATTAGAAATGTTTATATATTTCATGTATTTCTTCATATATGTGATATATAAAAGGAAATATATAATCTTGATAAAATATATGAGATACCTTGCTGCAGCATAAGGCTGCATTTTACTCTGCTAAATCAAACACTTTGGTGGAGGAAGAGGGTGATAATTAAGCAAACACAGCTAGATCATGTATTCGCTACACTCTTGAATCATTTGTGTGCAGCTGAAAATATGGTCCTTTATAGAAAATTGTTTGTGAAATCCTGCCAGTTCCCTTCTTACATTTCCATACGCAATGCCCTGAATACAAGCATAAACAATTCTCATAATTTGATGGGTTGTTGATGCTGTCTTGGTAGTCTTGGTGGTAAAAGTACTTTTTTGCTCTTTTAAATTCTTTTTGATGTACTCTCCTCCCTGAGATACTATAAAAATATATTCCTGAATGCTTTAAAGTTGTATCACTTCCATGTATAGGGTTCTTCTATATGCTTCTTGTGAAGTCCAGTGGCTTTTTGGTTTTTCTGGCTCCTTCTTTATGTAGAAAGAAATTGAATAAACTTTTCAAAGAAATGATAATTATCACAGCTGGTGTCTTTATTTTTATCTATTTCATATTTTTTTGGCATTAAAAGACTCCTTTAATAGGTGAATACAATAGTGGTGCAATTGTACCCAGTATCTCCTATAATCATTATCCTGTATTTAATTTGGTATTGATTTTTAACCTTGGCTCTAGTGTAGCCAATTATCTCTCCAACTTCACACATATGGTTACAACATAACTTCCAGATTAGCAACCAACCACTTCCTATTGGTTAAGATTTAGTTAATTTTATTTTTTTATCTATATGTATGTGATTTGCTTGGTACTCGCGATGACCAAAGGCCTTTAACTCTCTTCTTGAATAAGGCACTCATGAGTAGTCTGTAAATCATGATTATCATTCATTTCTTAATCTTGACCCAGGTTTTTAACATTGTTTCCATCTTTGGTGAGCATGTTTACATTGAAGTCTCTGATCAAATTATGCACTGACTTGCTTTGGAGGAGATTTTTTAAGGGTTTCCTCTAGTTTCTTAGCTTTTTTATCTTTACAACAAAACTTTATCATACAATCTGCAATTATGTTCATCAACATCTGCCATCACGAAAGCTGCAAGGTGAAATGACAAAGTGGCCCCTGAAATTATGTTTCTTATTGTTTTTGAAGATAAAACCAATGTTACCAATTCTTTTGTTCTTTGAATAGAAGAATCTTTGAAATGCAAACAGACGAGACCAGGGAACCCTAGAACAGTGAAGACATTTGAACTACTGGAAGAGCTAGATGATGAAGTGCTTATAGTGTAAAAAAGGGATAAAAAGTTTCTCTTCAGATTCTTACTATCTTCAAGTGAAATAGTGATAAATATTTAGATCAGGTATGGTTTTACTAGGAAATAAATGAGAAAGAAGGGAAGGAATTTATTATTTCCATAATTGGGGTGCATGAGAAAAACATGTAAACAAAGAGGAAAGCATGAGTTAGAGAGCATTTTAGGAACCTCACTCATTTAAATCAAACCAAAAAGAGGTTTGAATACACAGACATACAATACACATGTGTACACACACACACACATATATGGAAGAAATATATTAAACTCAATAGAAAAAAAAAACGAATAGGAACAGAAAGATGAGAATGGCTTTCATGAAGGAAGGTAAAGGGGTAGTAGAGTGTGTTCTGTGGATAGAAAGCCAGGCCTGGAGATGGGAGGTCCTGGGTTCAAATCCGACCTCAGACATTTCCTAGTTGTATGACCCTGGGCAAGTCACTTAAGCCCTATTGCCCAGTCCTTACCACTCTTCTGCCTTGGAATCAATGCATAGTATTGATTCCAAGAGGGAAGGTAAAGATTAAAATAAGAAAGAAAGAAGTAGAGGAGGGAATAATTATAAGCAAAATAAACTCCGATTTTGGAGAATTGAATTCTGGTTAATGCAACCATCAATTATAACTCCAGAAGGCTGATGATAAATCATGCTTCCCACCTCTTGGCTGAGAGATGATAGAACAGAGGTGCAAAATGAGACATACGTTTTCAGGCAAAGCCAATATGTGAATTTTCTTTGCTCAACTATACTCACTTGTTATAAGTCAAGGCTTATATTTGAGGGGAGGAATAGCAAATGAGGTAGTAGTAGTGATGCAAAAAAAAAACACAAAAAAGAAAAGAACATCACAGGAATATTTTAAAATATACAGAGGAGAATAGAATGAGATTCCAAAAGGGACAGAGATAAGCAAAGCATTACTGTGATATTATGTTGCTCTTACCATGTTAAATTTAATATGTACTGTTAAAAAGTATTTGATTTACAGTTTCATATACAAGACTCTCTGTTCTTCTTTGTATATAGAAATATTCTTATTTATTGATGTTTATCAGGTTCACAATTTAAAAAAAGAAGAGAGGAAAAGAAATCCAGCTGAAGGAGAAGGGTTTAGGAGGAGATCCAATCATAAGGATTACAGGAAAAGATGGAAGAACAAAAGGAGAAGTAAACTTGAGCTTAAGGAAAGAAGAACTCAATGAAGAGAAGGAGAAGAAAGAGGAGGAGATAGAGGAAATAGAGGGGGGAAGGGAATGAGAAAAGGTAGCAAATAAGGATAATTCAAGGAGAATAATTAAGAAAAGAAGTTGAACACTAGCAATAGCAATTAGAGAAGAAAAAGAAATTAAAGGCATTAAAATAGGCAAGGAGGAGACCAAGTTATCGCTCTTTGCAGATGACATGATGGTCTACTTAAAGAATCCTAGAGATTCAACCAAAAAGCTAATCAAAATAATCAACTTTAGCAAAGTTGCAGGATACAAAATAAACCCACATAAGTCATTAGCATTTCTATATATTTCCAACACAGCTCAGCAGCAAAAACTAGAAAGAGAAATCCCATTCAAAATCACCTTAGACAAAATAAAATACCTAGGAATCTATCTCCTGAGACAAACACAGGAACTATATGAACACAACTACAAAACACTCTCCACACAACTAAAACTAGATTTGAGCAATTGGAAAAACATTAACTGCTCATGGGTAGGACGAGCCAATATAATAAAAATGACCATCCTATCCAAACTTATTTATCTATTTAGTGCCATACCCATTGAACTTCCAAAAAATTTCTTTACTGATTTAGAAAAAAACATAACAAAGTTCATTTGGAAGAACAAAGTATCAAGGATATCCAGGGAAATAATGGGAAAAAAATACAAAGGAAGGGGGTCTTGCAGTCCCAGATCTCAGACTATATTATAAAGCAACTGTCATCAAAACAATTTGGTATTGGCTAAGAGACAGAAAGGAGGATCAGTGGAATAGACTTGGGGCAAGTGACCTCAGCAAGACAGTATATGATAAACCCAAAGATCCCAGCTTTTGGGACAAAAGTCCACTATTCGATAAAATCTGCTGGGGAAATTGGAAGGCAGTGTGGGAGAGATTAGGTTTGGTTCAACACCTCACACCCTACACCAAGATAAATTCAAAATGGGTGAATGACTTGAACATAAAGAAGGAAACTATAAGTAAATTAGGCAAACACAGAATAGTATGCATGTCAGACCTTTGGGAAGGGAAAGACTTTAAAACTAAGCAAGACTTAGAGTCACAAAATGTAAAATAAATAATTTTGACTACATCAAATTAAAAAGCTTTTGTACAAACAAAACCAATGTAACTAAAATCAGAAGGGAAGCAACAAATTGGGAAACAATCTTCATAAAAACCACTGACAAAGGTTTAATTACTCAAATTTACAAAGAGCTAAATCAATTATACAAAAAGTCAAGCAAATTATTAGCTATGTGGCACTGGGCAAGGAAATGGATGTTCATATACAAGAAACAATGGTAAGGTCACTTTGGCTAGACTAATGAGTATATGAAGGATGTATGTATGTATGTATATGTGTGACACAGCTGGAAATGGATGAGGAAGCCAGGTTGCAAAGGACCTTAAATTCCTAATAGAGGAGTATACATTTGATTCTGAAGGTAATAGGAAATCACTCAAATTTATTGAGCAGATAAGTGACATTGTTAGATCCATGGTTTAGGAATGAGTCTGGCAGTGTGACCCTGAGCAAATCCTTTAACTCTTCTTCAGTTTCCTTGTGTGCAAAATGAGAAGGAAATGGCAAACTACTTCAGCATCTTTGACAAAAAATCCTCAAGAGTCAAACACAATTGAAAAAACTGAATAACAAAAAGTAAAGTGTGCACAATACCCTTTGATCCAGTGTGTTCAGAGTGGGCCACAACAGGGAAAGCCAAGAGAGGGAGATCAGTTAAAAACTCTTACAGTAGTCTTAGTGAGAGATGATGACTATCTGAGCTAGGGCAATAACTATGAGTGAAGCCATTGGTTTTTTCTGATGTTAAAAAATGCCTGCACTTAGATGTAAACTTGGCTCAGGCCTGAGCATATATCTGTAGCTACAAGGTATGAAGCCAAATCTTACATCTCTTAGCCAAGGACAACTTCTGCTTGGTAGACAGGTACAACGTGTGAGAAGCTGATAGAAGCTCTATTTCAGATACACCATTACTCATGCAGCAGGTACTAGCCACATTTCCAGAAGTTGGGCATGAGCACAGCTCCATGCAAGTTGTCCAAATGTCCTGGTTAAACTCAGGTAAGTGCACCTGCTGATGCAACAAATACATCACCTCTGAAAGCATTACATAAGTCATGTTCATGGAAACACCATAGTTTTAATATTTTCTCTATGGTTCAAGTCTGAATAAGGAAATAATCAAATGTGGTCTGACTAGCTGTCAAACCACAGACCTTGATGCAGAGCTATCTAAACATTCTTTGGTCTTCAAGAGAAATGCTTCAGACAATAGAGTTCATTTGAGGAATCTTACCTTTGTCCTTAAGGCAGTGTTATCTATTGGTTAGGAGGTGGGACTTGTACTTGGGAAGGGATGGGTTTAAATTCTATGTCTGACAGCTTCCCAGATGTTACCCTGGGCAAGTCTCTGAACCTCTCTCAGCCTCAATGTTCTCATCTTTAAAATGAGAGAATTAGGTTAAATGACCTTTAAGTATCATTCCAGTTCCAGGTTTATGATCCCAAGACTCTACTCTGTTTTTTTGAAACTGGATTTCCCTAATCCCACCCAGGCTGGATTGCAATGGCCACTCGGGGGCCTGATCCTGATATCAGTTATTGCAGAAACTTTATAAGCCACTCCGTTGTTTGGCCCTGGTTAGGTTTACCCCCGATTAGGCAACCTAATGGCCCCTTGCCACTGAGGGCTCATCCTATTAGTGCTGGACTAAATGCAGAACCCTGGCAGGCTTTAACCCTACTGCATCTCAGAACACCTGAACTCAAGAAGTTCACCAGCCTCAGTCTCTCCACTAGCACAGACTACAGAAGATGCACACCAACACACTCAGCTGCTGTTCCATTTTTTAGAAAGTCCACACATATGATAGTAGGTGAAATAGAAAAAAAAAAAGAAGAATTTTTCCCCTTTCTTCTACTTGAAGGACCAAAAGGGCAGACTTGATTCAAGGAATGTCATATCCCTTTAAGGCGCCACTGAGGTGAAACTGGAGAAGCCTCTGACAGACCCATCAGTAGCACACAGCCTGTTCCACACTGCTGAGGCAGCTGCCTAGTTCGAGTCCAATAAAAGCATTTCAGAGCCTACTCCTGTCTTTCCTGCCCCCACACAAAGACAATCAGGTGACACAGTAGGTTATGAAAGCAGCCCATCCATCCAAAGAGCAGAGCAGAGGGTGCTGGGAACTTGGAGACAAATAGTAGGAAACAAGGAATAATGCTCAAAAGGGGGCAGATAATTAAGAGGATGTCACCCCAAGCAGATTGTCTGAAAGATGTCTTCTCGGCACTTCTCCAGGGGGCTCTCCCTCTGATTTTGCCAGACTTACAGACACCTGTTGTGGCATTGTAAAAGGCTGTTCTTCTGGAAGTACTGGGCTATTAATGCTAGTACTGTTGCACAAGGCTTCTCACCCCACAAAAATACAGTCGCCTCAGCAGTTGGAGACCAATTGATTGGGGAGGAATGATAAGCTTAAGGGAGAGCCAGTGTGATGCAGAAGAAAACCTAGGGAATTCAGTGACACAACACAGGTCTCATCATCACTGTGGCAACTTCCTTAAATTCTGAACTTCAGTTGTGGTTGGACCAGAAGAGTTTCTAAAGTCTCTTTCCAGCTCTAAGATGCTATAAATGATCCATATGAGTCAGAGCTTGTATTCTTTTGACTTGGGTATAAGCCACCTTAACGAGAAATGCCTATAAAAGAGAGAGGGCTTTTCTGCAAGGCTAACACCACAAAGGGCAAAAATAAGTTACATAAGGAGCTATTCTTGGCCAGGAGCAAAAATTAGTTGTATCTGCACCCTGAATATGAGGATGGAAATAAAAGCCAGTGGTTATATGAGGGTCAAAGGATTTGGAGCTGAAATATCAGGTCCTCCAGTGCAAAAGTAAAATCCCTTCATTTTACAGAGGAGAAAACTCAGGAGGACCAAGATGTTAAATAACTTGCTCAAGGTCACATGGGGGCAAAGTTGAGATTCCAGTCCAGATCTGCTGGTTCCAGGGGAATCAGTGTAAGCACTTATCATTGCTCTTACCCCTATAAAGTGTGCCTCATTTATACATGCCTTTGTAAATACTGCTGACATTCTCTTTTTAAGCAAGTGATGTTTTTGTTTTGTTCTGGTAATAATAATATGTTATATGCCATTCACTATGCTTTCTGGATTACTCCCAATGGGTCATGATATGATGATAAAAATTAGCATCAGAACTTGAGATGGAACATTTAAACAAACAGAAGAACAAGGAAAGTGTCATGTAATTTTTAAAAAACCCATTAAAGAAAGGGGTTTAAATGGTGTCATGTCATAGCGACATCAAGGAGAATTGAGAAGTTAGAGAATCACTAGGTTGGAATATAATTTTTATATAGGAAAAAGGTTAACCATTTTTATATACCCTGGATTAGTCCACAAGAGCCTATTTTACCCACAATATAATGTGATTTGAGGGCAAAGACTTTGTTTTGGTCTCTCTAACTAGCTCAAGGTGACTTGCACATAGTGATTACTGATTAAATGTTTATTGAATGCAATAACATGAGTGAAATATGGTGCATTTTGAAGGAAGGACAGTTTAAGAAATACATCATTCCCATGTTAGTAATTAAACCATAGAAATGATTTTATATATGTTATGTAATTTGAATAATAGTGTTTTATTTCTCCTAAATATTGGCATTAAAGGGAAATCACATTAAAACAATTCTGTTGATAGATTATTCCCAATGACATGATTTCATGAGACAGCCCGCAAGTGTTAGAAGTACATTCTGTGGCCCGCAAGTGTTAGAAGTACATTCTGTGGCCTTGAAATAAAATCTTTCAATAGAAATAGTTGACATAAAAGGATGGGAATTATACTCACTAGATCAAATTCATCTATCCATCCATCCCTTCATTCAAAAAAAAAAACAACTGAGGCTGGGGCAAAGGGCTATGTTAAACAATGCAGAGATATAAAGAAGAATAAGGAACAGAATATCCTTAAAGGAGATTACAATCTAAAAGGGAAAATAATACTCTTACAATTTGGAGGGAGAATAAGCTATAACTATGATACAGTAGCCTATGATGAGTCATAACAGAGGTACAAATAAAATGACATGCAAGTTCACAGAAGGGAAAGTCCACTTTTGGTTCAGAGGACCAAGGAAAACCATGGAGAAAGACATTTGAACTAGACATTATTGAATAGATGGGAATTTGAGTGGCAAGAATGAAGGGACTTTCCTCTAAACAGAGGGAAAAGAACAAGCAAAGAAACCCTAGAATCCTGACATCTAGATTCAAGTCTCAATCTATCACTTACCAATTAGATGACTTTTGGCAAGTCATTTCATTCAATTTTATTTAAGTAAACACTGTTGATATGCTCACTACAGATAAATCAAGTCTTGGGAAATCCCAAGGACAGATTGTGACAAAATTCTATAAGAAATTTGAGGAGAAAAGATCTGAGAAGGCTTAAAATCTGTTTCCTCATATTTAAATGGAGATAATAATACTCTTATTACCTTTCTTATGAGATTATTTTAAGAGTCTACTTGATGAGGATTAAATGAGGTTTATGAAAGTACTATATCATTGTAAAACTCTTGTTATTGTTATAAGTTCTTCTTAGCTCATTTCTGTAATGACTTCTGAAGATTTTATCTTTTAACTTCGGTAGATGTGTTCATTGATTTTCTTCTCTCTACTTTTTGGTGTTTTTTCCAGCTCAGGCTGTTGTTCAAATGTGTCAACAACTCTTATGTTCCATTAATTTGGAGAACACCTCCTGAGTCTTATCAATAACACATTAACTTTGAGGGTCTAGAAGGCTTGTGTAACTGATGTGAGCTCAACGCTTCACAGATATAAAAAAAAGGTTTGAAAAAACAACAACACCTATTCTATTGCTATGTCTGCCAAAAGGAGCACGAAGATAATTACATTCAGGGGGTTGTTAACTCTTTCAGCCCTCTAAAGTTTATTTAGTAAATAACCAGTTCCGAGGGTCTAATGTCAAGAAAAAGGGACAGTTAATTATCCCATCTCATCATAAAATCAAGCCCAATTTGCTACCACAGGATTACTACTTGAATAAATCTATTATTTGATGCCAAGCAAGATATGTTTTTATAAGAAAAATGGAGAGATTCTTTTAATACCTAAACTCCTATTATGTCTGAAATGTCTTTAATTGGATTTATGGAACAATATAGGTTTGTGTTCCAAAAATATACTGAAGAGGGTCAAATAAAAGTAAACTTAGCAATATATTTAAAGAGTTTCTAATGTGAACATGTATAATTTGATCACATAAGCATTTCAGCAATTAAAAAGTCATATCAACTGTCATTTACATAATACTTTTATGTTCATGACAATAATGTGAGGTAGATAGTATAATTATTCCCATTTTTCAGATTAAGAAACTGAAGCTGAGAAAGATTAAATTATCCTGAACTACTTGCTATTCCTTATAGATAACACACGTTCCCCATGCCTGAAATGCTCAGCCTCCACAGTATTCTTATTTTCCCTGACTTCCTTCAAATCTCAGCTCAATTCTAGCCTTCTTCCTGTGGGTGTACTGGATAATCCTACATCCTAGGCCCTTCCCAATGAGATTACTTCCCTCCTACTCTCCTTAAATGCAATTATTTATGCACTGGGATATAAGCTCTTTAGGTTAAGGACTTTTCTTGACTTTCTGTGCACTCTTAGCATTTACTATAATTCCCAGTACATAATTACTTAATAAATGTTTTACAAGTTGATTGATTGCCTATAGTTGCAAGCATCAAAGGCAGTATTCAAAACCAGTTTACTTATGTCTAACTCACTATACTAACCTAATCAGCAGGTTTTTTAGAATTAGAAGACTGTAGATGTTATCTAGTTCAATTCTCTCTTTCTAGAGATGAGGAAAGACCTAGAAAAGGGAGAAATGAGGCCAAGATCATAGAATACCTTTAGTAGTTCTAGATAGAGTTGGGCTAGGACAGGAATTCAGGGCTCCTGACTCTTGACTCTTAATCCCCAGATCTATGCCCTATATGACTCATTTTACAGTTTATAGGAAAAAGAAAGGAACTACATTTTCAAAAACCATTCTACTGATCTCAATAAACAGAAATTTTTATACTTTTTTTAATATATCCATAGGAAAGTCTAGTTTGAAAGGGTTTTTGAAAATTGTTAAAATTCCTGTAATTGAGATTGGTAATTGTCTGAGAAGCAAAACATTTAGGAAGAGTAGGTATTTCTTACAATGAGGAAATTCCAATAAATTCAAAACAATGGAGTTCTTTATCAGGAGTCAGATGACCTGGGATCACTCATTTTCTGGGTAACCAAAGGCAAGCCCTCTGTCTTGTGGTTAGTTTACCTATATATAAAAGGAAACAATAATACATATACCTTGTTCCTCATAGAACTGCTGTGAGGTTGTGGGTTTCCATGAGAAAATATCTTGAGGCTTCAGAGAAAAAGTATTATCTAAGTCCAAAGTATCACAGTAGAAGATTTAAACATTTATAGTCACTAGGACTGGGAAATATGAAAATTTTTGGCACATATACAGTGATATGCTGGCAATTGTTTAAGGACTCTCTCAAAAAAAAAAGTCTAGACAGCACACTTCTAAGTTTGATTTCATTATTAAAACTTCAATCAATAAAACAATAAATCAACCACTACTTTGTAGCATTTTCTAGTTTCCAAGGTATGAAATGCTGAAAATTTAATAATCAGTTCTTACAAATCAATTTGAGCTACCTCCAGCAAACCCTTGCATGTATGTCATAGATTTCCTGAATGCACACAACTTTAACAAAGTGCAATATACATTTACTATATGGATCTTACCCTTAATCCGTATGTAAATCTTGAAATTTCTCAGACTTGTGAATGTTAAAAATTTCCACATTGAGGAATCCTCCATTGAAACAAATTCCCTACTGGAAACATTCCCCATTTTGATGTGAGAACTCACCAGGATCAGAAATGGGAGGACCTCTACTCCACCCATACTTAAGACTGCTTTAGGGGAGAAAACTCCTTGCTAAACAATGAAAGTACTTGGACCCATGCTTATAATGGGGCAAGGAGTTCTTTGAGACATGCCTGTTTTTAGAATTGATACAATGGGATGCTAGGTACCTATAAAGGTCAGGCAGGTTTTCTCTTGATGGGATTAGTTGACTCAGCTGTGTTTTCTCTGGTTCAGACTTCCTGAGGGGATTAGTCGACTTAGCTGGAATTCAGATGGGCTGTCTTTTAGAAAACATCTACGGCGATTGGTAGATGGAAGAACTTAGGGGAGCTAACATAGGAAAAAAAAACCCCTATATAAGAAAAGGAATCTCTTGAAGCTTGGAGAGGCTTGGAGATCCTTGAATCCTTGGAGATAGATCCTTGGATATCCTTGGAGATAGATCCTTTTGGAGGAGGCCCTTTGAAGATCTCTTGAGAAGAAGTCCCTTGGGAGGCTGACTCTGGCTGGAACTCCCTCTGGGGAAACTCTGTTCCCCAGACACCCTTGCTTAAGACAAATCTTATGGTGAGTGATGAAAAACTGACTGATTCTCTCTCTCTTAAGACTCAGGTCTAGGCCATATTGGCTTAGGGCCCTTCATACTTATACTTTTTTTTCTCTCTCTCTCCTTCTTTGATTGCTCATTGTATTATTAATTAAAATCTCTATAAAACCCAGTTGACTTAGATATATTTATAATTGGGAATATATTCCCTGGTGACCACCTTATATTTGATTTAAAACCAAGACACTGTAGTGAAACACATTTTCTATGGTCATATTTACTCACCCTCTCTTATATCTATCACAATTTATATCTTCCACCATTTTAACTCACTACAGTTTACAACATCAACCATTTTATCTATCACAATTTAAGGCTCCCACTCTTTTAACTATAACACTGCCTTCTTTTAAACTTATTCAAAAGAAAATTCCATATACTCTAAATATTAGAATCTTATCCTGGGGTCCATTGATTGTTATGGCTATATTTCAGGGTTGGGGGTAGTAAATCTATAAACTTGGATGGGGAAAACACTCTTTATTTTCACTAACCTCTACATGAAAGCTAGCACATCTTTCAATAATTTAAAAATACGATTCTGAGAAGATTGAGAAGAAGTAGATTACCAAAGGCCTCTGCAACATAACAAAGGTTAAGAATCTCTGCAATCAAATATGTAGCATATATAGTATGTTTCTTTTTAAATAACATATTAGTATTTTTAAACTCACTTTCCATCTTAGAATAAATACTGTTTAGAGGTTCTAAGGCAGAAGAGCGGTAAGGGCCAGGCACGGGGGTTAAGTGACTTGCCCAGAGTCACACAGCTAGGGAGTGTCTAAGCCACCTAGCTACCCCCATATGTAGTATGTTTTGTTCATCATTGTCCTAAATATCTTATTTTTTCTGCATGAAACGATCAATAAAAGCTGATTTAAAATCTTCATATTTATATATCTTGATGGAATTCTTTGTCTAGGCTTCTATTTATATGTTCTCTTATGAATGTCTTCTACAAGCCAAACTTAAATGTAGTTATGCCCAATAATATTGATCAATGCCTTTAACTTTTCAAGACTAAGCTTTTTTTCTATTGTCTTTAAAGGCTTATAATATTGTGTACAATTGTGTCCTTGAAAGACAAAATACTGTCTTTTAAAGGAATCAAACTCCCTCTATTCCTAAGGGCTACCTATCTCTTTTCTGGGTCCTCATTCGAGGCTTCCAGATACTTAAATTATACACACATGCACACACACATCAACTATTGGTAAAATGTCATGTTGATTAAAATGACAGTTTAAAAAAGTAGATTTTCAAAATCAATGGCAAAATATATTTGACCTTTTCTTGGTATCTAGTCACCCACTAAGCCATAGCTGGTGTGGTCCAATGTCAACCTTGAGACAATGACAGCCTAAGCATTTTGCTATTCTCCACCATGCCAGAGTTGTATCCAACAATAGCCATAATTGTTTCCAAACAATCTTAATATTCAACAATGTCAAATATGACTCTGAAGGGTGCATTGTGTTGGTTAAGCTGAATTTGATGACACTGGCTTCCTGTTTGAGTAAGGGCTATATATCAGAACAATTTATCATGGACTCCTCTTCATAATTTTTGTAAGAATATTTCACTGAATTGATAGAGAAGTGAAAACAAATGGATAAAATAATTACAATAGCTTGTTGTTTCCCTTTGGTCTAAGTGAATAGCCTGATTTCCAAATTCTTCAAGAATTTGATGATTTTTCCTCTGGTGAATATTTTTTTGAAAGAGTGCCCAAAAATGTGCTGGAATTTTTAAAATATCATCATTCCCAAGGGAAATTACCAGCCACACACCACTTTTGTGTTCTTAAAAATACAGCATCATATTACCTATTAATAAAATGTCAACTTTTTATTAAGCAATCCTACTTTAATCAATTAATACAAAAGGCAGACAACATAAAATAAAGGAATGCCTCAGGATTCCAGAGTGAAATTAGCTTGGCTCAATGATAGCTTCTTTAGTTATGAAACATAAATGCATCTGTTCTCTGAAAATCTTAATTAGCATGCCCAAGAAGAAAAGAAGCAGCAATAGATACTGTAAAGAATGTCATAATTTTCTGTACTTTGAATCTTGGACTGTGAAATGAAGAAAAGAAAGGGGTGGAGAAAGAGCTTTTTTATTTACATTTGAATCCAACTTGCCTTTATCCAAATTATTACTTAGAAGGATAGAAATATTTTCTTATGTATATTATCAAAATTCTTCTCAAAAGTCTTTCTAGGAGATTATAAAAGATTGAGTTCTTAAAACTATTGTACTTTTGATCATAAGGCTCTTAAAAGTGAAGACAGAAGAAAGCAATTTCTGGTAGGTCCTACCAGGCAGGATGCTGGAAATTGAAAGATTACCAACAAATTGGGGAACGGCTGAACAAATTATGGTATATGCATAAATGGAATACTATTTTGCTATAAGAAATGGTGAAACCTGGGAAGATTTACATGAATTGATTCAGAGTGAATTGAGCAGAACAGAAAATAATTTATGCAATAACAGCAACACTATACTAAAGGACAACTTTGAAAGGCTTAAGAACTCATCAATGCAATGATCAACCATGATTCCAGAAGACTAATGATGAAGCAGGCTGCTCACATCCTGGAAGAAAGGTGATAGGCTCTGCATTCAGGATGAGACATATGTTTTTGGACATGGATAACATGGAAATTTGTCTTCTTGGCTACACATATTTGTTAACAAGAAGATTGTTTTTCTTTTTCCAACAGATAGATGAAAGGGAGAGAAAATCAAATATTAATTGAAAAAAATTAATTAAGAAATAAACTAGAAAGCCAATGAAAGGGAAAAAAGAAAAGCTTCCATTATGGCCATGGAAATAGAGGTTGGACTGGCTACCTAAGGGCCAGTTGAGTTAAGTACAAAGAAGCTCATTACCAGCAGACCATCTATAAAATAATGAGTATTTTGTCCATCACAACCCATGAAACAAATTAAAGTTTGTGGAGGGGGGGGGAGAGAGAGAGAGAGAGAGATTAAGAGAGAGAGAGAGAGAAAGAGAGAGAGAGAGCACTTGGTCTTTGACTTTGAAGCTAGCATGAATGATAAGTTACTGTGCTCCTGGTAATCTTTATATAAGAAAAGGAAATGCCCATTGTGCTCAAATACATCAAGAACCTTGGTTATAAATAAATCAACAGTAATAAATTAACTACTAGTGAATGTGTCAGTTCATGAGACCAGCAAGCAAGCAAATAAGAGATCTCCTAGCCAAAAGGAGGCAACAGTTCACGGCAACAGTGGTTTAAAATATAAGGTTATCTGAAAAATATTACAGAGGATGGCATTAGACTATGAGCAAAACTTCAAAAAGCAGGGGGAAAGGAATACCAACATACAGAAAGATCCCTTTGAACCCCAGGTAAGCCACAAGGGCATTTCTAGATGAAATTGAAAGGACAAAAAAAAATACAAAATGAAACAGATCATTGATTGCTTTAGCAGCAATCTATTTTTATTGTCATTGACAATTGAATGATCACTTCTGAACTCCAACATCTTAGTATTCTATGTGCTACATGAAGAAAAGGAAATGGCACTTAAAGTAAAGAAACTGAAAAAAACCCAGATCAAGCATATTCAGAAGTAAGCTGTGAGAGTATGTTGAAGTAATGTTGAAAGTACTGAGATCGGCTTTTAAGATTTCACATCTTCTGAGAAGATGCCAAAAGAATGGGGAAAAAAATCAGAGGGAATAGACCAAAAAAAAAGGTAATCAAGAATATATCAGCAACTATTAACTGAAATTCCCATTTTTCATCTCTATAAAATCTTTATGAGAATAAATAAGCATATATTAAGAGTATACTTAATAAAAATATGAGAAGGGAATAAATAGATTTTCACAAACAGTTTTCCACAGAAAGCCATATCTTCATAGTCATAATTGATGGCAAGAAGTGGAGATTATAAAATCTTGCTGGGTGTGTTTGTTGATTACAAAAATGTATTTGATTTATTGGAATAAAATGTAACTTTTAAGATTCGCTTCCAACAATGCATCTTCCACCTATGTGTTGCAATCATACAAGGTTTATTTGATATAAAAACAGACAAAACTTTGTTCAATTATTCTCTTATCAATATTGTTAGGCAAAAAAAGGAGCCATATGTTTGCTAGAGGTATCCACAAGCTCTATAGAAGATGTCCTATACAAAGTCTCAATGAAAAGGGAATTCTCTAAAGATGGTGATATCCTCTGGTACTCTTGTTTGTGCCCTATGTTATTCCAAGTTCATACATTATAATACAAAGCAACTTCAAGGAGTTCTATAACCACTCAAAAAAGATTGAACTATCCACACAAGAAAAACTAAATGGATAAAGAATGTCTATTATCCATGTTATGAGATAGAGTAGAATAGGAAATCTAGTTAGTTTATAGGCACTATAAGTAAATAACAAGTTAAATCTAAAACTGAGAGCAGGTTATATATCTTATGGTAACTATACAGAACTTCCAATGTATGTAAGATGTTCTTTGGGGGAAAAAAATCTCTTAACATTAAGGTTTTTAAATTTTTAAATTTTGAGTTCCAAGTTCTCCCAATCTCTCCTTTCCCCACCCTGAGACATTTTTAAAATGTAAACATTTTTCCATATTAATTATTTTGCTAAAGATATCTCAGACAAAAAGAAAACTTGAACAACAACAAAAGAAAGGGTAAGTATAGTATGCTTTGGCCTGGATTCAGCCTACATCAGTTCTTTCTCTAGAAGTTGTCTTGGGTCATTGTATTGTTGAGAATAGCTAAGTCATTCACACTTGTTCATCAAATAATGTTGGTATTACTGTGTATGATAATCCTTTTTCTGGTTCTGTTCACTTTATCAGTTTATGTAAGTCTTTCCAAGTTTTTTCTGAAATGATCCTGCTAGATTTTTTTTCTAGCACAATAGTATTCCACCAGAACATATACCAAAACTTGTTCGGCCATTCCCCAATTGATGGGCAGCCCCTCAATTTCCAATTCTTTGCTACCACAAAAGGAGCTGCTCTAAATATTTTTGTCCTTTCCCCTTTTAATCTCATCTTTTATTACTGATATTTCACCAGCAATGTTATATAGCTATGAATCAGAGATTGGTATCTCTTAAAAATCAAATTTTATATGACCTAAAGTTTGATGGAAAGATTCATGGAGATTATGAGCAGGCTATATGATATTATGTGACAATGACTTGTGAGGAAACAGCTGTGTGAAAGGTGTCATCAAGAAGATGCATGATTTTTTAACAACGTTACCTTGTGTCTTAAAATCAATAGTGTGTATTGGTTCCAAAGCAGAAGAGTGGTAAGGGCTAGTCAATGGGGTGTCAAATGACTTGCCCAACATCACATAGCTAGGAAATATCTGAATTCAGATTATACCCCAGGACCTCCCATCTCTGGGTCTGGCTTTCAATCCACTAAGCCACCTAGCTGTCTATGAAAACATCATTAAACAAGATGGTTGATACATTCTGTAATGTGTTGGATGGCTAACAGAAGGACAATTCATATTGTCCAAACACCTCAAAAATTTTTTAAAAGAAGACATCTAACACACCGAACAATTCATCATTGTAGTGGAGGTCTTCCTTTTAGCATTGTAGGAGGCTTTAAAAGAGGTTGTAGATATTATACAGAATGAAAAGTCATGTATGCATTAAAATCTTGTCAAGTGGAAATTAGTATATGTGCACATAGCTATGTAATCAGTGATCCTTCAAAAGACTATAGTGCTTAAAGAACTAAAAGGATATTTGTCCATCTCTTAGTTTATGAATCATAATCAGAATTCAGATCTCCTTATTCTACAATTACTCTCAAATGAGTTCTTCCTATAGACATGTGCCATTATAAGAAAAAAGATTGGTGGTATGTGGCATCTTTTCTCCTCAACTTCTCACTCCCTCCCCATAATAACTGGGATGGGGAGCCTTGGTTCAGATCATATAGAAAGGAGCTCTGAAAACAAGAAAAGCCTCAGAAACTCATTAGCCTTTGTTTCCTTATCTAGTTCAAGCATTACCTCTACTACTCCAATGTGTATTGATAATTCATGGACTCTGAATAGGAATAACTTTTCTTTGAATTTTCTTTTTTTTTTCTTTTGTAATGTGAAATCCCAGCACCTGGAAAAATGGAATCTACTTCAATAACTTCTTTTGTTCAGCGAAATGTGTAATAAGGTGGAGGTAGGCATAAGTAAAGCTACAGAATAGGAATAGTTTAAATGTTTAAATGAGTGGGGGAGAAAATTTAATCTTTTCCCCTCAAAATTCAAAGCAAGTTTTTTAACTTTGTTCTCTAATATTTAATATTTCAAATTTCCCAAAATAATAAATCTGTAAGTTTAAAACAACAATCAAATCAATTGGATTTCAAATCATAAAACAGTAATAGTCTTTGAGGAAGTTGGTAGAAATTACAAAGAGCTTGACTATCATTGTAAATACCAGAGTTGGCTAGTACAGTAGTAATTATGTCAATGAATAATCAGCAGTAATTATGCTCTTCTGGATGAATGGCCCTTCAAGTATGAGGTGAGATGGGGAAGGTTAAATCAATGTAGCAGGTGCCTGTGATAAGTGGTGAGCCCTTCATAATGAGAAATTTCTAAAACTACATTGAGTGATTGTGCAAAGAAATAGATTCTGGCAAAGCAAGCGGGTGGCTGGGTTTCAGCCTAAAATCAGTGACAAACAAAATAAATAATATGCCAAGTTGGTGAGTTTTCAAGGGGCAGTAGAGTGTAAATGGCTGTTCAGGGTTGCATGCTATGAATACACATCAGCTGCAAATTCAGGCACAAGGGTTTAAGGTGCCTATAAGGTATCCTGACTACTAAAACTTTTCTCCAAGGAGTAGTCTAATGAATGAGCTTTAGCTACATATCATAAACTAGCCTTGCTTATTTCTTATGGTTCAAAGAAAGGGCACTATGGTTAGCATATTTAATCCTTATATCAAAAGCTCTTATGACAAGAAGGACCCAAGGGCATTTTGTAAAATTCTTTACTTGTTTGGCTCATGATGCTCACCAAAGGAACTGGGAGAAATAAACATATTCTACCTCACCCCAAGTACACTGAAATGAACCCCTCAATTATGAACACAGGATGCAATATCACAAAAATAAGACTTTATTGAAAGCCTAAGGAAAAAAATATTATCTCAGAGTTCTTAGAAAGCAAACAGAAACTCACCAATGAACAATAAGGAGCAATTTAAATTTCTAGTCACAGCAATCATGTTATTCTCAAGTGGTGAGATAGTCAAATGATATCAGACTGTCTCTGTCTCTCTGTCTCTCTCAATCTTTCTTTGTCTCTTCCTTTCTCCTCCCCATCTCTGTTTCTTTCTCTTGTCTTTCTCTCATTTCCTTTTTTAAAAATGTTTTCCAGATTATGTCAATACAATTTTCAATATTTCTTTTACTCACATTTTGCATTCCATGTTCTTTTCCTCCCTTTCTCTTACCCTTCTCCCCCCCCCAAAGAAGTCAGATATAACAAAGATTATACATATATTTTCATGTGATACATATTTCCATGTCTGTTATGTTATGAAAGAAGACATAGATTGCTTACACTAGAGAGAAATTCATGAGGAAATGTAGTAAAGAATGGTATATTTCCATTGGCATTTGGACTCTGTTCCTTCCATAGTGGTAGGTATTCTTTTTTGTCATGAGTCTCTTGGAGATGTCCTGGATCCCTACCTTGCTGATGATAATTAAGTCATTCACAGTTGAGCATGATACTTTATTGCTGTTACTGTATATAATGTCTTCCTGGTTTGACTCACTTGACTTTGTATCACTTCACATAAGATTTTCCAAGGGTTTTTTTTTTTGTGATCATCTCTTTAGTCATTTTTATGACATAATAGTATTCCATTATAAACATATACCACAACTTATCAGCCATTCCTCTATTGATGGACATCCCTCCAATTTCCAGTTCTTTGCCACCATAAAAAGAGCTGCTGAAAATATTTTTGTACAGGTAGATTTTTTTCCCCTATCTTTGATCTCTTTAGGACACAAACTTAGTAGTGCTATTTCTGGGTCAATGGGTTTTATGGCCTTTTGGACTTGGTTCCAGATTGTTTTCAAGAAGTTTCAGTTATAATTATGCCAACAAAGTATTAGTGTCCCAATTTTTCCATATCCCTTCCAAAATATATCATTTTCCTTTTTTTGAAGTGGTATCTCAGATTTGCCTAATTTGCATTTCTCTAATTAATAGTGATTTGGGGGAACAGTTATGTGGCTTAGTGGATTGAGACCCAGACCTAGAGACAGGAGGTCTTGGGTTCAACTTTGACCTCAGGAACTTCCTAGCTGTGTGATCCTGGGAAAGTCACTTAAGCCCCACTGCCTAGTCCTTACCTATGGAAGAACATTCCTAATTTTCCCAGTGTCATAGCTCTAGTGACACAGTACCAAACTAAAGACTTCTTTTCATGGTAGCTATTTTTCCCTTGCACCATATCTATCAACCTCTGGCTCTAATTTTCAGAGAGCCCTAGTCACCAACTCTAGATTTAGTTATGGTGACTACACATTATGATGTTCTTTCTCTCTCTGACATGTGGAAGGGATGACTACATAAAAAATACTCCTCACTTGTTTAGAAGTTGATAAATTATTTTACTTCCTCCCTAATTTTCTTTCAAGTATTAAAGAATACCTAATGAGTGTTTATTCAAATTCACCCAAGCCTATGGCTAGTTACCAGCTCCACCTAAAGTGCTGAAATGAGGAGTTGAACTCCATAAGTCTTCCTCTATGCATTCCTTGATAACACCATTTAATTTGAAAAATAGAGAGAAGGAAGGATGCCAGCAATGGCTAAGAATAGAATTGACCAAAGCCAAGCTAATTATTTTCCAATTATGATTTTGTAAGTTGAGAGAGAGGAGGCCTTTCTAAAATGCAGTTATTCTCCTAATAGAATTAACTCATGACATTCATATAACACCTTCTAGTATATCTAGTGGTTTCCTCACAGCCATCTTGTGGCATAAGTATTGTATTCTCTTTTTACAGACTCAAAGAAACAAAGGGACTTATCTACATTCTTGTAGCTAACACAAGGCAGAACTAGATTTGAATTCAGGTCTTCTACTTCCAAGTCCAGTAGTTCTCTCCATTATTATAACAGGTTCTAGTCAGAATTTTACACTCATGTATTCCCTAACAAGGCAAATCTACTGAGCAAATATGAAGAAAACCTAATCTATACACATTCTTGTTGGAGCTCAGGACAGGAACCTGGAGTATTTGAAGTCATTGCCCAATTTGTGTAAAGTCCTTTTTCTCTCCACGAGTTACTTATATTTCTTATGTGACTGATAACTTGGAAATAAATACAGAATTACCAAGTAGCCAGAAAACCCACTCTTTAATCAGGAAAAAAGGAGAGGCTCATCATTTAGACATCACACAGAGTCATAAGCTAAATACCTCACAGAACCAAAAGCTCTGGGACTCTGGGAACTGCATCCCCGAGAGAAGACACACTCAGTGCCAACTCCGATGGGAGAGAACACCGTGCTAAATGCCCACTCCAAAGAGATACTGAGCCCGAGAGTCTCTTTGTACCTTTTGGGAAGCCTACAAAGACTAACCTCAAAGAGGTGTGTAAACCTCTTCGCAGTCAATAGCTATGGTATTAGGGAACAGTCAGCTGTAACAAATGAGAGGCAAAGGTTAAACTCGGGAGCTGGGCTTCCCCGAGAGGAAACTTTTACCCAATAGAGAAGCCTTTCAAAACAAACAGGTGCTTAACTTTCAAACAAAAGAGTGTGCTTAGTACTGGGGTTTCTCAAAGTGCAGAGGTAAACTGAGTCATCCAAATATTCACATTGACATGACTCAAAATTATATCTGAGCCATCATTACTGTAAAAATCATATAGAGGGTTCTGAATCAATGTTGTCAGACCTGAATCAATTCCCTTTTGACTATATCATGGGCTATTTGAAAAATCATTCCCCCTGATTAATAGTCAAGTATTAATTATATACTCATCTCTAGATCCTGTAATGTGTTGAAAATGTCTTCTAATGAGGAATACTGGTATTTGCTAGATGCTCAGAATGACTGAACAACTATGAAAACTGATAAAGGTGAAAAGAGTCAGTTTTGAATAGTATGGAAGGAATGAACAAGATACTTGAAAAAAATGTTTTGAATAACCAAAGTGTCAGTTTCTCTGGGGTATATATGAGCATTATGCACAAGTAAAATAATTATTTACTTCTAATTTTATTTGAATGAGTTGTGATTTTAAACTTTTAAAATTAGAATTCTTTCAAAATACGTATGTGGTGTCAATGTTATGATGGCTGTTCTCACAGCAGAAAATAATTAGTTAATTTGCAGATTCATTATATCAAGCATTTATTATTAAATACTGAGGCTAGGCATTGTAATGGGCCCTAGGGTCATAAATTCAAAGAACAAAATAATTCCTACTCATAATAAGTTCATATTCTAATGGAGAAGGTAAGTATATATAAAATTTCTAAAGTATAAACATAAAGTTAATAAATATATATTTATATAACTACACAAAAAGTAGTGAAATATAAGGGACTCTGGGGAGTAGGATACACGCTATTGAGGGAGGAGAATCAGGAAAAGTTACATGGTTACATGCAGATGGTGGTACCTGAGTCTCATCTTACTTAAAAAATAAGGACTCTATGAGAGACAAAGAGGGAGGAAGTATATTCTGAATATGGGGAAAGACCAGTGCAAATGCACAGATGGACAACCATGAGTAAAGAACATAGAGAAGACCAGTTTGGCTAGATTGTGTGATATGTTGGGTATGAAGAAATGTCCAATGAGCCTGGCAAGATAAGTTATCCTTCATTTCCAAAAGCTTAATAATTCCAAAGTTTACTTTGTTAGCTCCAAAATTTAATCCAAAAATATTTTGCATATGTAACTTCTGTCTAAACCTGGATTCTTGTGTAAAAATGCAAGATCTGTGAAATTCAAACATCCATGTTAACTACAAAATCCTAATGTGAATGGATCTTGGACCAGTAAATAGATGTGGAGAGTGGGCCACTGATAATAATCACCTTATATCTTTATTCTACTTTAAAACTTTCAAAGACATATACTGTCTCATTTGAGCTTTATAACAACCCTTTGAGGCAAGCAGGACAAGTATTATTAGTATTGACTTATTTGACTCATAAAGAAACTTAGTTGAGATGATTGGTCAGGTGTCTCACAGTAAGTGGCTGAGGCAGGACTAGAATTCAGCTGCCTTTGGGTGGACTTTGCTCTTCAACAAGCTGCTTCATTGGCAACCTGGGATTAGGACTGAAGACTTCTCACCAACCATGGAGTAAACAGGTCAATGAATGAAACTGTTAACTGTCCTTTCCTGCTTCCAAATTTAGGCCATAAAAAGTCTGAAGTAAGGAATGAGTTTAAATGCTAGTTACATCTATTCTTCTCCCTGAGAAATGTGTAATAATCAACAGGAATCACTCCCTGTACAACTCTAAGGACAAGTAAATTTTTTTGCCTGATATCAAAATACTTAAAGTTTGCTGAGGATTTTTTCCTCTTGAAAAGAAAGATATTTTGGGACCCTATGAAGGAGAAAATGGAAGGCATTTAGGTGACAACTTGGTAGGAAAAATTCAAGAAAATTAGAATATTTTAAAAATTACTTTATAGATACACTTCGGCCTCCCAACATCACCAAAAAAAAAATGTTAAGAGGTCCTAAGGTGACGTGTCATCTTACATTGGACCATTACTTTAAGGAGCTATAGTCCAGTTTGAAACCCTTTTCTATCCCCAGATGAACCACTGATAACATCGTATTGAAAACTAATTATACATATAATTTGACTCTTTCTATACTAAAAAAAAAAATTATTGGAACATATTGGTAACATATTGAAAAGGATCCTAAACCTGGAATTAAGAGAGATCAGTTAATATCTTACTTCTTATGCTAGCTGCATGATTTTTGACAAGTCATTTTACTTCTTGAAGCTTCAATTATCCCTGTTAAATGGGGAATTTGATACTTGTTTTTCTCACTGAGTAGTTGTAAGGAAAATCCTTTGTAGGTCTTAAGATATTTTTATAGATGTGAGCCACTATGGTTATACAAGTGACTACCCCTTGCTATTCATTGTCACAAGAATGCCATCAGAACTTATAATGGATCTCATTGAACTTCAGAGGAAAGACAGTAAATAAATTTGAGATCCTTTAAGTAGGATCATTATTGTACCATTATTGTGGCCCTATGTAATTTTGGTGTCTGATATCATTTATAACTTTTTTGGTTTTTTCCCATCAGTCTAAAAGTGTAGTTTCATATGCATAAAAAAATTATCAACAAGGGAATCATTGACAGAGATGTCACAAGTATGCCTAAATGTTCACAGAAATGCTTTTTTTTCTATCACTATAGAAAAGAAAATATGTATCCATTGAATAGGAAATGGTTGAACAAATTTTGTAAATGAATATAATAGAATTATTGAATTATAACAGAATTACTGTATCATAAGATATAATATGAGGAATTCAGGAAAATATAAAAAGCATCACATAAATGTATGCAAAGAAAACAAAACCAGTACACCAAGATAGTACTATACACATATAAAAACGATGCTAAAAGGCAACCAAACTCAGGTTAAAGGCAATGAAGAATATTGGTTCCAGAAAGTAGATAATGCAGAATATTTCTTCCCAATCCCTCTTCCAATGTCTTCCTTCTAGTAATTACTATCTTATATACAGCATATTGTCTTCTCCATTAGACTGTAATCTGCTTGAGAACAGGGATGATCTTTTGCCTCTTTTTTGCATTTCCAGCACTTAGCATAGTGCCAGATACATCTTGTTGTTCAGTTATTTTAGTCATGTCTGACTCTTTGTGAACCCATTGGACATTTTCTTAACAGAGATACTAGGGTGATTTGCCATTTCCTTCTCCAACTCATTTTCCAGATAAGGAAACTATGGCAAACAGGATTAAGTATCTTGCATTGGGTCACACAGATAATGTCTAGACTGGATTAGAACTCATGGGGATAGGTCTTCTTGACTTTAGGTCCAGCACTCTATCCACTTTGCCATCTAACTTCCCTGACTGACATTTAGTAGGAACTTGATGTTTACTGAATGGATCAAAAGAAGGTGGGAGACTATTGAGTTTAAAAGTTGCATCCACTATCAGATATGGTCATTGTGTTCTATAAAAAGGAATTCTTTATTCCTTTTTTAATTTAACAGGGGACCTAGAGGTCCTCTTGCCATGGAGATGTGTAGGGATTAATCAGCCCACAGTAACAGGAAGTTGGAACCAGGGAGCCCCATTCTGAGCCAGGATCAGTTGCAGGCTATCAGTTGCTGACAGTTAGGGAGTCAGTTGCTCACAGTTAGAACTGCCAGTTGCAGGGGAAGTTGGTTGCTGGGCATGAGTTGGTTGTTGGGGGTTGGTTGCTGGTAGTGTGGGTTGGTGTTTAGTGGCTGGAATATAAAGGTGGGCCTGAGCTTACCGAGAGGGCTTTTGGCTTTAGCCTTTAAAGGGCTTTTTGCCTCTGGGATCTCTAGAGAGCAGTAGATCTGCCTCATAGGCAAGGATCTGCTGTCAGTTAGCTATTGACCATTTGGGCTGAATTAAAGGTAGTATTGGGAATTTTAGGCAATTATAGGATAAATAGTATAGACATTAGGAAATTTTCTTTCTCCACCTCTTTCCTATATTTACTATATTCTTTTACTATCTATATTTTAATTAAACTAAATTGTTAATTTTTAAATGCTGCTAGAAGTTTTCTTTTCTCTGGCTTAAAGAGATATTAATTTACAACTCTATAGTCTCATTAAAATTAAAACTTAAATTATTAAACTGCTCTCCTCACTTTGTCAAACCCTTATTTTAACCTTTACAGTTCATTGGTTTTCTTTACCTCTTTATCTTTGTGTCATGGGATAGTTGTTGTTTTTTTTTTAATAATATTTTATTTGATCATTTCCAAGCATTATTCATTAAAGACAAAGATCATTTTCTTTTCCTCCCCCGCAGCCCCCATAGCCGACGCGTGATTCCACTGGGTGTCACATGTGTTCGTGATTCGAACCCATTTCTATGTTGTCAATATTTGCATTAGAATTTCGTTTAGAGTCTCTCCTCTGTCATGTCCCCTCAACTGCTGTAGTCAGGCAGTTGCTTTTCCTCGGTGTTTCCACTCCCATAGTTTATCCTTTGGTTTTTCATAGTGTTTTTTTCTCCTAGATCCCTGCAGATTGTTCAGGGATATTATACCAATACTAATGGAGAAGTCCATTACATTTTATTATACCACAGTGTATTAGTCTCTGTGTACAATGTTCTCCTGGTTCTGCTCCTTTCGCTCTGCATCACTTCCTGGAGGTTATTCCAGTTCCCATGGAATTCCTCCACTTTATTATTCCTTTTAGCACAATAGTATTCCATCACCAACATATACCACAATTTGTTCAGCCATTCCCCAATTGATGGGCATACCCACTCTTTCCAGTTTTCGGCCACCACAAAGAGCACCTATGAATATCTTTGTACGGGTCTTTTTGTCCATTATCTCTTTGGGGTACAGACCCAACAGTGCTATGGCTGGATCAAAGGGTAGATATTCTTTTATCGCCCTTTGGGCATAGTTCCAAATTGCCCTCCAGAAAGGTTGGATCAGTTCACAACTCCACCAGCAATGAATTAATGTCCCTACTTTTCCACATCCCCTCCAGCATTCATTACTTTCCTTTGCTATCATGCTAGCCAGTCTGCTTGGTGTGAGGTGATACCTTAGAGTTGTTTTGATTTGCATCTCTCTGATTATGAGAGATTTAGAACACTTCTTCATGTGCTTATTAATAGTTTTGATTTCTTTATCTGAGAACTGCCTATCCAGGTCCCTTGCCCATTTATCAATTGGAGAATGGCTTGGCTTTTTTGTATAATTGATTTAGCTCTTTATAAATTTGGGTAATTAAATCTTTGTCAGAGGTTTCTATGAAGATTTTTTCCCAATTTGTTGTTTCCCTTCTGATTTTAGTTACATTGGTTTTGTTTGTACAAAAGCTTTTTAATTTGATGTAGTCAAAATTATTTATTTTACATTTTGTGATTCTTTCTATGTCTTGCTTGGTTTTAAAGCCTTTCCCCTCCCAAAGGTCTGACATGTATACTATTCTGTGTTTACCCAATTTACTTATGGTTTCCTTCTTTATGTTTAAGTCACTCACCCATTTTGAATTTATCTTGGTGTAGGGTGTGAGGTGTTGATCTATTCCTAGTCTCTCCCACACTGTCTTCCAATTTTCCCAACAGTTTTTATTGAATAGTGGATTTTTGCCCCCAAAGCTGGGATCTTTGGGTTTATCGTATACTGTCTTGCTGAGGTCGCTTTCCCCCAGTCTATTCCACTGATCTTTCTTTCTGTTTCTTAGCCAGTACCAAATTGTTTTGATGACTGCTGCTTTGTAATATAGTTCGAGATCTGGGACTGCAAGGCCCCCATCATATGTGGTTTTTTTTTTTTTCATTATTTCCCTGGATATCCTTCATCTTTTGTTATTCCAAATGAATTTTGTTATGGTTTTTTTCTAAATCAGTAAAGAAATATTTTGGGAGTTCAATGGGTATGGCACTAAATAGATAAATAAGTTTGGGTAGGATGGTCATTTTTATTATATTGGCTCGTCCTATCCATGAGCAGTTAATGTTTTTCCAATTGTTCAAGTCTAGTTTTAGTTGTGTGGAGAGTGTTTTGTAGTTGTGTTCATATAGTTCCTGTGTTTGTCTCGGGAGATAGATTCCTAGGTATTTTATTTTGTCTAAGGTGATTTTGAATGGGATTTCTCTTTCTAGTTTTTGCTGCTGAGCTGTGTTGGAGATATATAGAAAAGCTGATGACTTATGTGGGTTTATTTTGTATCCTGCAACTTTGCTAAAGTTGTTGATTATTTCAATTAGCTTCTTGGTTGAATCTCTAGGATTCTTTAGGTAGACCATCATGTCATCTGCAAAGAGTGATAACTTGGTCTCCTCCTTGCCTATTTTGATGCCTTCAATTTCTTTTTCTTCTCTAATTGCTACTGCTAGTGTTTCTAGTACAATGTCAAATAGTAGAGGTGATAATGGGCATCCTTGTTTCACTCCTGATCTTATTGGGAATGCATCTAGTTTATTCCCATTGCAGATGATATTAGCTGATGGTTTTAGATATATACTGTTTATTATTTTTACGAATGACCCTTCTATTCCTATGCTTTTAGGAATGGGTGTTGTATTTTATCAAAGGCTTTTTCTGCGTCTATTGAGATAATCATGTGATTCTTGTTGGTTTGTTTGTTGATGTGGTCAATTATGTGGATGATTTTCCTAATATTGAACAAGCCCTGCATCCCTAGTATAAATCCTACTTGATCATGGTGGATGACCCTTCTGATCACTTGCTGGAGTCTTTTTGCTAGTATCCTATTTAAGATTTTTGCATCTATATTCATTAGGGAGATTGGTCTATAGTTTTCTTTCTCTGTTTTTGACCTGCCTGGTTTTGGAATCAGTACCATGTTTGTGTCATAAAAGGAGTTTGGTAGAATTCCCTCTTTGCTTATTATGTCAAATAGTTTGTATAGTATTGGGATTAACTGTTCTCTGAATGTTTGATAGAATTCACTGGTGAATCCATCAGGCCCTGGGGATTTTTTCTTAGGAAGTTCTTTGATGGCTTGTTGGATTTCATTTTCTGATATGGGATTACTTAAGAATTCTATTTCCTCTTCTGTTAGTCTAGGCAGTTTGTATTTTTGTATATATTCATCCATATCACCTAAATTGGTGTATTTATTGCCATATAATTGGGCAAAGTAATTTCTAATGATTGCCTTAATTTCCTCTTCATCAGAGGTGATGTCCCCCTTTTCATCTTTAATGCTGTTAATTTGTTTTTCTTCCTTCCTTTTTTAAATTAGATTGACCAGTACTTTGTCTATTTTGTTTGTTTTTTCAAAGTACCAGCTTCTTGTCTTATTTATTAAATCAATAGTTCTATCACTTTCGATTTTATTAATTTCTCCCTTAATTTTTAGGATTTCTAGTTTGGTTTTCTGCTGGGGGGTTTTAATTTGATCGCTTTTGAGTTTTTTTATTTGCATTTCCAATTGATTGATCTCTGCTCTCCCTAGTTTGTTGATATATGCACTCAGGGATATGAATTTACCTCTGATTACCACTTTGGCTGCATCCCAAATGGTTTGAAAGGGTGTCTTGCCATTGTCATTTTCCTCGATAAAATTATTGTTTCTATGATTTCTTCTCTAACTAAATGGTTTTGGAGTATCATATTGTTTAATTTCCAATTAGTTTTTGATTTGGTTTTCCATGTACCATTACTGATCATTATTCTTATTGCCTTGTGATCTGAGAAGGCTGCATTTATTATTTCTGCTTTTCTGCATTTGTGTGCTATGTTTCTGTGACCTAATGTATGGTCAATTTTTGTGAATGTGCCATGTGGTGCTGAGAAGGTGTATTCCTTTTTATCCCTATTTATTTTTCTCCATATGTCTATTAATTCTAATTTTTCTAAGATTTCATTCACTTCTTTCACCTCTTTCTTATTTATTTTTTGGTTTGATTTATCTAAATTTGATAATGGTTGGTTTAAGTCTCCCACTAATATGGTTTTACTGTCTATTTCTTCCTTCAATTCTCCTAGTTTCTCCATTAGAAATTTGGATGCTATATTATTTGGTGCATACATGTTGATTAGTGATAGTTCCTCATTATCTAAAGTCCCTTTTAACAAAATATAATTACCTTCCCTATCCCTTTTGATCAGGTCTATTTTTGCTCTGGCTTTATCAGGTATCATGATTACCACTCCTGCCTTCTTTCTGTCAGTTGAGGCCCAGAAGGTCTTACTCCATCCTTGAATTCTGACCTTGTGGGTGTCTACCCGCCTCATGTGTGTTTCTTGAAGACAACATATGGTAGGGTTTTGGATTCTAATACATTCTGCTATTCATCTACATTTTATGGGTGAGTTCATCCCATTCACTTTCAAAGTTATGACTGTCATTTGTGGACTCCCTGGCATTTTGATATCCTTCCCTGGTTCTAACCTTTTCTTCTTCGGCTCTATTAGTCCAGTGATTTACTTTGAATCAGTCCCCTTGTCCCCTCCCTTGATATGTTTCCCTTTTTAGTCCCTCCCTTTTTTCCCTCCCCTTCCCCCCCTCTCTTTCCTTCCCCTTTTGTTTTCCCTCTCCCCCTCACCCCCTTGGTTTTCCCTTCTCCCTACCCTTGTTGGGTAAGATAGAATTCAAGATCCCAATGGATCTGGATGTTTTTCCCTCTCAGAGTTGATTCCCCTGAGAGTAAGGTTTAAGTAAAAACTCTCTTCCTCTCCTTTTTATAGGGGTTTTCTTCCCCTCCCCTTCCCATGTGAATCTTTGTGTGAGAACGATTATTCTATTTGGTCTTTCTTTTCCCCGTATTTACACATTACATTTTCCCCACATGTTAGTATACATAGATTGATATAAATGTAGTCCTTATAGAAGAGAGTTTGAGTAAAAGAAGAAGATAACATGTTTCTTCTTTTCCCTTTCCTTCATATTTACCTTTTCAGGTATTCCATGCTCTTTGATTTTCTATATCGAACTTTCCACAGAGCTCTGGTCTTTTCATTGCAGAAAGTTGGAAATCTTCTATTTTGTTGAATGCCCATACTTTCCCTTGGAAGTATATAGTCAGTTTTGCTGGATAACTGATTCTTGGTTGAAGACCCAGCTCTCTTGCCTTTCTGAAGATCATGTTCCATGCCTTACGATCATTCAGAGTAGAACTTGCAAGGTCTTGTGTGACCCTGATTGGCATTCCTTTATATCTAAATTGTCTTTTTCTGGCTTCTTGCAGGATTTTTTCTTTTGTTTGAGAGTTTTGGAATTTGGCATTTACATTCCTGGGAGTTGTCTTTTGGGGGTTTAGTGTAGAGGGTGCTCTGTGAGCTCTGTCAGTGGCTGTATTGCCCCCTTGTTCTAGAATCTCTGGGCAATTTTCTTTGATTATCTCTTGTATTACGATGTCGAGTTTGCTGTTTATTTCTGACTTTTTTGGAAGTCCAATTATTCTTAAATGATCTCTTCTCCCTCCATTTTCCAAATCTGTCACTTTGTCAGTGAGATATTTTATGTTCTCTTCTAATTTCTTGTTCTTTTGGCTTTGCTTTATTAGTTCTTGCTTTAAAGCCTGGTTTTCTTTTACAGTTTGGTCAAACTGGTTTTGTAGATGCATGAATTTCTTTTGCATTATTTCCCACTTTTCCTCCCAGATGGCTTTCATCTTTTTGATCATTTCAGATTCAAATTCTTCATGTGTTTGTGGAGAGTTTCCATTTCCTTTGGAAGGTTTTGGAGCATTTGCTTGTGTTTCCTCTTCTATCTCCTCTGTGTTTTGTATTTTTGCTCCATAAAATGTGTCCAAAGTTGCCCCCTTCTTCTTGTGTTTTTTTGAATTTGGGGACTTTTGTGCTTCTGTGGAGTTTGCCATCTCTATCTGAGTGGGGGGGGGGGGAATTAGCTTTTCTTATCTCTGTCTGGCGTTCAGAGGTTTTAGCCCTAGGCAGATTGTCTGTTCTATGCAGTTGTTGTTCTATCTTCCCGGGAAGCCAGGAGTTGCTGGTGTGTCCCTGTTACTGCCCTCCTCTCCTCGGCACCCTCCTGATGCTTCTCCATTGCCTTACTTCCACGCTCTAAGCCTAGCTTGGCCCTTGTTCCTGTGCCTTAACCGGCCAGCGCCTACACTCTGCGGGGGGATGGGCCAGGGCCTCCTGGGAGCTCTGAGGGCTCCTAATGAGATTAGCTTTCCCTGGGTTGAATTTAGTATTCCTTGAGGCAGGGACTTTTTCGTGAGACTCCGATGGAAGGATCCAGCCAGGGGGTTACAAGCTCCCCCCTCTCTCTCTGTTTCCCTGCTGTCTGGGTGCCCCCTCGACTGGGTTATGTTGTTTTCAGGATGTGGCCTTCAGAATAGCCGGCTCCCGAGGCCCTTTTGCCAGTCCTGAGGGTTGCTATTGTTTCAGAAGACCCTGCTCTCTGAGGGGGAGGGGCCGTGGCTTCCCGGAGCTCCGAGGGCTCCTCCCAGGGGGTTACGAGCTCCCCCATCTCTTTCTGTTTCCCTGCTGTCTGGGTGCCCCCTCGACTGGGTTAGGTCGTTTTCAGGAAGAGGCCTTCAGAATAGCAGGCCATGGGGCTCTGAGGTTGCCTCTGCTACCTCGGACTTGGACTCGGCACTCTGGGTTGGGGGGGATGGGTCCTAGGACCTTCCTTCTGCCTACCCCGTAGGTCCAAGTGGTCTTGGGTTCTAGCTTTTGGGGGGGGGGTGTACCTTTTGATCCAGGTACAGGTCCAGGAGGAGGACTCCCGGGGTCTATGCTGTTGATCGTTTTGAATTTCGGTGCCCTAGGAGCATTCGGTTTGAGATTGGTAAGGAAGGGTTTCAGGAGATCTGGACTTTAGCTTTCTCTAAGCCGCCATCTTGACCGGAAGTCCATGGAATAGTTGTAAGGGGAAGATGGTACAAGAAATTTCTATGATATGAAAAAAGGCTTCAGTAGAAAATTAATCAAAGATGCAGAGGAAGAACGATATGGTTAGTGTAAAGTACACTAGATTTGGCACCAAAGGACCTGAGCTTGAACCCCAGACTCTATTGTTTACTACTTCAGTGACCTTAAGAAAGCCTCTCTATCTAGCCAGGACTCATTTCCTTCATCATTAAAACAGATGGATGTTGTACAAAGTGAGTTCTAAAATTCCTTCCACTTCTGAATCCTACAATCTTGTTTTTTTTTTTTTTAATTCCTGTTATGGTGGTAAATTTTCATTTTTTCCTCTTATATTTATATTCCTGGTGCCTCAGACATAGTCAGTACTTAGTAAATGTCTTTTAATTCACTCATTCATTCAGATGGTGATATATAAAGATACTTCTGGTTACTGATAATATCATTTGCCTCACTCATTCACTTTTAAATACTGCAGGTGATTGACAGCATAGCCTGTAAATTGGACTGAATAAGCAGACACTTTAAAAAAGGAACAAAGGATTTTTTGTTTATTTTTCCTCTCTAAACATAAACTATTCAGAAGACATAAAGCATAGCATAAAAGGACTGTTCTCAGAGAAAAACTCCTTTGTTTGTAAATTACTCTTTTGGGGCTTTCTCAGAAGTCACACCCAGAATCTATAAAACTTAAGCTGACCACAATTTCTGTCCTGGTATGATGCTGAAGACACCAACAGAAACCAGAATAAGCTAAAACTTTTTATGAAATGTAATTAGGAGGAGACAGCTAGATAGCTCAGTGGACTGAGGGCCAGGCCTAGAGACTAGAAGTTCTGGATTCAAATGTGGCTTCAGACACTTCCTAGCTGTGTGACCTCAGATAAGTCACTTAAGGCACCTCACAGACCACTCTTCTGCCTTGGAACTGATACTTAATATTGATTCTAAGATGGAAGGTAAGGACTTAGAAAAAAAACAAAAGTGAATTAGAAGGACCAATAGATAACACTGTGGCTAGAGCACCACACCTGGAGATGGAAAATCCTGAGTTCAAATCTAGCCTCAGATACTTCTTAGATGTGTGACCCTGGGCAAGTTACTGAACCCCATTTGCCTAGCCCTTGCTACTCTTCTGCCTTGGAACTGATGCATAGTATCAATTCTAAGACAGAAGGTAAGGGTTTTGTTTTGTGTTGTTTTAATAAAGAAAATTGCAAAGAAAACAGCCTCACGGCCAGCTATTCTGAAGGCAACTTCCGGAAAGCAACCCGACCCAGAGAGCCGGGGGAGAGTGTGGCCCCCCTGGTCCGACCCTTCCACTCCAGTTCCAGTGAGGCATACTCAATTTAACCCAGGGAAAGCTCATAGAACCGACAATCTGCCCAGGACTAAAGCCTCTGAACACCAGACAGAGATAAGGAAAGCTAATCCTCCACATTCAGAGATGGCAAACTCCACAGAAGCACAGAAGCCCCAAAATACCAAGAAAAATAAGAAGAAAGGGGCGACTTTGGACACAGTCTATGGAGCCAAAATACAAAATACAGAGGAGATAGAATATAATATACAAGAAAATGCTCCAAAATCTTCCAAAGGAAATGGAAACTCTCCACAAACCCATGAAGAATTTGAATCAGAAATGACCAAAAAGATGGAAGCCTTCTGGGAGGAAAAGTTGGAAATAATGCAAAAGAAATTCATGCATCTACAAAACCGGTGTGATGAAACTGAAAAGGAAAACCAGGCTTTAAAGGCCAGAATCAGGCAACTGGAAGACAATGATCGTGTAAAAGAGCAAGAATTAATAAAGCAAAGCCAAAATACCAAGAAATTAGAAGAGAACATAAAATATCTCACCGATAAGGTGACAGATCTGGAAAATAGAGGGAGAAGAGATAATTTAAGAATAATTGGACTCCCAGAAAAGCCAGAAATAAACACCAAACTGGACATGGTGATACAAGATATAATCAAAGAAAATTGCCCAGAGATTCTAGAACAAGGGGGCAATACAGCCACTGACAGAGCTCACAGAACACCCTCTACACTAAACCCCCAAAAGACAACTCCCAGGAATGTAATTGCCAAATTCCAAAGCTATCAAACAAAAGAAAAAATCCTACAGGAAGCCAGAAAAAGACAATTTAGATATAAAGGAATGCCAATCAGGGTCACACAAGACCTTGCAAGTTCTACTCTGAATGATCGTAAGGCATGGAACATGATCTTCAGAAAGGCAAGAGAGCTGGGTCTCCAACCAAGAATCAGCTACCCAGCAAAACTGACTATATACTTCCAAGGGAAAGTATGGGCATTCAACAAAATAGAAGATTTCCAACTTTTTGCAAAGAAAAGACCAGAGCTCTGTGGAAAGTTTGATACCGAAAATCAAAGAGCAAGGAATACCTGAAAAGGTAGCATGTGATGGAAACTTGAAACAGAAGCAAATATCAGGATGTGTTTGCAAATGGTCTGAGAAGAGTGACTCAAACTGGACTGGCCTAGTCTAAGAGACTAAAAAAGTCATGGCATTGATAGGTTTCCTGCAGCAACGGCTATGTACATAAAGATTCCTTGATGTCATGGACTATATTTTTGCCTTTTTTGTCTCCTCAGCACTTAGCCTGACACGTAACAAAGGCTTAAAGATTTTTCTATATTGCTTGAATAAGTGTGTGAATTATTAGTATTTATGTAGTATGTGAAGTATTTACTTTGAAAGAAAGTCTGTTACTATTCATTGATTGAATAGTATTTGTTTTTTATTTGTATTCAATAGTATTAAATCACTGCTTATGTGAAAGTCTAAGAGTACAATGAATGGAGAGTACTCTGGAACTTGAATATCCTGCATAGAGGAAAGGAGAGATCAAAGTCCTAAGCAATTTCCAGGCAGAAAGTCATTGGAATTTACTTTCTAGCCAGAGAAGGGAGATTTCATGGGCAACTACAGGATTTCAGATAGTCTAATGGTTAACCCCAAGTTTGAAACTTCCCAAGTTATGAAATTCTTTGGATACTTTATCTCCTGGAGAGTGGATTTCCTTAAAAAGCATCTTCCTTATGGGAAAAAAAAAATATTGTTCACATAGATCCTGAACAGTATCTTCTTAGAAAACAGAGACATATGGAAGTAGGGGATTAGGGCAAGAAATCTGCAGTTTGTCAGCCTCAGTTTTTAGACTTAATATTGCAAGTTTGATTGGGTAGGGATTGCCTAATCAGCATTCCTCAAAGAATATTTACATTTTCGATAAAGGTCAAACTAGACCTGTCAAACACTTAGCTTATGCTTTGTGGACAACATCTACTTCATAATTTGGCCTAAACCATATTAAAATGTAAATATGATTTTTTTATTTTAAAAAGAAATAGAACATAGATGATGTTAACATAATATGATTTTCTAAGTTAATATGAGTACCAAAGGACTCTATGTACCAGATAAGTAGCCCTCATTTCTATATGAGTTTTACTCCACTGGTCTAAACCATAGGGAGGTCCTTCAAATCTTCAGCATGTTATGTATGTTCTGTGGGAAAGAGGAAATCACCAAAATGTCAAAGAATTGCCCCAGTGGAAACACAAAGTTTAGTTCCCTTTTCAGGGAATCTTATGTGCTATTTGATTGCTTTGCATGTTTCCTGTATCTACTTGTGGGATTCTTCTCATGCTTTCATTTTCTGCATCTTCTATGGGTATATAAACCATAAGGGTTTTTTTTAATCTTTCGGACATTATATAGAATCTGATGAAAAAGTAGGAATATTCAAAATATCAAAGATTTGCAGAGTGGAAAATGAAATTTAATTCCTGTATCAGTGAAGTTAATAAGGAAAATAAAGGCTACTTATTCCCCATTAAAAAAAAAAAAGAAAATTGCAAAAACACTTTAAAGGGCCTCCAATATTTCTCTTAGGAGTCATCTTTAATATTACTTTTGATTTTTTATTTTCTTTTTACTTAGATCTCTGATTTCTTCAGGGTAAGTCCAATTCCTACACAATAACTTGAAGGTAATAATAATAGCTAGTGATTCTATAGCACTTTATTTATTTATTTATTTATTTTCTTTATAGCACTTTAAAAGCTTGCAAAGTGCCCTGCATGTGAGGCTAGAGGGTTAAGTGAATTGTTCAGCATCACAAAGCCAATAAGAGAAAGTAACATAATTTTCTTGATGATACAGGTGAGAAAACTGAACATCAGAGTTGTGACCCAACACTTGGGGCTCAGAGAAAGGGAACAATTGGGAGACTATGGCAAACAGATGAATCAGCCAGCTGTATCTTGAAAATAGGAATTGATTAAAAGAAGTTCTGTCTATTCCCATTTCTCAGAACTGGCCTATATTATTTACTCTGCTTCCTAATATTGGAGAAAGGAAGGAGAAAAAACCTTCTGATTTTGACCCTTCTTATCTTAGTGTATTTCAACATTTCCCCTCTTTAAGGAAGAGCAGAAGGCAAATAAATAAGTGCCTGCCAAAAAGGACCAGTTAGCCAAACAAATGAAGTGACAAAAATGGCGAAGGTCAAAATGATTAAGCATGTTTCCATGACACGAGTACTATGTATGTGAAATGTGAAATTCTCCTTTGGATAAGAGAGAAAATTACAAAACGCATATAAAAACTTTCAAAGGGGATTCTACTGAAGTGGAGAACTTTACTGAAGTATTTTTTTTAAGCTAAAGACTATGAGAAACAACACCAGATGGATTTAAACATATTGGGTGGATTGGACCAGCACAACTGCAGACAACGCATAACTTGGGCAAATGTGAAGAAAATCACAGCCTCAAAAATAGTTTAAATGTAACTGGGGAAAATGTGAAATAATACAAGGAGAGTGGGGGTGGGAAGGAACATCATCTAAACTCCTCTCACACACAGATGGGTTCAGGGTACTCCATGGAAATAGAGCTTTCGTCAAATACTATTTTCTCTCAGTGGCAAGTATGTCCAGGGCTTTCCAAAGACACAAATCTAAGCTTAAGTAACCTTCAATAGACTTTCCTAAAGGGATTATTTTGGATGGTGCATTTGAGAGATGACTGTTGTACAGAAATGATTTAAAGATAAATAAAATATGCCATTTTTTCAGCCCAGGACTCCTGTGAGTCTTGATTTAGAGCTGGAAGGAAATTAAGAGATCATCTAGTCTGACCACTTCAATTTTAATATATAAGCAAACTGAGGACCAAAGAGTTTAAGCAACCTTGATTATTTTTTATTATTTTTATTATTAAGCAACCAAGATTATTTCAGGTAACAAGAAGCAGAAATATACAGGAGGCAGTTACTTCCTTAGAATGCATGAGTGACTCAGACATCAAATGGGCCCAAGATCTCACCTGTCTTAGTGGCACTTCTGACTTTCTGGACTTCCACACCATGTCTCACAGTGGAACTGAATTCCTTCAGCTCCTGGGATCTCTTCACTCTTGAATATATATATATATATATCCCTGAGGTTTTCTCACTACCATACCATTAGGGAATTCTTCCCAAAGCTGCCATTTTAGGTTAGAGTCTAGCCCAATCAAACTTTATTCCTCTCTCTGCTATACTTCTGACTTTCTGAACTTCAACACCACCGTTTTCCCAGTCAGAGGTACTTTCTCTCTCCCACCCAACTTCAGCTCCCTTTTGTGTGTACTCTTTGTCCATTAGAATATATGCTCCTTGAGGGCCAAGACTGTCTATCTTTTTACTTGTTTTTGTATTTCTAATACTTGGCACATAGTATGTGCTTAATAAATGCTTCTTTGCCCAGTCCCCAGAACGATTGATATTTGGTTTATCCCTAAGCTTAGAGTGCTAGCAGTGGGGGTATTTGCCCTACACTTTTTATTCCCCTCCTCTATTCAAAATGTTATTGTTTTCATCCTTTCTTTTCAAAGAGGACCAGTGGCATCAAAGGGTAATGTCTTGATTTGTGTGTAAATTAGACTTCTGAGACAGAATTGCACAAAGTCATTTCTCCTCCAGAGTTAGTATCAAAGTCCAGAGACAAGATAAAAAGCCAGGACAAATGGCAATGACCCAAGATGCAGTGAATGACCTTGGCATCTTCGATGTCTGACCAGGCTTTCAGCATTCTACCGTGCCTACTTCAGTCCTCTTCATGGTCTTTGGAACAAATTGTTCTCATCTACCCATTCTGCCAGGGGAAGTCTTCACATGCTTGGGATAAACATCCTGTAACTTACCAATGGGTTTGTGGACTACTGATTACACTCAACCTGGTTTAGCCAGTCTGCCAAGGTAGTTTTACTGGGGTGTGACTACTGTACATGCTACAGCTTTTTGGAGCTACAAGTAGAAGTTGGATGGAAGGTGGACACCAAAAGTTGATGAGGAGCCCTAAAAAGTCCTTGACAAGCCTTCATACCAGAGGTGCTAATTCTCCCTGAACACCCTATACACCCTCTTCCTACAACCTTCAAAGTCTAATTTAAATCCTCCTCAGCCTTGTCCCTAGGGCCTTTCTAAGCACTCTGGAACATGCTGATCTCTTCTTTTTTCTTTTCAATTCATGAAATTATTATCTGCATTACTCTCCTTTGTACTTAATTATAGACAGATTCAGATTGTAAAGTGCATGTGTGCATTTTCTCTAAGTTTTAAACTTCTAGAGGACATTGATCATATCTCTGATATCTGACTATCCTCTCCCTGCCCCTCCCCAGAATCTAGAACACTGAAATATATAGGCTAAATAAATACTTGCTGAATGAAGGAAAGAAGAAGCATTTAAGGCTTCCAATAACCTCTCATGAAATAAATTTTCATTTTCATGTTTAGTTTTAGTTGCATCATAAAAAAGACAACAGTATGGTAAAAACAAAGAGAAAAAAATGTATTTAGGAATGAGTTTGGGGAGAAGGAAATGAAGATAATTATTTCATCTACACAGAGGAAATTTAGCAGAGGCACTAAATATAACAAAAAGCATGAAGGAATCTAATCAGTCTCTTGTGTTTAATTTACTATATTTAATTTCAGGAGGGATAACACTTTGAAACTCAAGGGCAGTAATTTTAGAACTAATGAATAAATATTTACTTTATAAAGCTTAGGGTGGGTCTACATTAGTTAGGCGGAGAGGTGAAAAATACACTCCTCAAAAATCATGCACATTTTTCTGGCAGCTTATGTATTGTTGATACACCTGGGTCTGAATCATGCATTTTTTTTCACTAGAAACAACATCTGCAATTTTCATTACACATTTGAATTTTCTTCTAGAATTAATATAGCCCAAACCTTGAAGTCATTGGGACAAACTAGGACTGTTGTGAGAGCCTCAAAACCAAGACTGGCCTTATAAATGGGAGGAGGAAATAATCATCTACATGGAATGAGTTGATGAATGTGAAAAACCCATCCCCAAATATCTACCCTAATTAGTCTATCCCCATGCCTGAAATTCCATCATTAGCAATCAACTCTTTTGTGTTAAGCAGTCATAAAAAGTAAGATAATATTATCAAATCACTTTCCTGACAAGAGAAAATAAAGCAGAAAAACATGGTGGTCAGGGGTTCCATAAGAGGATAGAAAAGGGGAAGTAATGTCTGGGAATTTAAACTTGACCAATCTAACTCTGTTCAGAACACTAATATCTTATTCCTCTGGCATAATTGAAGAGCAATCAGTCATCCAGTTAATTTAGGCTGTGCAGACAGCCAAATGAAATTATTCAAGACTAAAATATTGACTACATAATTCCCCATTCACAAATTCATTTTGTACTGTGCAAACCTAATCTTAAGACTATTCCAACACTGATAAATCAAGAATATTAAATCAAATTGCTTCTTTACAAGAGTTCTTCTCACACTTTTTTTCTGGCAGTGTAGTAGAAATATTTGGAGTCAGAAGACCTGTATTTGAAGCCTGGTTCTGCTTCTACCCATATGACCTTGAGTAAGACACTTGACTCTTGGGGTTTCCATTTCCCTGTCAATGAAACCAAAAGGTCAGGTTGTACGACTTCTGGGGTTTTTTCAGCTCTAAACATTTCTATGATGATATTTATATTTATTAGAAATAAGAGTATTCTATTTCAGGAGCCAATAGGCCTATATGGTCAAACTTTTTCAGAAGACAAAGGATAGCAGAGATGCTCACTCTCCAGAAATTTTGCCTAGGGGTCTACTGTTTGGAAAGTGAAGGTACAACACTAGCAACCGCTATCAACTATTTGGCCATATATTCAACACAAGAGGGTGCCAAGGAGCAAATAATTCACTTGTAGCCTTATCTTTATTATATTTTTTGGCCAGCCTTCTCTTTACACCAGATAGTGTGATATAGTTCTTTCTATGTGTCAAAATTAGCAGCAGCTTTCCTATAACAGTAAGCAAAGAAGGAGCCTCCATCCAATATAAAAACCATATTTATAGTTTTATTTTTCAAATAATGCATTTTGTATGTCCAGAGTAGAAATTATATTTTAAAAAAAAGAAAAAGAAAAAATCCAAAGAATTTATTGCTATGTCACCTGAAAAAGAGGCTGCATGGAAGAAGTAATGGGTTTGGCTTACAGGCAGGAAAATCAGGGTTCAAATCCTGCCTTGACACATTTGAGCTATAAGAACCTAAGTAAGTCATTTACATTTTCAGTGTCCTCAGTTGCTAATCTACATTGGTGATGGTACCAGCCCAACCTCAAATAAATTAGTAAGCAAATAAAACTTTAAAAATATAGATAAATAGCTCTCATGATCACTATGGGTTATCACAGAATTAGAAAGTTATGAGACTTCACTAACCATTGAGTCTAATTCATAACCACAAAATTCTCTTATTCTCTTAAACATAATCTGACAAGTGGCCACCCAACCTTTACCGAAGACCTGCAATAAGACAGAACCTACTCTTCTTCTCAGAGCAATCCATTCTACTTTTGGGCAGGTCTAAGTGTCAGGAAATTAGTCTTCATCTAGAAGGGACATTTCCTGTGCCATAAAAGACAGATAGAGGTAGACAGGTAGACAGAGTAAATAAATAAAGGAATTAATGAATAAAAAGTCAAGCAAATAAACAAATGAGTGAATAAATGGTCTTCTCTTCAAGATGCTAAGCATACTCAGTTTTTTCAACTGATATGTAGCCTAAGCTTGGGGTCTTCCATCATCTTGTCTTGTCTTCCTCTGGATACTCTCCAGTTTATCAATGCTCTTCTCAAAATGTGATTTCCAGGAGAGAACATAATTCTCCAAATAGACAAATACAGATAGGCAAAATAAAACAGAATGAATGTCTCCTTAACCCTGCTCCCTCTTAAGTTTGCACTAAGCTTCCTAAGCTGCCAAATCACAGTGGACTCATTGTGAGTTTGCAGGCTACTACACACCCCTAGAAAGTATTCTGAGGAGGCAGATTTCTTTGTTACCTTCATGCTTCATTTAAAAATGTGAGAGTATCATTAAGCGTTTATCAGACTATATTTTATACTTCAAGCTCCTCCTGCCACTGCCCCACCTCCTTAACACTGCCCAGAATAGTTCTAGGCATTTAGTAGACAATAATAGTCATGAATTGAGAATAAAGAGATGGCCATTCTAACTTGTAATGGAACACAACCTGCACTGCTATCTCTCATAAAATACTGATTTTTAATCCTGCATTTCATGATCATTATTCTCAAGTTCTTAATCTAAAATATTTCTCAAAAGTTAAACTGAAAAAGGAATCTAAAAATATTTTCAGCTATACCTAGCTCAGGCCAAGATGATCTGCAGAAGCCAAGTAGGCGAAAGCTATTATAACTCATAATTATATGAAAACCACTCTTGGTAGCTCTAATGTTTAAAACAGACAAGAAAGGAATTTAATTCCTTTGTTAAAAAAACATACATATATAGGTAACACAACTTTCCACATTGCTCATAATTCTAATTCAAATAAGCCAAAGAACACAGTAGCAGAGTCCTAGGCAAAAAAAAGCACAAAGCATCATTTAAAATGCAACTTGATATTAAGTTGGGAATGACTCTTTACGAACACATTTCAAAATTTGTCTGGACATTTCTTTTACAAATTCCCTCATACATATTTGATACAAGGAGATGCCAATGGCCCCATTACAGCTTGCTTAGCTTCTGACAGGTTTCTTATGGATTACTGAAAGTTACTAAGATTCTTGGTCTCCCTCCACAGGGATTTTTAACAAGGAAGCATGCAGTAGCCCTAAAACAAAGTGAAGACAGATTGTGGGAGGAAAATGTTACCCACTGGAGCTCTCAGGCTTCAGGAGTCTTATTCTTCCTAGAACAAAGGGGAATCCAAGCTTATACCTTCAGATGGGGAATGGGATTCATCTTTTTAAGAACAGCATCTCTTATTAATTTGAAGGGGACCCTAGACTCAAAAATCCTCATCTTTCAACCAAAGATGACACAATAAGGCTTAGAAACAATTTCTTTTTATGCACCTATTAAGTGTTATAATTAAAGTCTTTTTATTCAATAATTATGAGAACTCCATGAATTCACTCTCAGTGCCCTTCTAGGCAACTAACTACCTGTCTCTAAATGAAAATGTTATGATATTTAGAGTTTGACTTTGCTTTAAAGAATAATCGTATTCCTATGTGTCACAGTGATCAGTCTGTTGGAGAGATTGGGATGTTCCTTACAAACCAAGACAGTTTTATACAATCACCATAATGCCATGTGCAGAAATCCTTTCTTCAAAACTGTTTATCACCTGAAACTTCCTTTTCCTTATATCTTGTTCTAATTACCCATAATAGCTCTAGAACAAATGATATTTTTTACTTAAAAAATGATAACTGACCCTTCGGTTCCCAGGGTCTCTTCTTTGTCTGTAGGTCAGAAGTTGCTGGCTGAGGTCCCAATATCTCCCTTGAGCTATTTTGGCATGCTTCTAATGACCACAACATTTTTAGCTTTGAGGCCCCTATTCACTACATTCCTAATGATGCTGTTCCAGATCAGGGTCTATACATGGGACTATGCACTTGTATGAGGGCACCTTTGTGTGTGTGTGTAGCTTGACTAAATTATCTTAATACTTCTCAGATAAAATGTCTATGATCTGACAATTCCATTGGTGATATAACTTGCAGATAAGTTATTAAAACTGCCTTGTGTATGCCAGTGGTATCAATTTCAAATAGAAACAAGGGACCACTCTGTGGGCTGGCCTAGTTTTAAAATGTAATGTTTTCTATGTTATATTGTTCTTTTATTTATTTTATTGAATATTTTCCAATTACATTTTAATCAAATTCAGATGAGCACCATGTGTTTGACACCTCTAGGGAATACATTTGGCACTTAAGTATTTTTTTTTTACCTAAACCCTTACCCTCTATTTTAGGATTAATACTAAATATCTAAGAATCCGTTCCAAGACAGAAGGACCACAAGGGCTAAGCCAGTGATGGCAAACCTATGGCACAGGTGCCAAATATGGCACGCTGAATGCACTCTGTGGGCACACGTGCTGCCCTCCCTCCAACCCCCCCAATTCATTATTAGAAAGGCAGAGGCACTTGGGCTGAGCTGCACCCTTCCCCTTCTCTGCACTAGAGGGCATTTTTTCACATTATCTACCCCTCTCCCCAGCAGCCCAATAGCAGCACCCAGAGGGTAAGGTGGGAGGCTCACAGGCGGCAGGGCTGGAGGGTATGGGAGCACATGGACCACTCCCCTACCCCTCTCTAAACTCACTGAAGACATTCCTCACTTCACCTGCCCCTCCAACCAGCAGCCCAAAAGAAGCTCTTTCTCCCTCCTCTGGGTAGGGTAAGGGGGGGCAGGGTACACCCAGCACTCAGTCTCTATGGGGGGCAGGCACCACACTAAGTCTGGAGGGGTGGGGTGGTGGTGTAGTGTGGCACACCATTTCTAAAAGATTCACCATCACTGAGCTAGGCAATTGGGATTAAGTGATTTATTTACCCAGGAACACACAGTTAGGAAGTGTCTGAGGTCACATTCTCTAATCATGAGCAACCTAGCTACCCTTTAATAAGTATTTTTAATTATGACAATGGCAATGGCTAAGTTGCACTGGCCACACTAATGGGCTTATTTATGAATGAAAGTCTTGCAATTTACAATAAAATATGTAATAACTGACAGGGATTTTTCCTATTACCTTTTGTAAAATATATATATATGTATATGTATGCATATATATATATATATATATAACTAGGGTATGGAGGTTAGAATATTACAATCTACAACCAAATTTTACTCACTTGTTTGACAGATTATCTCTGACATTATGGTTTAGCATTAAAAGTCATAGTCAAAAGAATTATGGTTTAAGATTAGGAAAATAAGGCAAGGGGTCAGAAGATAGGAATTTTCTTTGATAGCACAATATAACTTAAATAGGCATTTAAATTTTGTGCCAGTTTCCACTGTACTGAAATGATCTGGAGGAATGGGTCAACATTTTTCTTCACCAGAATGACAAGATCTCCATGAGTGCCATACTAGGAACTGTGACAGACAGAAGAAGGGGTCTGCCCTTCACCTTTCATTTTTTTTTTTGTCTAATGTTAGAGTGCCTACAATTTCCAATCTAGCAGCCCAGTTTGGGTACTGCCTTATACAGCTCTTGACATAACTACAACTCTGAGGCAGGCTGCCAGCTGGCTAATCCCCTGGAGAATTAATCTGCAAGGTCAAAACGTTTTCTGTTTTTTATATATGCTGCACTCACTCCATTTCTTTGGACGAGCACCAAAATGGCCTCGAGACTATTAATGCAGCCAGTGGTGACCCCAAAGGAAAATGTCTGTTTTTTGTTGCTGTACTTGTTGGGGTGGGCAAGTTAGATTTGTAAATCACTTTTTTCAATTTCACATGTTTTAGCTCATGTCCTCATATAAATAAGAACTTCAGTTGAAGTTGAAATTGCATTTCTCAGGGCATGGAAGAGACTGTTGAATTAGCCAAAAAGAACAAAAGAACAAACATTTAGAAATATAGGCAACTCCAGGAAGCTTTTGTTCAAGATTCAGGTAACCCCCATTCCTAATGTCTATGGAGTTTTCTTTAAATAGCATTTGAATATTAAGGGGAAACATTTCTTCCTCCATATGTTATTCTCTTCCATTCCATTGGGGAAAATAGGTGATTTCCAAAACCCTATTGAGAAGAAAGTATAGCTCTGAGTAAGGACTGCAATTTTATTTTGTCCTGAACCCATATACAAGGAAATGGGGTCAGAGTTTTACTTAATTTGTAGAATATTTCGTTTCTCTGTTTTATTGTTGTGGTTGTTGTTTGGTCATTCAGTCTTGCCCAACTCTTCATGATCCCATGGATTATACTGTCCTTGGGGTTTTCTTGGCAAAAATATTAGAGTGGTTTGACATTTCTTTCTCCAGTGGATTAAGGAAAACAGAGTTTAAATGACACTTAAATCAGGATTCATACATCCAATAAGTGTCTGAAATTTGATTTGAACTCGGGTCTTCCTGAACCTATGCCCAGTGAGCCACCTAGCTGCTTCTTTTTATCTGTTTTGAATAAATATAATTACAAGCTTCAATTATGAATCTCCAATGTAAATCATTAATCATGTAGTTAGCAAGTTTTGCAACTCTCTATTTAGATTGTTGGTATTTAGTCTTTTCTCAACTACTGGTGGATGTACCTCTGGAAAGTACCCAGAGGAAGAAAGCTGGGATAGAGAAGGACCTGGAGTTCATTTTACATGGAGATGTCTAACCTAGAAAAGACTCAGGGTTAGGAGGAGGGGACAGAAGAGTTGCCTTAGGGTTTTTAAAAGGAGATATCATTTGGAAAATGTATTAGATTTATACCCTCTCTAGTTTCTTCCTTGATGATCTCATTAGCTCTCATGGGTTCAATTATCATCTCTGTGCATGATTTATCATATGATTTATGATCCTATGATTTCTAAATAGATTGCATATTCACATTGGTCTTTTTAGAAAACTCATTTTCCTCCTCATATAATGTTTTTTCTTCTTATATATTTAGAACTTCATTCTTAAGAATTCTATCCCATCCCTCCAAGGTTGTATAAAAGGGCCTGTAATTTTTTTCCTTCCTTTAAAGTCTGCTTTCTCAAAATTAAGTGTTCATGTCAGAAACTCTAGGAGTGATCATTTTTCTCCAAGGTTCCCATAATTTCCACTCCAACAAACATTTCATTCCTATTAATGAGAATCAGATCCAGAATAGTCTTCCTCCCTTTGTTGGCCTGTCCACATTTTGAAGGATGAAATTATCAGGAAACCAAATCAAGAAATTATCGGTTGCTCTGATTTTGGCATAAAGGGAGTTCCAGCAGATATCTGGATAACAGAAATGCCTCATTATTACAATATTATGACATTGTGCCAAGCTTACTGATCTGTTTCCAACCTCTTCATTGATTTCCTCTTTCTGTCCAAGTGATATATAGTATACTGATTACAAAAATCACTTCTTCTGTTTCTCATTGTATTGACTTTCACCTAACTATTCACCATACTTCCCAATTTAGGTTCCTAGATTTTTTTTTCCTCATGCGTATACCTTCTCAATGTATAATACTACCCTATCACTCTTTTCTACTTATACTGTTTCTTTTAAACAGGGTATCACTACCCAGAGCCAAATAATAGTCATTGGCTTCATTCCATCAAATCTAAATGGTATCGATGAGGTCAAATTTCCCCTTTTGTGTTCCTTTTATCTAAACTTTGGGCATTTGTATATAGATATATAAAATGAACATATACATTCTTTTAAAAAGGATCTTTTATCTTCTTTAAATTTATAAATTTCTTGGTGTCCCAACTGCTATTCTTATTCCTCCATTGTAGATGCATTTTATGGGGTCTTGTATGTTGGATATAAAGAGGTAGTTTTCTCCCTCTCGTGGCTTTTTAGTTTAATGCTCTTTCAATTAAGTTTCCAAAACACCAGGCCATCTGGGCTCTGCATGGCATATCCCTTACTTTCCTGAAACAGCCCAACTTCAGGATAGCTCTTAATTCCTCATGAAATTATAAATAGCAACTAATGTTATTATGCATTATTCATAATACATGCATTAAAATAACATTGAACTATTAAATTTGTATTAGGAAAATTTTCTGTGTTAAAATGATCACTTAATAGTCTTCAATTTCCATATCAAAAGACAAATCCTTTATGAACTAATTTACTAATTAATTAGATGAGCTATTTTTAATCTGGTCATATGATAACACCCAGTCTTTGTTTGTATTTATATTTATTGCACAAAAAGCATCATTAACAATGTAATATATTTGCATAAGACTAATGTAAAAATGCACGTAGACCTTTCATATAGTATTTACCTAAGAGATTTCTAATAGGGATTAAAGTGGGATCAAATAAGTTCTCTCAAAAAACAGTCATTAAGATTAGAACATACATCTACATTGCTATCCCCAATACACCTGCCAGTATTACTGCTCTGTAATTCTATGTGGTCTTTCTTTTGATTACTTAGCTTTCTAATTGATTTTGCACACTTCATTTGAGTAACTTTTTAAAAATTGCCATTTTGAACATTTTCCAGAAAAATTCCTAAGCAATGTGTTGTGTAGGAAATTGAGAGGGAAAAAAATGCATATTGAAAGGCAGAAATATCATTTGTAAGGATAAATCTATTTGCTTACCATAAAACAGGTTAAAAATGTAGTTTCTCAAATAGATGACTAAGCAACACTCAGACCAACAGATTTTAGCTTCTTCATGTTTGTTACTTTTAAGTATCACATGTAGGAAATCATTCAAATGCATTCAATTGAACAATTTTCACTTTAAAGTCTATTATTTTAGTACATTCTGTTCAATCACAGGGAGAAAACTGGCATATCTTTGAAAAGTGAAGTGATTGGTTTAACACAATAGTAGCATCCCAGTGGATACTAAAATCTTGGAGTTGTCTAGCCTATTATATAAATGATAGCTTTTAACCTGCACACAACTTATATAGTTCCTCAATTATTTTCAACCATAAGTCATACTCAACATCAAAAGGCAAAAACAAAGGCCCACCCCATCAATATCAATATGTTGACATTAAAGTCATTCATTTCAGTTATCACTACAGAAGAGAAAGGAGATCATTTAGGACTAATCGGTTCTCCCTGAAACAAATAAAACCCATCATTTCAGCTTAAAGTTCTTTGGTTGACTTGTTTGTCCACAGAGAGGGCTGTGTGTGCTCTTTTGGGCACACATGCCATTGATTCACTATCACCATACTATATAGCCGGGGGCAGCTGGGTAGCTCAGTGGATTGAGAGCCAGGCCTAGAGATGGGAGGTCCTAGGTTCAAATCTGACCTCAGACACTTCCTAGCTGTGTGACCCTGGGCAAGTCACTTGACCCTCATTGCCTAGCCCTTACCACTCTTCTGCCTTGGAGCCAATACACAATATTGACTCCAAGACAGAAGGTAAGGGTTTAAAAAAAAAAACAATACTATATAGCCATGTTGACAAATATATGGCACATGTGCCAGAATGCTCCCTTCCCAATCTCCACATGCTCCTGAGAACATTTCTCACATCACTCACCCCTCTCCCCAACAGCCCAATGGGAACACTTCCTCCCTCCCTGGTATGTGTGAGGGTTGCAATTTGGGCATTCAGTCTCTAAGGTCTCTATAAGATTCACCATCACTTCTATATAGTATATAATCATGGATTGCCATAATCTCCAAGGAATAAAAATTGCAGATCATCCAAAGGGTAATGGAGAGATTCATGGAGGGTAAATACGGGTTGTAATTATCAGTGATTAAATATATGCAAAAAAAAAGCCAAAGATATTAGCTAAAAAGGAATTTAAATTCTAAGAGGGGAAAGCCCAATAAGAGATGCTTAGGCATAGAAAGCTACAGAGATGACAAATTCAGCCATAGAGGAGTTAACTGACATATACTCCTTTTGGGAACAGTGCCAGAGTTTATTTAATTATGGTTTCATAACTGGAGGGGGAGTGTGTTCAGAATGAAATAATGGGAATCAGTGCAAGTATGGTTGATGCCTGCCTGAAATGGGCAGGTAAAGGCAATCACAATTCAGATCATTCTCAGGGAAAGAGATGAGAGAGTTGGGGATATCTACCCTGGAAAACAAAAAAGATGCCAATAATGATTCTTGCTGCTTTGGCAGAGAGTACCTTTATTGATGAGAATGTTATGGCCACAATCATGCATACCAGAGATAGCAACTCCATTGAAATTATCATTACTGACAAAAAGGACAATTAGATATGTAATTTAGAAACCTCTAAAATGATGAGCTCCACAGTATACCTTTATTGTTCTGAGTCAGTAGAATCAAGGAAGCTTCTATTTAAAAAGATAAGATTCTAAATCCTATATTACCTCTGCTAGGCAATTTTTATTTATAGGATCTGACTTTTTCTGATTATCAAACAAAAATCATTCTCTCAAAGTCAAAAAGAAGTCGTTTCAACTAAATCTGCAAAAGTACTAAGTTTTGCCCTGTTTCAAAGACTAGCTTACTATTTTGGTTATAAAGTTTGATTGTCACTCTCTTAGATTGTGCTTTTTATTAATTCTGTTCCCATAAAAACTCTTGAAATTGTCAAAGCCACCAAGTAAAAAGTTGTCTACATAATTCAAATAATGTTTTAATGTTTTAAAAAACTGATTTGGTTGAATTTTCGTAGTTGTTTCAGTGTTGTAGAGACATCACATATATATTCCTCTTTGTGCTTACAAATATTTTTATTTTCTGATAAGGATTATGTAAAAGTAATAATTTTTATTCTCACCTCAAGCTGCCTGCCTCACAGGAATGAATTTTGCCTTTCTGCCTCTCTATGCGGCCTATAGTTATTTACCCAGTGGTACAGAAATTGGATCTGAATATAATCAATTTGTGTTATGTATTTGCTCTGTAACAGATTGTATGACTTTTCTCCTTATTTTCTCCAGCACTGGGGTCAGTATCCCATTTCTTTTGGAAGCTACCATTAGTATATGATATGGAAACTTACTATGCCTTGGCCTATAACTCAAAAGGCATAAGACAAAATGGCCAAGGAAGGATAACCAAGTAAAATGATTTAATATGCAAACCTCTCCCAAGAACATTATCTAAAGTAAAAGCAAGGTTTTTTTTTATAAAAGTTAAATAGTATCTCCTATGAGTAAAGTAGATGTGATTTAATACATGAATTTTGAAATAGATATAGATATAGAAATAATTATATATTATGTGTATACTTACAAACACATAAATTTCACTAATATGGCATTGTGAAAAAATAACATGCTCTACCTAACTTTAGCTGAGACTGGAAAGAAGATGTATATAGTAAGAGGTAGAAAGGAAAGGGGAGTGCAATGTAGACCCCCCAAATATGATAAATTTAATTGCACTGAGTAGGTTTCCCCTTTGGAAGATTGTCAGCTAAGTAGTTCAGTGAAGGAAGATAAAGCACTGGATCTTGAATTAGGAAGACCTGAATTCAATCTAGCCTCAGATGCTTACTAGGCAAGTCACTTAACATCTGTTTGTCTCAATGTCCTTTTATGTAAAATGAGGATAATAATAACATCTACCACTCAGGGTTGTTCTGAGTATAAAAAAAATAATTGTAAAGTGCTTAGCACAATACCTGGAACATAGTAAGTACTATATAAATGTTAATTGTTCTTATTAATAAGGGGGAAGAGACATAATTAAGAGTCACCCAAGATAAGGCATAAATGATCTATTCCCTCCTACTATGAGTAGAGGGAATAATCCAATCAGAGATCCACAGAAGTGACACAAAGGAACAAATCTTCCTTGACTCCAAAGGAGAGGTGCACAAGTGAGATTTACCACAATATTCTAAACTTTTAGAATAATACAATTTGTTCAAGTGCCACCTACTAAATCTGTACCGAATGAAGTCTTTCTACTTCATCCCACCACCTTTGTTGAAGAAACAGCAAGAAAAAAATAAATGTCAAAATAAGTTACAACTAAAATTGAGTATTCTTACTAAAATGTCATTGCTAGAAATTATGAAATTTTTAAAATCCAAGACAAACATGTATGCATCAGCAGTACTTTCAAAACTTCTCAAAAAAGACTGGTTCTAAAATTCAGGTTATTCTTTTCTTCATGTAATGAAATTAGTTCTGAATTTTAATATTTTTAAATTAATGTCAGTGATTTGTAGCCTAATTCAAGTTTCTTAGATGATCTAAGAACATATGTAAACATATACATAGAGATCAGTGTGTATTCACAAATATTTATAGTTCATACATAAATATAACATACTACTCTATCCCAAAGATAGAGTTATAAAAAGGAAGGTAAGATTCCCCAATTAGTAATGGAAAAAGTCACTTCACAAATGCCAACCAATACAGGAAAATATGGTACTGAGTGCTTGGCAGGAGGCAAGAGAAGAGGTAGGGACTGGGAAGGAAATGGTGACAGGTTGAGCACCAAATCTTCAGTTTAGAATTTTCCAGGGTAAAAATGATAATATTTTCATGTACGTGTTAGTAACACATCAATGTAGTTTCAAGGTTTTACATTCTTTTTTTGGAGCCTCAAAAGATTTCCATTTATATATTGCCTAACTACCTGCTTTGAACAATGTTTCACAGGATGCTGACATTAAGCATTCATATTCAACATTTCTGCTCCGAACTCAAGAACAGATCTATTTCAGCATTTATAGAAAGACTTAAATATTTGTGGTCTATGTTTATCAGTTTTCTACTGACAGTGAAATCTGTCAACAGATAGAAAGCTAAAAACTTCTAATTCTTACATGACACCACTTTGTCTTAGAAATACTACTTACAAGGATGGATTAGAGAAGAGGGAAATTTTGGACTTTTTTATATTTTATTTATTCCAATTACATGTAAAAACAATTTTAACATGTTTTTTAAAATCTTGAGTTCAAAATTCTCTCCTTCCTGCCCTATTTTCCCACCTTATTGAGAAGCCAAATAATTTTACATTATACATGTGCAGTTATGCAAAACATATTTTCATATTAGATATGTTGTGAAAGAAAGTACAGATCAAAGAGGGGAAAAACACACACAAAAAGGTAAAAATAGCGTGCTTCAATCTTCATTTAGACTTAATCAGTTCTTCCTCTGGAGTTAGATGGAATTTTTTTATCATAAGCCCTTTGGAATTGTTTTGAATCTTTGCTTTTCTGAGAACAGATGTCTTTTTACATCTGATCATCCTACAATACTGCTGTGGCTGTGTACAATATTCTCCTGGTTCTGCTCACTTTACTGTGCATCAGTTCATGTAAGTCTTCCCAGGTTTTTCTGAAAGCATCCTTCTCATCATTTCTAATAAAACAATACTATTCCATCATAATTACATGCTATAACTTGTTCAGCCATTCCTCAATTAATGGGTATCCCCTCAATTTCCAATTATTTTCCACTACAAAGATAGCTACTAGCAATATTTTTGTACAGCATAGACATATATATTTCTACACATATAGAAATATATATTGTCTTTTTTTCTTTGATCTCTTTGGGATACAGATCTATCAGTGGTATTGCTGGGTCAAAGATTTAATCATTCATAATTTCATCAACAACATTGGTGTCCCAGTTTTTCACCATCCCCTCCAATATTTGCATTTTTTTCTTTCTGTCATATTAACCAGTGGGAGGTAGAGCTTTTCCTTTTTATTAATAGACATTAAAAGTTATATATGAACTTTTAAAAAATAATTCTGAAAATATGGTATGATGTCTCAAATCATTTAAAACTAATCACTTAGATGCACTCCATTTAGTTTTCTTGCTACAAGCCCAAAAATATGTATTAAAATTAAAATTTTCCACAAGTGGCAATTTGTGGGCAAATATATGGTAAGAAAATAAGTTTTAGTGGTTTCTCTTGACCTTTCATATTTCACTTTCTCCATTTGCCAAAAATTTTTTTAAAAAGGAAAATAGCTATTTTATTTTGAGCAAGACATTTCATCTTTCTAAACTTGTTTCCTTATCCACCAAATAAGGGATTAGAGCAAATCATCTATAAAGTCCTCTCTGATATTCTATAGACCTCTAATACTTTAGAAAGTGCTTTGCAATCTTTCAGTTTATGGTACTCTATCAATGTAAAATCTTCACTTGATGACAGGGAAGTCAATGGTGCCATTTCTCTCCCAGTGTGAAGTGTTATTTGTATTTATAGACAGTTGTTCTGTTAGGAAGGTCACTGCCACTTTTAACATCTGATTAAGAGGTAATGCTGAGGAAATGAAATACTGTTAGAGAATAAAGGTCTCTAACAGGCTTGGTTGCAAAGATTTCAGCAAAGCTGAGACATTATAGAAAATTTCAAGCAAAAATTTCACTATTTTCTAAGCAAGAAATCGGACCCAAGGAGTAATCAAAAATAAAATATCAAAAATATTGTGTCACCAGTACCTGGAGATTATATGATCCATGAGGTAAAGAGGACTAAGTTCAAGGAAAATAAGTACAAGTCAGCCTCAAGGAGCTTACATTCTTATGGAGGGAGCCAACACATAAAGATACATAAGAGGTAGGGAGATGGCACAAAGCTTACTTATCAGAGCTGGGGACCAGGGGACAAAGGCAAAGGTCGCAGTGGGGAAGAAATGATGGTTAGAATGTTAGTAGCATATTAAGGAGAGGATCAAGAATGTTAATACATTTATTAAGTCCATAAACATTAAATAAGAACTAATTATAACAATAATTTGGAAAGGAATTTATATGAAGGAAACAAAATACTAAATAAAAAGCAAAAAAACTTTTGTCTACTCAAAGAAGACTAACAGATGGGAAGAAACTTAGATGATCTGTTTTGTCATCCAAAAGAAGAAAAAAATAACCAAATTCCTCCAAGAGTTTGTTTGATAATTATTCAAAAATATCCTGTGAGATATAAGATGCCATTATGGCTTAAAGGAAAAGGTTATTTATTATGACAAATTTGTTGAACACGAACCACTATGTGGTTCTTCAGTCAATCAATCAATCAAACAAGCTTTTATTAAACATGCACTATGTACCAGGCATTATGAGAGGTGCTGAGAATACAAAGACAAAAATGAAACAGACCCTGCCCTCCTGGGTACTCATTCTTTTGGTTTAAACCTTTATCTTCTGCCTTAGCATTGATAATATCAATGATTTGATAATATCAAATTTGTGTGGCCAAATTTGAACTCAGGATATCCCATCTGTCTATTCATTAGCTGGCCCGCAACTTATATTCTATGAAGGAAGGAAAAAGAAGGGAACAGCATGTACACAGACATATACAGCAGAGATTTTAGGAGAGAGCAGTAACAGAGCAGATTAACAGGATAAAGATCTCTTTACAAGTTTTATGAAAATACTACAGAAAAGCTGAAACAATATAGAAAATGTCAAGCAAAAGGTTCACTGCATTTTCAGAGCAAGAAATATGACTTAGAGTTAAGGTAAGGGTTAGAGAGGGGAATCAGAAAATGTTTCATGAAGGCAAAATGACCTAAATCTTGAAGCAGTGATGCTAACATAAGGGTGAGGAGAAGAATCAGAAAATGCTTCCTGTAGAAGGGAACATGACAAATCTTGAACTCAAGACCCTAAGAACTGGAGCTGAGGAGGGATAGCATTGTGGGCATAGAAAACAGCCCAGTGCAAAGGCAAGAAGATGCAAAACACAGAGGCATGAATGAGGTATAGGAAGAATGTGAGATGATCAGTCTGGCTGGATTGTTAACAAGAATAATATATAATAAGGATGGAGAGGTAAGTTGAAGCCAAATTGTCAAGGCTTTAGATACATAAGTTGTTACTGTTTGCTCCTAGAGGTACTAAGGAACCCCTGGTGGTTTATTGAGTCAACAAGCATTTATTAAGCACCTAGTATATGTCAGACATGTGCTATGCACTAAGTGTACAAAGGCAGAAGACAGATCCTAATTTAAAGAAGCTCCCAATCTAATGAAGGAGATAACATGTAAATGTACAAACAAGGTATGTGCTGGGTAAACTGGAGATAATCTCTGCAGGAAAGCACTAGGATTATGGAGGGCCTGGAAAAGCTTCTTGCAGATGGTATGATTTCAGCCAAAACTTGAAGGAGGCCTGAAGACTGAGATGAGGAGAGAGTCCCAAGCATGGGACACAGCCAATGAAAATCCCCAGCATGCCATTCAGTGCCATGACTAGATGATTCTTGAATCTAATGTGTATTTATGCAGTGCCACTTGTTTGCCTAGCACATTTTGGAAATGTCAGACCTGAAAGACATGAACCATATTCTCAATCAATCAATCAATCAACACATATTTGATTAAGCTACTTTTATTTGCCAAGCACAGTTCTAGGTGCTGGTGATACAAGTACAAAGAATGAAATGATACTTCCAAAAAGCTTACATTCTAACAGAGGGAGATAACAAGTGCAACAATGAAAATATATACAGCATGCATATAACATATATATATATACACAACAATGAAATTATATACAATACATAATTTACACATATAGTTAAAATACAAGATACTATGTGAGAAATAAGAGGCAGCTAGATGCTCAGTATGGATAGAACATTGGGCCTGAGTCTAGGAGACATGAGTTCAAATCCAGCCTCAGATACTAATTGTTTGTGTAACCCTGGGAAAGTCTCTAACCCTGTTTGCCTTAATCCACTGGCGAAAGAAATGGCAAATCACTCTATTACCTTTGCTAAGAATACTCCAGATGGGTTCACAAAAAGTTGGACACAACTGAATTATGATGATGAAGTGTGAAAGAGAACAGCTGGGGGGAATATGAAGGGCTTCATCCAGATATATCTTAAAAAGAGGGACTCTGGAATTGGTATATGAAGGGATAATCAGTGCCAAGACACAGAGATGGGAAATATGAGTAGAAAAGTAGGCTGGGTGCAGATTGTAGAAATTTTAAAACTGAGTTTATGTTCTAGAGACACATGGCCACTCACAAGCCTAGAATGTTCATTCTATAATAGCCCTTATCTTTCTGCAAACATTTATTTTATATGTTCTTATTATACCTACATTTTTATTGTTAGCATAAGTGGAAGTCCTTATAAGTTTGGTTATTTAGAAAACTGAGAAACTTAAAGCTAGATGATGGTAATGGATGATTATGGTTACATTAGTGGCATTGGAAGGAAGAAAAAGATTTTAATCTTCATACTCCCTAAATCATTGACTGCCATATTCCAAGATGTTGGTAATGAATGTGTTACAAGTCCTGTGTCCAACTGTGGCTATGAAACCAAGAGGTCTGTTTCTAATGCCAATTTCAGGTCATTCCTTGGTTACTAAGCATTGTACTACTGTTTAGGGCTGCTATGCTTCATCTCAAAGCCAGCATATCTTTGCTTTAAAAGAGCCAACCCAGCTCTGATTACATAGACTTAAGCTTCTGTTTCCCAGTCAATAGCTTTGATGTACCTTGAAGTTGTGCTCTGACATGTTCCCTATCCTATTTGTACTATGTCTGTTTATAATTGTTAGCACTTTCTCTCCTCCACCTCCCTCCAATTACTTTGCATTTACTTTGTACATATTTTATATTTATATTTACTTTTCGGTGTATAGTGTTCCCTGTTTCCAGAAGAATATAAGCTCTTAGGGGGCAAAGAATGCTTCCATTTTTAGTATTCCCAGTGCCTAATAAACTACCTGGCACCTAGTAGGTGCTTAATAGAATGCTTACTGAATTTAAAATACTGCTAAATTCACAGAAGCTTCCTGCATATACCATCATATTTCCCCCATTTCAAGTTAGGCACCAAGGGGGAAGGCTAGAACTTCAAAACTGGTAGATTCTGCAACCATGATGCTGGTGAAACTGTCTTCTGATATTAGGTATATATGACATTACTGAAACCACAACGGAACAAGATAGTTTTGGAAGATCCATGTTTCTTAACCAGTACCATTACTGCTCACTGCTCTGTAGACATTTAGTTTAATCTAGATCATAAGTCATCTGTTTCCTTTTCTCCTAGTTAGAAACTGACAGGACATGTGGTACTGTGTATACACACAAAAAATAGGGAAAAGGATCATTTGTCATGTTCATTTGTGAGGATTTGGGTCCATCTCATTCCAATACTGACACCCCAAATATTCAGTCGGTTACCATATCTTCTCATTTCCACCTTCACAACTTCTTTGAGATGTTTCCTTCTCTCACCTAACCACCACTCTACTTTAGGCCCTTACCATCCCTTGCAGGAATTATTGCAAATAACCTTCTAATTGGTCTTACTGACTAAGGTCTTTTCCCACTCCAATCTATCCTCCACTCAACTGCCAAAGTGACTTTTCTAAAATATAGATTCATTCTTGTCCTCTCCTACTTAATCAATTCTCCTGGCTCCTATTACTTATGAGAAGAGCAAACACAGTCTTCTCTTTAGCATTTAAAGGTCTTCACTAGGAAGCTGTGGACCACTTCGTGCTTGGGCAGGCATCACAAAGGTATCCCAGGCCATCATCAGTCTCTTGATTTTTGTCTTGCCATTGGACTTGGATGACTCTCGAAGAGAGAGTAAGGCTGAGGAGCATGCAACTATCTCACTTAAATACAATTATATCCAAAGTCATCACCCTATGATGTCATTGGTCCTCTTCAAAAGTGAAGGACTATGGGGCAACTCTAGTTGCTCAGTGGATAAAGAACCAGGCCTGGAGTAGGGAGGACCTGGGATCAAATGGGGCTCAGATACTTCCTAGCTGTGTGACCCTAGGCAAGTCACTTAACCCCCATTGCCTAGCCCTCATCATTCTTCTGCCTTAGAACCAATATCTAAGACAGAAGGCAAGGGTTTAAAACAAAAATTTAGAGCCAACAATAATAACAAATCTTCACAGCCTGATCCATTCCCATTTCTTCAGACTTCTTATACTTTAATATTCCATCCACACACTCTAAAATCCAGCAATATAGTTATATTTCTCTACTGGCTATTCCTCACACACAACTCTCCAATTCCTATTCCCTTGGCCTTGTACTGTTGTCCCCCTGTGCCTGGAATTCTCTCCCTCTGCATCTCCTCCTCTTAGAACCCCTGGCTTCTTTCAAAACTCAGATTAAATCCCCACTTCTAGAGGAGACTTTTACTAGTCCCCTACAGTTGCCAGAGAATTATTCCCTAAAATTAACTTCTATGTTCTCTATGTATCTTACATGTATCTATTTCTTTACATATTGTCTCCTCCATTAGGGGAGAACAAAGCAGAGGCCACTTTTGCCTTTCTTCATACCTAGTGTTTAACACAATACTAGAAAAGTAGTGTAAAATTGCCTGATGAATGACTCATGTGAACCTCAGGAAAGTTTTATAACATCTATCTATCTATCTATCTATCTATCTATCTATCTATCTATGCACTCATATAATTTATCATAAAAGTGGACAATACACATTCACTTATAAGTTTATTATGAAATGTGATTTTAAAGCATTTTAAAATATTTCTATAAAATGATTAATATTAAAAGATATGGAAATATGAAGAAGCGACACAAATTAAAATGTGATTATTAAATAGTTGCTTAATCATATTTTGCTTATATTATCTTAGCAATTAAATTACAATAACAGTTAGCATTCATATTACACTTACTATGTGTCAAGCTTGGTACTAAGCACTTTACAATTATTATCTCATTTGATCCTCACAACAAACCTGGGAGCTAGGTGCTATTGTCACCATTTTACAGATGAGACAAATGGAGTTTAAGTGACTTGCTCAGGCTTAGAAAGCTAGTAAATGTCTACTACATGCAAGCCAGTAAGAGTAAATCCCATTGGGAATACAAAATTTTTAAGTAAGATGCTTCCAAAGAACTTAAAGTCTCATTTGGGAAACTGAGGAGAGCACAAAAGGACAATCAGAAAAGATGTTCCAAGGTAACACATAAATGGGAGGATAGGTATCAGATCCTTGATTTCTTTGGGATAAGGAAACTCCCTCCCCAATAATGAAGATCAGCACCTTCTCTGCAAAGGAGCATTTTAGTAGTGGTTTTGAACAATGAGGAGGAAAGCAACTTGTCTAGAATAGCACAACTAGTAAAAGTCAGAAGTAGGACTTAAAACTAGATCTTCCTGGCTCCAAAACCAGTTTTCTATCCACTGGACCAAGCTCTCATAGACCCAGGAACTAGACAAAATGATAACTGTAAAAGTTTAAAGAAATGAGAAATCACTTCATTCTGTAGTAGTAAGAGAAGACTATTTGGAACAAGTCTGATATAGGCTAGATATGGAAGAACAGGTAGGATTTTTGTGAACAGAGAAGTTAGAGGTCATTTTGTGAGCAAGAATATAGAAGAATATAGACCTCACCTTAAGGTGAAATCCAGGTGTAGTGGAAAAACTAGTTTCGTTTATGATAGTGCTACCTAAAAGCTGGAAAGTCAGGTTGGAATTAGGCTAAAGTTTGGGGAGCCACTGGACAATTTTATGCAAAGGCATTCAATAATTAAAATGGTATTTTAATTAGATTAGTCGTGCTGCAAGGGTATTACTTGAACCAGAGGGGAAGACTGGAGTTAGGAAGCTTAGTTAAGAAATTATCATTGCAATTAAGGCATGACATGATAAGGGGCTTGATATGGGGTAACAGCAATGGGGATGGTAAAGAAGGATAGATTCAGAAATTGCAAAGAAAAACAGTCTTTCAAATGTCCTACTGGATATTATCTTTAGAATAATATGTTTAGATGACAATCCAAATTATGACACATGTATGTTCCCAAGAAGTGTGTTACAGATATCTTTATAAAACTACTTCCAGAGGAGGAGAAATAGCTATTTGAATATGAAGCCATGACCTACAAAATAAGAACAATTTGGTGGATATGCTGAGTTTTCTCCTCTTGACCTATACTTAAATGAAAGAAGTCATACCGAAACAATGCTAATAGTCTACCTGAATTCCTCAAAATTCAGAAAACTAAGGAATTAATTTTTTTTAATCCTTCCGTTCCAATTTAGAATCAATACTTACTATGTATTGGTTCCAAGGCAGAAAAGAAGTAAGAGTTGGGCAGTGGGGATTAAGTGACTTGCCCAAGGTCACACAGAGCTAGAAAGTATCTTCCGTCAGATTTGAACTCGTTAACAAGGTTTTAAAGTATGCAAACCATATAATTATATTAAAAGACCAAAATGGTCATCATTTGTCCCTCTTTTTCTTTTTTGTTTTCTTAAAGCCAATCCACCTTACTAAATTCAAATGCAAAGTTCTAATGTTTATTATATGACTATGTTACTGTACTTTATTTCAAATATCTGTCAGAAATAATATAAGTGGCTCCTTGGTTTTGAATGTTCATGGTGTTAAGACATATAAAATAGGGAATCAGAATACTCTGATTTTTTTAATTCCCCCAAAAGGAGGGAAATGTTTACATTTAGGGTTTTATTATAATAATATGTAAGTCATAGACTTCCTGGTTCTCTGGAGCATATAATTAAAGTCAAATTATTAACAACTAAGCCTTTAAACATCCATACAACTAAATACTGTTCTTATCTCTCCTAGAAATGCAATCAATCATCTATTGCTCTTCTGGAATACCTAAGACCAGTAGAATCTATTCCTGTAACACTTGACAGTGATGGTGACTAATTGACAGCCTTCTCTTTCCCTCCCCTACAGAGGTCACTCAGAAAGCTTCTTCCTGAGCAGCACTATTTTCAGGCAGGCCTTTCCAGGATCATGATCTACTTTTTTGAAACTCTCTCCAGTCAAGAAAGATGAGCATACACTTAAGCCTGAAACAAGTTTGTAGTTATCTTGGGGTGGTTACCCCACTGGCAAAGAGGTAGACTGGTAAATCTCAGAATAAGGTTAAGCAAACACTGGATAAACAAATCACGACCTTATGGTGTCCTCTTGTATGTCAGGTTTGAGTCTGAAGCAAATTTTTATGGTTGAATTGAAGAAATGGGAAAAGCTTTATGTCTGCAAAGTGACCTTACAATATTTAACAGACATTGTTTATTGCATCTGCACTGTCTGCTTGTAGAGCTAAGCACTCCAACATGGTTGTAAAAACCAATCCCTTTGCTAGAGAAGAATTTGGGTTCCATCCAGGTGCCTGATTTCAGTGCCAGGGTAAAATTTCTTATTCTTATAATGTGGACATACTTGCAAATATGCATGTTTGCTCATTATCCAGTATTTCTATATATAGGTGGAATTAAAAGTCTGTCTTGAGGCTATAGTTGCAGATTCATGTTTTTCTTCCTTGACTTTTGAGAAATACTATTACCTAATTAAATAAAGCTATTTGTTTTTCTTCTGCTGCTTTGAATGTTGGTGATAATACCAAGATAATACCAACCTTGCCCTCAGAAGGGTTAACAACTGGCTAATTTGAAACGTTCTTTTGCCAATTTCATTGGTATATTTCTTTAAATGCTTTGGGATTTTAATCCTCTTGAGTATTTACATATTTTCTCTTCTCATCCTTACAAAACTAATCCCAGAGTTTTAAGAATCTGGGAACTTGGGCAAGGGAGAAAACAACTGATCAAACTGAGAAATCAGAAGTCTCAGTTCATTACGTCAACCCAAAATGACAGTACTTTTTTTTGTTTGTATTGAACCAACTAGAATAATAAATCATGTGAGTAACAAAACAAAATACAGGTGTTATTATTCAATGTGAAAGGTCTGAAATGTAATTAAACACGTTCTTTTTTGTTGAAGTGTCATTTATTTTGAACGTTAACATTTGTGTTTCCTTAAACCTTTCTTTATATTATCAACACACATGGTTGCATCATACTTACACATTAATTACCTGGGATTTGGGGAGGGGGGATGTTTTTCCAACTAGTCTCCATCGTTAGATGCACAACCTTCGCTTCTTTTATGTAAGTACTGCACTGGAATAACAGGAGCTTCTTAGAAGAATAGCACCCAGAAAATGTTCCTGAGAGATGCATGCTTGTTTCCCCGTATGTAATACGCAGCACTGCTGGAAAGTTTCTCTCTAACAAATAACCCCCTCCTCTGATCCCCTGAACTGGCAGGTTTGAGGCTGGCCATGTCCTAGGCTGACCAGGGGACGCTTTTTACACATAAATCGCCAGGTTTTCGAATCCGAGAATCAGACAATCGGCCAAACTCCTCCAACCCCAGACTTTGCAAACTGCCCTTCTCTTTTAAATGTCTCAGCCCCCTCCACTCCAAACCGAGCAAACCCTTTGTTGTTGGGGTTGGAGTGCAGGTTTCCTTCGGGAAAGATCCGGAGCCACAGTTCCCAGTGCCCAAACGCCCGAGCTGAGTTCTGCGCTCTTGCCCACCCTCAGTTCCCTGGAGCCACTTAATTGCGCGTGAGAGGGCAGTAAAGTGGAGAAGGAAGGTGGGGGACAAAATAGGGGCGTGCCTTGACTCCTGATTGGCTGTAGGCTACTGACGCAAGGTCTCGGGGGCTGGGTTAGGGGGAGCTAACTGTGGGTTAGGGTGGGGTGCTGGGTGCAGGAGCTGCCAGACCTGAGCGCTCAGAAACATGCTGAAGTCCCAGCAGCGACAGCAGCCACAGCAGCAGCCTGGGAAAGGCGGGAGGCAGCAGCAGGCTCGGATCCTGCGGGAAAGGCGCCCGGCACGGATGTCCCCAGCTTCGCGCTGCTGCAGACAGCTGCCTTGACCTGGCCCTGACCCTGACCTCTTCGCTTTACCCAAAGGACGGCCCTGCCCCCTTCCCACCCCACGTCCCCAGTTACTTCCTCCTCACGATGGGAGATGGGGCACTTGCCTTAGGCTACGAGCCCTACAACCTGTCATCTCTTTCACCAGCACCCGACGGGGCGGGTGGAAAGGCAGAGGCAGCTGCAGCAGCAGCCACCGCCGCCCGGCTGCTGGTGCCCGCCTCTCCCGCCTCCTCACTGCTGACCTCGACGACACCAGCACCCGTGGCCCTGTCCCAGCAGTGGACGGCAGGTATGGGCGTGCTTATGGCCCTGATTGTACTGCTTATTGTGGCGGGCAACGTATTGGTGATAGTAGCCATCGCCAAGACGCAGCGTCTGCAGACGCTCACTAACCTCTTCATCATCTCCCTAGCCAGCGCCGACCTGGTCATGGGGCTGCTGGTGGTGCCTTTCGGGGCCACTATCGTGGTGTGGGGACGCTGGGAATACGGTTCCTTCTTCTGCGAGTTCTGGACGTCGGTGGACGTGCTGTGTGTTACGGCCAGTATCGAGACGCTGTGTGTCATCGCCCTGGACCGTTACATCGCCATCACGTCCCCGTTCCGCTACCAGAGCCTGCTGACTCGGGCGCGGGCGCGGGCGCTCGTGTGCACCGTGTGGGCCATCTCGGCGCTAGTATCCTTCCTGCCCATCCTCATGCACTGGTGGCGGGCGGACGGCGACGAGGCGATGCTCTGCTACAACGACCCCAAGTGCTGCGACTTTGTTACCAACCGGGCGTACGCCATTGCCTCGTCCGTAGTCTCCTTCTACGTGCCGCTGTCTATCATGGCCTTCGTGTACCTGCGCGTCTTCCGCGAGGCCCAGAAGCAGGTGAAGAAAATCGACCGCTGCGAGCGGCGCTTCTACAGCGGCCCCCGCCCGCCGCCCTCGCCCTCGCCGCCACCGCAGCCGCGGCCCCACGCTCCTCACCAGCCGCCCCCCACACCGGCACTACCACCATCGCGTGTGGTGCTGGCCAACGGGCGCCCCAGCAAGCGGCGACCGTCGCGCCTCGTGGCCCTCAAGGAGCAGAAGGCGCTCAAGACGCTGGGCATCATCATGGGCGTGTTCACCCTCTGCTGGCTGCCCTTCTTCCTCGCTAACGTGGTGAAGGTCTTCCACCGAGACCTGGTGCCCAATCGCCTTTTCGTCTTCTTCAACTGGCTGGGTTATGCCAACTCGGCTTTCAACCCCATCATCTATTGCCGCAGCCCGGACTTCCGCAAGGCCTTCAAAAGGCTCCTGTGCTGTCCACGGCAGGCTGGGAGGCGGTTCCACGCCAGCGCTGGGGAATTGTCGCGCGGGGGCTCCGGGGCCGTCACGGTGGGAGGTTGCGGCAGTTCGGCGGTAGGCTGTGCCACCCCGTCCCCCGGGGCCGCCTACGCGGAACAGGGAGAGCTGCTTCCCTCTTCCCCTCACTACCTGGAGCCCTGGGCCGGCTGCAACGGCGGGGCGACGGGGGACAGCGACTCCAGCCTGGAGGACAGGGACAGCAAAGACTCGTATTCGGAATCCAAGGTATAGGATCAGCCGCTGGTGGGTGGGGGGCGGCGGTGGTGAAGGCGGGAGCCGGGCTTGTGTTTTATTTTTACTTTCTCGTGGGGGCGACCGGGCATGTGGTTTCGAGGTTGGGGGCCATCGGTGGGGAGTGGGGCTTTCCTCTCGCCCCATCCCCACAACCCCATCCAAGAAATTGGTTTGGAAAATCAAGAGAAAGAAAACCTGAATGGCCCTGAACTGTCTTCACAGGGAAGAGAGGATCTGTGTTTACTCAAGACCGAAAGCAGGTGATAGTGTATCCTTCATACTTCATTTGAATCATCCACGATAAACAGAAAAGCAACTCGACCGTTGAACAGAAGGAAAGTTGGGGGAGGAGAAGAGGATCCGGGTTTTGGACTTTTCTTCTTGACTTTTAGAGGGAAGGGAAAACTTTGTCCGTTTCGTCTTTTCAAGTCTAATTCTGATCCTTTCTGCAAGGATTTCAAGAGTGTCAGTTGAGTAGCTAGGTGGTCCAAAGAAAAGAATTCGTGATGAGGGTGGGGGAGAAGGGGGGAATTGGGAGAGAGGGAGAAAGAAAGAAAAACCACCAACTTTGTTTCTCCAAGAGCTGTACTTAGGAATCCTGCTTTTCAGCTGTTCCCATCCTATTCCTAGGAACTGGAGCAGTTATCCAAAAAGTAAGAGGAAATGGGCAGTGTAGATAGAACAGGTTTTTTGGTTGCTAAGAAAGTTTTTTATTATTATTTCAAAGTCTGAATAATGACATCTTTAATCAAAGCAGAGGGGAAAGGAAAGGATGCCAAAATCATGTTCGCTTTTTAAGAGTTTTATAGAACAAACCACCTGGCTTTCTTTTTGCACAGCAAACCTAGTGTCTTGGCAATAGTGATGAGGCAGAGGGGTTCCTACCTCAAACTGTGCATATTGCACAGGGATTTTTTTAAAGATATGTTTATATTAAACAGATTATTTATGTATCAATATTAGTTTAAAGGACCAGGCACGAGCCTTTGTGACACGTGACTCTGTCACAATTTGAAGAGAGAACAGTAAATATGAAGAAACAGTCCTAGTGTCAAGAAAAATTACTGCACATTTGGAAAAAAAGATAAAAGGAATGGTTCAAAATGCCTTTTTGCACAGTGTTAGAAAATGTAAAGTCCACTGAAGATATTACTTGCACACACACAAAATTTTTTTAATGAGGGGAGGAAAGGGAGTTGAAAATAACCTGAAATCCAAACTCTACTTTTTGTCTATTATGTTACTGAATTAATGTTTTATTGGAAAAAAAAAGACTTTTATACTATTTTATCATGGTACTGTAACTGTATCCATATTTGAAATTTAAATATAAGGATTTTTTTTATTATTTTTGTATGTCCAAGTGCTCACGTGAATCTGCTGTTAATTTAGCACTTGTGTGTCATTTCTATTTCCTCCTGTGTATTTTATAAAGTATTTATACTCTGGTGCAACTAACTACTGTGTAAGTAAATGGTCTATGTGCAATAATAAATACAAATGCAGCACAATCAAGATATATAGAGTATGTGTATGGGGGTACAGAAACAATTTTCAGTGGTAAAAGAATGGCATTTGTTTTGCTTGCAACAGGGATTAGGTTTCCAGTACAACTACTCATAACATCATTTCCTGATATAAAAGCCTGGCAAAAATGTGATCTCAACCAAATAAAGCTATATTTTCCTCCAAAATTCATGAACAGATACCAAACTGTAGAGAGATGTGATTTTTACCTTCAAAATACAATTTTCAGAACAACAGGTAAAACAATTGCTTCTTTGCACAAAAGAAATAGAATTAGACTATACATGGATTGAATAATCTGTTACCTGCTTCAAATGAAATCAGTAACTCCTTGGATTTCCAATGTGTAGCCTACAAAATTCAGTGCACAATATTGTATAATGGCTATTTTTAAATGTAAAATGCTTCTATGGTCAAATGAATATTTTTTTAATTTTTCCATTCAAGTGCTTGACACCCCCTCCCCATTTATTTGTCTAATCAGGGCTTGTAGCAGTGTTTCAGATGTATAGATAAACCTATTTGACAGATAATACAGGAATTACTGCTCTAGGATTTTTGAAACACCCTATATAGCACCTATGGTATTGTGTACAGGTAAAGGGGTATGAGTGGGGAGAGAAGTGGCCTTATTTAAAAGCTCTGTAATATGCAAAATATCCAGATAATTTTTGCCATTTGCTCTGGTGAGAGTGTTGTAAAATTTCTCCCAGTGAAGGATTGTCCTCCAAAATAAGTTTCCTTTAAAATTAACTTTTGTACTTTTATCATTTTCTGATGGCAAAGTCAAAATTCTATCTATCAACTTCTAGTATACACTAATTGTTAACACATATATATCTTTTTTGTCTATTATGATGTCAGTATAGAGAACTATCCTTTTGGTAAGATGTTTAAGTAACCTGTACTCACACTGAATTAAGATAAATATTAACTTTTCAGTGAACAGTAAAAGATCTCATGAACAGTAGCATGAACTTCCACAGTTACACAAAAGCTGTTACAAAGTTTAAAAGTCTCTACTAATACCAAGACAACAAAGCAAATAGAATCCTTTTTTTAAAATAAGTGAGACAGCCTGAAACAGTCCTATTCCCTTATCAGCTGTTACTCTAGAATGTTAATAGCCATGTAACCATTTTGTCTAATAGAATTTATGGCAACAAAAAATTGCTTTCCTGAACCGTTCAGTTTAACCATCCCATTGAAGTAAGAAATTTCCCTGAATAAAGACTGTACAAATAGGCCCTTAATATCTCAAGACTTGTAGATCTTAGAAAGTTTTACTGTTTTTTTACAACAAATAAAAAAAATAGTTATTTAATGAGTGACTTAAAACCCTCTATTAATAAAATAGTAAGTTTCCTTAAGAAAATACCATGATTTTGTAGCTAATTTTCTACTTATTCAGGGCCCAAGCAGATTTTGTTCAACAGATTTCTCTCAGTATTTTTGTCATTAGATCATATCTACCTAGGACTGTGGTAATGATTCCAAATATCCATGAAAACTATAAAACTATTCTGTCTGTCTGTCTGTCTGTCTGTCTGTGTCTGTCTCTCTCTCTCTCTCCGTCTGTCTGTCTGTCTCTCTGTCTCTCTCTCTGTCTCTCTGTCTCTCTCTCTGTCTCTCTGTCTCTCTCCCCTCTCTCTTTCTTCACCCTCCCCACCTTTCCTCTCTCTCCTTATCTCTTCTCTGATGCTCTCTCCCTCTCTAAGGAAAACAGATATAGATTAACAACAGAAAACAGACTACCAAACATGTTTACGTTGACATGCAGAAAGTTTATTTGTTTAAGTGTGTGTTTGTAGAACATACATTTCTGCTTTATTTGAGAACTAGAAATATAAAATTTAATGCTCAAAAAGGAGGAAAATGTGTCTAATAACAAATTATGCTACATTTGCAAGTTATATTTAAGTATAGTACTGCAAGATTCTTTGTTATATAATGATTATAACCTTAAAAAATGCATTATAAAAAAATGCATTATGGGACAATAGATGGCTCAGTGGATGGAGAGCCAGACCTAGAGATAGAAGATCCTGGGTTCAAATATGACCTCAGACACTTCCTACCTGTTTGGCCCCGGGCCATTCACTTAACCCCTACTCCCTAACCTTACTGTTTTTCTACTTTGGAACCAACTCACAGGTTTGGTTCTAAGATGAATGATAAGGATTTTAAAATTATATCTAGATGTTCTCAACAGTATGAAAATTGGGTTTTATGGTATATGTAGAGTACAAACATTTCAGTTTTAACCTTTGGTAAACTTAGAATTTCGTCAATTAGTGGTATTTTTTATGTGTTGGAAAAAACAAGATTTCAACTAGATTTTGGTCCACACCTCTGAAATTGAAATTTTATTAATAACTACTAAGTGGCTATTGTGAAGGCCCTTCCTTGGTAAGCACACTTGCATAATTTATTTTAATTTCCTATTTTTGTTGAATGTGGTGACTTCCTCCCAGTAATATGTAAAATTGCAATGACAGAAATTCTGCACCCAAAGTATCACACAGTCTTAGAAGCTAAATTTGACCAAGAACTCTGAAGTAAGGGTTCAAAGGAAGATCGTCTGCAATCACCATGGTGAGTTTCAGGCAGCACTTTTGAACAAAGTTAGGCCTCCTGGTTCTCCTGAAAAAGGAGAGGAAAGCCTCAAAGAGTAAATTCCCATTAACCATACTGGCCCAGAATAATGGAGTTTTAGTTGATAGGATAATGTGCTGAGAAATACTAATTCTTTTGAATCCCAGCCAAATTTATACTAATCAGAATGGAGAAGACATGCACTGTTTGGATTAACCTAAAAATAGTCCCACTACAGTCACATCAGCAAATGGAATTAAATTAATTTTTCTTCCCCTCTCTCTTTACACACACCCTCTACTTATTTTCAATTTATTACAGAAAGTCACTCCTGAAACTTGTTCCCTTATGTCACAAACAGCAAGATTACAGTGATTTCAAGCACACTGTATCAAAAAATTATCTTGGGGTCCTCTTGGAAAAGTAATGAAACACAATTCTGTCCTTGTCATTCCCCTACTTAAAGACCTTCTTTGACTCATTATTGACTATAGGATAAAATACTAACTCCCTAGTTGGGTATTTAAAGCATTTCACCATCCTGTACCAACCTACCTTTCCAGATATTTATCCATTATTTCCCTTCAAGCACTATCCTTTCTAGTCAAATTGATTTACTTCGTGTCCCTCAAATTCAACATTCTTTTTTCAGCCTCCAGTGCATTTTCACAAGTTGTCCCTGCCTGAAATGTACTCCCTCCTCATGGCTTAGCTTAGCCATGATCTTCCTGATTTCTCTTGATTGTTAGTGCTCTCTTCTTATTGAAATTATCAGATATCTGCCTCCATGCTTATATGTTGTTTCCCCCAGTAGAATGTGAGCCCCTGGAGGGCAAGGCATCATGACTAAGGAGCTGGTCTTGGAGTCCAGAAGAAGACAGCTTAAATTCAGTCTCTGACTCATGCTATGTGACCCTGGGCAAGACTTTTGACCTCTAAGTAGTAGTCAACTCTTTAAGACTATAAGTTCTAGTGAAGGTGAAGGAATTTCCTCATTTAGGTGTTCCCTGTACTTTTATATCAATTTCTTAGCCCAGTACCTAACACATAGTAGATATTTAATAAATGTTGGTTTGGTTTGGATTAGAGAGGGGTGGGAATTGGGGGGGGGGGGAGAGACTGACAGCTTGATCCAAGAATGACTAGAAAGTGGATGGCAGTGTGGGTGGAAGAAAAGAAAGATATGGATGTACATGGGGAACGATATAGAGGTACACTTTGGTTTGGTGAGGTAAATCATAGAATATTTGGGGTTTTTTTAGCCATAATAATTGTATTTTTTAAATGAAAAATACTACTTGCATACCTCACTTTTGATTGGATGTTGAACAAAGATAGCTTGAATAATTCTAAGCACTCCCTGAATAAACTTTTATTTCCTATTAGCCCCCCAAATGAACTAGCATATAATACATGATGTCATCTCTTCATAGCAGCATAAATATCAAATGTGCTTTTTTTTCCCCAAATCTGTGATCTGTATCTGTTGAGGTTCATGTTTTCTTCTCATTTCACACTCCTCTTCCCCATAGCAATTTTTTAAATACTCATAATATCTTAAAATTTCTTTGATATTTTACTCAATACACTTAAGATGTATTTGATATTATTTTGAATGTTTCTTTTCTCCCACTTTTAAGTATTGCTGCAGTTACTGAACAACTAACTACAAACAAGCAGAATTTTTTAAAGTATCTTGACTGTCCTCATAGGACATAAAATAATACTGCACATTAACACAATGAATGGGAGTATATAGCAAGCTTGCTTTCTCTAACTGTCATGTCCTTGTCAAATGACCTTGTGTCAGGAATGTCAAAAATTCCCTCTTCAACTATTTGTGAATTCAAGCCATTGTCGAACCACCAATTTATAGAAATTGTGAGCCAATATAAGTCAGCATAAAAGTTGCAAAAGTATATGATCCAATACTATTAAGTGTTATTCTGGAAGTTGAATGACAACACTATGGAATGACCTTGGGAAAGTCAAACAGTTTCTCAGTGACTAAGATTTTATATCAACAAAGCATGGTTGATAGGAGAGCACTTGGGAGTCCTTTGAGATAGATGCTCAGATGAATGTTTTGTATTGCTTTATGATTTCTAGCATTTCAAATGCATTTAATTTTAAGAATAAAATTTTCTCTCCTCTCCCACACAACAAAAGCTTCAGCTCTGCAAAGAAGGAAAAGAACAATTGGGCAGCTTGTAAAATATACATGGAGAGAGCATTATGCATATAGGCAAACACTTTGTCACTGCACTAAAAATTCCTCAGTGACCACAACTCAAAAAAATAATCTAACCAAACATAAGATTAAGAAATCTGTTTGTTATACTCTAACTAAAAGGATCATTTGGTAATTTTTATAACTACAGCCACTTGAAGGGAAGGTAATTTAAGGAATTCAACAAATTGCCAACTTCCTGACAGAGGGCTGGATTAACTTTGGGAATTTGCAAAGGCTTTTTAATGGCCCCAAGCTTCTTCCTGAAAGGAAGGCCCATCGTTTTAATATTAATATTCTTTTGACCATGTTGTATAGCTTGTAGTCAAGGAACACCATATTCCCCAAAGAAATAAAATTAAGGATCATCCAAAGGACAGTGGAAAAGCATATGGTGGGTGTGAGCAGGCTGTAATACATTACAAACAAGAAACTCTGGAGAAATAGTATGAAGGACTTTTCCAAAACAATGTTTGACAGAAAAAAGAGGGCTGGCCATATGGTAAGAGTGAGAGGTAAACAATAGTTCCATGGATAAACTCACAGCAGGTCAGGAAAACTAGAGATGTCTCCCCCACCTCCATCCCCCTAGCCCCAGGCCCCAACACCTTAGAAGGAACCTTGTGTGGAACTGGTGGGAGGAAATGAATAAGAGCCACCCAAGTGGTGAAGGCAGAGATGAGTTGCAATCTGCATCCTTGAGGGAAATACTTTCATTCATGAGACCATAGATCAATCAGTATTAGAACATATAAACTACTTTACAACTATGCACATGCTACAGATGTGGAAGATAGTCTTAACAATATTGTTCCTTTTGCTTTTTGTTCAAAAAGTAACCCAGAGAAAGTTACCTGTATATTTTCTTACCTCTCTTATTTATTGTAAGGGCATACTCATAATTTTTTAAAAAATATCAACAGGAACCTAACTGACTTTAAAATATTTTATTTGTTAATAAGCAGAATTCTATGAACAATTATAATATCTTTGTTCAAAAACCTTTAGTGAAGTAAACATTAATAGAAATTCTAATGCTATTTTGTACTCCCGGGAATTCAAGAAATAAAATCTTTTTAGATAATATTTTGGCAAGAAACTGTCCAAACAGCTGACCATGGTTAAATGGTTTTGAAATAATTCATGATTTATGCATTTTAGTTGATGAAAGCACATGCCCAAGTCTCAGTCAGAGAATTACAGATATGGGAATAATATTGCTGAATTGCTGGTATGGGAAGGACTTTGAGAGGTAGTCTACATCTTAGAAGATTGAACAAGGACCAGTTAGTCCAATCCAGACATATGAAAACAAACTTTACATTTATAGCCCTTCAGAAAAAAAATAGATTGTAGAATCTAAGTCACCCAGAAAATATTTTCTTTATCTCAATGGAAAAGAGAAAAAAAGTTTATAAAATGATTTTACAAAAAATTTTTAATAAATTCTTCATAAAAACTAATTGTAGACTATATAAGAAAATTAGTCACCCCCCCACCTTCCCTATGCTAACTAATTTGTTACTTATAACTTCAAGATCTCGAATTGATAACTTTGATTATGTGGCATCTATATGCTGTTTCTCTCTTTTCAACTACCAGTATCACTCTTAACTTTCTGATTATTGCTTTCAAAACATTAATAAAAACATCTTGGTAAGCACTGAGTAAAGAGATTATTACTTTCCTCAAATCAGGAAATCAACAGAACCTTCTCAAAGGGCAGATTATCACAACTACCCATACTGTGCTTTCTTAGGCATTAGTCCCAGGAGCATCTCTAAAAATAATAAACACTTATTAATACTTTGTAAAAGGACTTAGCCAAGTAGGTCTTACTTTTTACAAAAACTTTATTCCTAAAATGTGGGTAAATAAAATCAAACTTCAAATTCATCAAGGATATTGACTACTTTGAATAACTATCTGCTTAGTATTTTTGCTCATTTAATAATGAGGTATCAATAATATTTAGCACTATATTAGGTACAGAAAAAAGTATAAGCTTTTTTCCTTGTCTTCATGAAAGTAATGATTAAGTTGGGGAGATCAGATATACATACACTAAAAGGTTAAAGAGCAATCTAAAGCAATATGTAACAAAATGCCAGATTTATAAATGATCAGTTATTACGGAAGTTTAGTAGTAAGAAAATTCATTTTGGTACTGTGGGGTGGGGTGGCTGTGAAGGCTTCATGAAAAATGAAAACTTGACCTGAGGCTTGAAGCAATTTGTGGGTTGAACCAGAAGAGAGGATGAGAGGTATTCCAAGGTTCAGAGAATAAGAGAGATGGTACATGGAGATGTAAAGAAGGTGAAATGGAAGAGTATAAGAATAAGAGTAGATATAGATACCCTGAAGTTATAATCAGAGAACAATTAATATACAAGCCTAGATAAAACAAGTAGAAGATAAAATCAGGAAGACAAGTAGGGAAAAGATTGTTGATTGTTGAGGGTTTTGAATAAGAGATTTAAGTGTAACTCTGTGAGACATGGAGGCAGTAGGAAAAAGAACATGGTGAGACAAAAGCAATTTTTTAGAAACATTAATATAACTTAAGATATGAGTTGATTTTCAGAGGGGAAAGAATAGGAGTAGACCAATTAAAAGGCTACTACTTTTACACAATGGGCAGCAGATGGATTGCTAGACCAGGAGTCTGGAAGATCTGAGATCAAATCCAGCTTCAGATACTTCTTAGCTGGATGACTCTGGTAAATCACTTAACCCCTTTTGCCTCAGTTTCCTCAGCTATAAAATGAGCTGGAGAAGGAAATGGCAACCTATTCTAGTATCTTTGCCAAGAAAACTCCAAATAGGGTCATGAAGAGTTGGATATGACTGAACAGCAATGTTTTAACTCAGGTATGAGATTTTTTAAAGTCTAAGCTCTAAAACCAGGAATATGAGAAATTTTGCAAAATGAATTTTCATTCTCCAGTTATTTTTTTAAACCTACATTTCCCACCCCTGTACACAGTGATATATATGACTGGTTTAGAGGAGTACCTATAAAAGAGTCACACATTTATATGATGCTTTGTAGAGGATGTCTTTTTAGTATTAATGTCATAGCAATCAATAAGGATATTTTTCAAGTACTTCTGAGAAATAAGCAGAAAGAGTTCCTTTACTCTCTTAAAATCCCAAATAAAATATCACCTTTTATAGAAAGGCTTCACCTACCTTCCTAATTACAATGCCTTCCCTGTTAATTATTTCCTATTTATCCTGTAGATAGCTTGTTTTGTATATATTTGTTTGCATGTTGACTCCCTGTTAGAGTATAAGCTCCTTAAGAGTGAGAGTATAGGCTCCTTGAGAGTGGAGACAACTCTCTTTTGCCTCTTTGTATCTCCAGCACTTAGTGCAGTGCCTGTCATTTGCCATGTTTGGTACTTTAAGTCCTTATTGAATGATTGATTGAAATTCATTGTAAATTTCTGGAAAATTATATTATCTTGAGAAATTGCCTAAATATGAAAAGATAATAGGAAAACACACATTACAATCTTGTAAAGATGGAATTTACTACAATTGTGAGAATTTACTACAAATGGAATGTACTACAAAAAGTGAGAATATATTCTAAATTTCAAAAACAATTTGAGAGTAATTGCTCTTTTATAAAGAATTCTAATAATTGAATATTTATCAGACTAAACTCTTAACATTTCTAGGAGAATAATAGAAAAACCTTCTTTAGCTCTTTTATAGTCCTTCTAGCTACAGGAAACCCACAAAGCCAAGGGTCTCTCAAAATGAAAAATAAAACAAGCAAAACCAGACTAAATAAAATGCATGATTCAATTATTTTTGCATCTAAATTTAAGCAGTATGTTTACTAAGTTAGAAAAGTCAATTCATCCATAAAGATTCAGTCTAAGAAAATCAACAACACAGTTCTCTGAAGTCCTAAATTCCATATAAAGATCATTCCCAACTAAAATAATTTGTAGATTATTTTTCCAAATTTTGACAAAAATGCTTTCATAATAAGGTCTAAAGTGTTTTTTTTAAAGGACTTTGCCTTTGGGGGCAAAAAGATTCAGGAGTTTCTCTGGTGATCTTGTGTGCTTTCTCTCTTATAGATAAAGAAATCATGAATAGAACAGCATTATAGAAAGGGTGCTAGATTTGCAGTTGGGATACTTGCATTCAGAACTTACCTCAAGATAAAAAATACATATAAAAGTAGGCACATGGGTTACTATTTGCTAATGTCTTCTCAGTTGACTATTTGAGGAAAGTTATTAAATCACAATTTAAAAGGGGATATTAATCTGGGAGTAAAAAAAAGATTACTTAAACACTTTTACTGTGGGGTTCTGGGAAAATCACTTAACCTCTGAGAACATTAGTAAAATGGGCATAATACATAATAATAAATTGTGAGATAAGTGCTTTGCTGACTCAAAATCACTATATAAATATGAGTGCACTGCCAGTATCTTAACAAACTTACTCTTTTCAAGGAGCTGAGATTTGAGGAAAAGTACTTTTTAAAGTTAAATTGTGTTTGAGACTAGGCATTTGATCAAATGGTATAATTGTAAAGCACACCACAAAGTACCTGCGATGTAGTAGGTGCTACAGGAATGTTAGCTATTGTTATTGATTCTTTTAACCTTCCAAAAAGAAATATCAACTGTCTTTCCTGATGATTCAAATATTTTATTTAGATGTACTACCCAACTTTGATTCAGAAGAATTTGAGATGTGAGAAGGGAGAGAAGGAATGGGAAAGTTTTGTGGTGATGTTGAGAAATCGAGTGGGAACCTAAATTAACACAGTAACTCAAGGGTAAAATTAATAAAAAATTTTAGTGTGAAGGAAAATGCCCAAGTTTTGAGATTCTTCCATTCTAATCAATGAAATGATCTAATCTTATGATATATGCTATTATGTGTCTCAAGCTGTCACCTGTTGTAGAAGGAACATTTAAACTTTGTTTTTCTTTTTTTTTAATGTCTTTTTTATTTTGTATCTTTCCCAAATGCATATAGAAACAATTTTTAAACTTCATTTTCTGACATGTTGCAATCCAAATTCTCTTCCTCCCTCCTTTCTCTCCCCCTTCCCTGAGGTAGCAAGCAATTTGATAATAGTTATACATCTGCTATCATTCGATCTTTTTTTTTAACCCTTACCTTTCATGTTAAAATCAGTACTATGTATTGGTTCCAAGGAAGAAGAGTGGTAAGAGCTAGGTAATGGGGGTTAAGTGGCTTGCCCAGGGTCACACAGCTAGGAAGTGTCTGAGGCTAGATTTGAACCTAGGACCTCCTGTCTCTAAGCCTGACTCTCAATACACTGAGGTACCCAGCTGTCCCTTGCTATCATTCAATCTTATTTTTCATTTTTAATGCAGAAGCATATCAAAATCAAATGTCACTTGAGAAATAAGTCCATTCCACATAACAGTGAGAGTACATTTTCTTTACTTTAAATAATCTACTTGTTCAGAGTTCTACATTATTACATAAAGAAAGAGTTGAATAAATTGAATAATCAAGCCACTGAAATATATCACCTTACAAGTTTAAAAAATAAAAAATAACAGTTATGTCATCATATTAAATATGCTAAGCACTCTTCTTTGATATGTTTACCTATTCAAAATCTTTTCAAGTTAAGCATAAAAGGCTGCTTATTTAACATGTTTGATCTCCAAATTTACTTTTTCTAGCTTATTTAGGTTACTGACATAGCAGTTGATTAGTCTCCATGTATTTTTAGAGTAGGAAGCAGGGATAAGCAGAGAGCTTTAAATCGTGACCATACAGAGTCTGGCGTTGCCCCAAGCAAGAGGTGACTGAGACAACATTGTTGGCAAGAAGCAAGAATGGCAGAGGAATGAGAGCTATTGGTTGAAGAATTGTTTGGGAACCAGTCAGTAGGAAGCATCATACAAAAGACAATTTATCAATTAGAAACATATCCTTGATTTACTGTATACAGTTCTTGTGAAGCTGGGCATATTGGGATGAAGAGTGTATGCTTTGAAATTTCTTTAAAATTTCATAGGAATTAGAATATCATGATCTGAACTATTTAGGCTTTCTTGTAAGTTGATGTCTGATGCCAGATGCCTCGGAGACTTCTCTAGAGTCCATCTCAGTGTCTGCCTCCTCAGATAAACCTTGTAAATAAAGAGATATTTTTTGAACTCCTCATGACCTTTATTTTTTCTGATGCTATCATCTATGCAGCTATTTAGGAAGCTTATCACAAGAAACTTCTAATGCAGATCAAACCCTTCTCTGCAATTTAGAGTGTAATTTAGAGTTCCCTCTGACACGGTTGAGTGATTTGCCCAGGATTACACATCTAGCATGTGCCAGGGGTAAAACTTCAACCCCAAGTCCTTCTCACTACAATGTCAGCTCTCCTTTGCTGCCTCCCATTTCTTCACATAAAATGTTTAAAAAAAAAAAAGCAGTAACTTATTTTGTGCAAAGTAACTCTTGACAATCTGGTTTTATGAACTCCAAAAACGACCTTTTGCTCTGACAGCAAACCCCTTTACTGATCCTTTGTCCCAAACTGAACCAATAAATCTTCAAGCACTCCTTGATTACTTTATACAGGATTAGCAAACATAAACAACTTTTAGGTACCTTTTTCCAAGTGTCTTTCCAGGGTATCTAGGCTGCTTCCAGGTATTCCAGCTCTGGCTAGAATCCTCCTTCCCTAGCCTCCATGTTTTCCTTCCTTTCCTTTACTCTCTAAAATATAAACAATCCCCCAAGTTCTTCATTCATTCCCATTCATGGGGCATTTTCCCAGAGACATTGTTCCCAGAATCTCAGAGCTTAACCCAATGGGGTATTGTTGGGTATGATGATAATGTGGTTCTTTATGACTCTCTGTCATGGCCATAAGAGTACTGTCTCCCTTATCCTGATTAAAGACCTGTTCTTTTTAACCACTTTAGTGGTTCTGTGTTTTTCTGGGTTGACATTCTCAAAGAATGGTGTAGGAGACCCTTACCAAGAGTCTACAAGGTCAAAACTATTTTCATCATAATACCAAGTGGCATTAATTTCTAACATGGTAAATACTGACAGGCACAACCTACATAAATAAAACATTGAGACAGTCCTCAGTAATATTTAAGAATGTAAAGGGATCTTGAGACCAAAAAGGTCAAGAATTACTGTTCTAATTAAATAAAAAACTATACTTTTAATATATATAAAAGATCAATTTAAATGTGAGGTGAACAAAAAATGAAATAATGATTTTAAGTATTTAGGTATCACTGATAAAAAAAAAAGAATTAATGCTGAACTCTAAAATGATAGTAAATAGTTGCCAGTATTGTACATTCCTAGGAGTCTGATTGGAAAGGAGTCTGGGTGTACTTCAGCCTTCATTTCCTTGTGGTTACTTATCTGAACAGTTCAGTAAAGAATTGCTCTGTGAATCTAAAAAGCAGAAAAGGTTAATGAGTAGGTAGTCTCTAACATCAACACAGTGATACTAGGAAGCCTGGAGGGGGTGGGAACTGCTATTATTTGTCCCCCAAAGATAGTTAAGCAAAGAGCTATTCTGGTGATAGGAAACAACTTTCCTTGAACCCCTTTATCAGAGTCTCTCGTACTACCGAATATAAGCTGATAAATGAAAGATGTGGATGTCATCAGAAATTTCACCTTGCTACACAACTTTATTCCAGTTACCAGAGCTGTCCCTCTACACTCATGCATGGGAATGACCAAGAAGGTCAACAGTATCACCCCAAAATTGCATAACTGAAAGAATGCTGGGTTTGGGAGGCAGTTGGCATGTGTTTGAATTTTGTCTCTGTCTCATTGACCTTAGGCAAGTCATTTAACTTTTCAAAGCCTTAATTTCTTTATCAATAAAATGAAGTGATTGAGCCAGATAATTTCCAAGGCCCCTTCCCATTCTCCATCAAGCACTCTATGATCCTATGAAGTCTGTTTCTGGTTCCTCTCCTGTCTCCCCTCCATCTTTATCTTCTGGGGCTTATGTTGGATTTAACTGTAGGTCTCACTTTCCTGTAACAACTGACATTTATATGATAATTTAAAGTTGTTTGTTTGTTTGTTTGTTTGTTTTTAAAAAAAGGACTTTACCTATGTCTTTGGTCATCTCACTTTGAGGTAGTTATGAGGTTTAAAGTACTATATAAATGCTAGCTGGCATCATCCCCATTTTTCAGATGAAGGAACTTATACCCAGAGGTAACTAGGTGTTAGAAAAATTAAGCAAACCCAGGCCTTCCTGATTCCAAATCAAATAATCTCCCTACTTTGCCACCCTGATTCCAACAGCAGCAAAACAAAGGACCTTAATGGTAAAAATGCTTCCCTGGCTCAAAATTTCTTTTTTTTTTTTTAAATATATTTTATTTGATCATTTCCAAGCATTATTCGTTAAAGACATAGATCATTTTCTTTTCCTCCCCCCCACCCCCCATAGCCGACGCGTAAGTCCACTGGGCATTAGATGTTTTCTTGATTTGAACCCATTGCTTTGTTGATAGTATTTGCATTAGAGTGTTCATTTAGAGTCTATCCTCTGTCATGTCCCCTCAACCTCTGTATTCAGGCAGTTGCTTTTTCTCGGTGTTTCCACTCCCATAGTTTATCCTTTGCTTATGAATGGTGTTTTTTTCTCCTGGATCCCTGCAAGTTGTTCAGGGACATTACACCGCCACTAATGGAGAAGTCCATTAGGTTCGATTATACCACAGTGTATTAGTCTCTGTGTACAATGTTCTCCTGGTTCTGCTCCTCTCGCTCTGCATCACTTCCTGGAGGTTGTTCCAGTCTCCATGGAACTTCTCCACTTTATTATTCCTTTTAGCACAATAGTACTCCATCACCAACATATACCACAGTTTGTTCAGCCATTCCCCAATTGGTGGGCATCCCCTCGTTTTCCAGTTTTGGGCCACCACAAAGAGCGCAGCTATGAATATTTTTGTACAAGTCTTTGTGTCCATTATCTCTTTGGGGTACAGACCCAGCAGTGCTATGGCTGGGTCAAAGGGTAGATATTCTTTTGTCGCCCTTTGGGCATAGTTCCAAATTGCCCTCCAGAATGGTTGGATCAGTTCACAACTCCACCAGCAATGAATTAATGTCCCTACTTTGCCACATCCCCTCCAGCATTCATTACTTTCCTTTGCTGTTATGTTAGCCAATCTGCTAGGTGTGAGGTGATACCTCAGAATTGTTTTGATTTGCATCTCTCTGATTATAAGAGATGTAGAACACTTCTTCATGTGCTTGTTAATAGTTTTGATTTCTTTATCTGAGAACTGCCTATCCATTTCCCTTGCCCATTTATCAATTGGAGAATGGCTTGATTTTTTGTACAATTGATTTAGCTCATTATAAATATGAGTAATTAAACCTTTGTCAGAGGTTTCTATGAAGATTTTTTCCCAATTTGTTGTTTCCCTTCTGATTTTAGTTATATTGGTTTTGTTTGTACAAAAGCTTTTTAGTTTGATGTAGTCAAAATTATTTATTTTACATTTTGTGATTTTTTCTATATCTTGCTTGGTTTTAAAGCCTTTCCCCTCCCAAAGGTCTGACATGTATACTATTCTGTGTTTATCCAATTTACTTATGGTTTCCTTCTTTATGTTTAAGTCACTCACCCATTTTGAATTTATCTTGGTGTAGGGTGTGAGGTGTTGATCTATTCCTAGTCTCTCCCACACTGTCTTCCAATTTTCCCAGCAGTTTTTATCGAATAGTGGATTTTTGTCCCAAAAGCTGGGATCTTTGGGTTTATCGTATACTGTCTTGCTGAGGTCGCTTTCCCCCAGTCTATTCCACTGATCTTCCTTTCTGTTTCTTAGCCAGTACCAAATTGTTTTGATGACTGCTGCTTTGTAATATAGTTTTAGGTCAGGGACTGCAAAGCCCCCATCATATGTGTTTTTTTTCATTATTTCCCTGGATATCCTTGATCTTTTGTTCTTCCAAATGAACTTTGTTATGGTTTTTTCTAAATCAGTGAAGAAGTATTTTGGTAGTTCAATGGGTATGGCACTAAATAGATAAATAAGTTTGGGTAGGATGGTCATTTTTATTATATTGGCTCGTCCTATCCATGAGCAGTTAATGTTTTTCCATTTGTTCAAGTCTAGTTTTAGTTGTGTGGCGAGTGTTTTGTAGTTGTGTTCATATAGTTCCTGTGTTTGTCTTGGGAGGTAGATTCCTAGGTATTTTATTTTGTCTAAGGTGATTTTGAATGGGATTTCTCTTTCTAGTTCTTGCTGCTGAGCTGTGTTGGAGATATATAGAAAAGCTGATGATTTATGTGAGTTTATTTTGTATCCTGCAACTTTGCTAAAGTTGTTGATTATTTCAATTAGCTTTTTGGTTGAATCTCTAGGATTCTTTAAGTAGACCATCATGTCATCCGCAAAGAGTGATAACTTGGTCTCCTCCTTGCCTATTCTGATGCCTTCAATTTCTTTATCTTCTCTAATTGCTACTGCTAGTGTTTCTAGTACAATGTCAAATAGTAGAGGTGATAATGGGCATCCTTGTTTCACTCCTGATCTTATTGGGAATGCATCTAGTTTATCCCCATTGCAGATGATATTAGCTGTTGGTTTTAGATATATACTGTTTATTATTTTTAGGAATGACCCTTCTATTCCTATGCTTTCTAGTGTTTTTAATAGGAATGGGTGTTGTATTTTATCAAAGGCTTTTTCTGCATCTATTGAGATAATCATGTGGTTCTTGCTAGTTTGCTTGTTGATGTGGTCAATTATGTGGATGGTTTTCCTAATGTTGAACCAGCCCTGCATCCCTGGTATAAATCCTACTTGATCATGGTGAATGATCCTTCTGATCACTTGCTGGAGTCTTTTTGCTAGTATCCCCTGGCTCAAAATTTCTAAACAGAATTTCCAGCTAGTGAGTCTGTATTATCCCTTCTCTCTTCCTACCCACTTTTCAGAAAGGATAAAAGGGCTAAGAAATAACTGACAAAGGTTTTGTTCCATTTATTTCTCTAAATTTATTGTTTTTATGCTGAAGATGTAGTTTGATAAGTTTGACATACATTCATAATGCACATGTAGCAAAATGCTTTTTAAAAGGGCAGACAGAAGGGCTGATGAATTACTTTTGGCTTCAAGAAGAGTAAAACTCCCAGAAATAATGGAGTGACTAGAGCACTGGGCATGGAGTCAGAAAGATCTAAGTTCAAATCTAGCCTTCAACAATTATTAGAAGTGTGACACTTGGCAAATCACTTAACCCTATTTTCCTAATCTGTAAAATGAGTTAGAGAGGGAAGTGGCAAACCACTCTAGCATCTTGCCAAGAAAAACTCAAATGGGACCAAAAAGAGTGGGACACAAGTGGAAAAAATGACTGAATAATACAGGGAAGGAAGAACATTTTTTTCCATTAGATGAGAATTAAAGAATGATTTTTGATGAGTAAATTTCTTGTTAGTCCATTTCACCTGGGGACAAACAAATTCATTCAGATTCAATAAGATATCTTCCCTTTTTAAATACCACTCTAAATGGGAATTTCCCCAATTCTAGTAATATAACTTTAAAAAAATTAAAGGGTCTTATTTTCATTCATTCATTTTTACCTTTCCATTGGTCTTCCAATTACTGTTAGAACATAAGGTGTAAATATTAGGATGTTGTGAGAATGGCATTTCCTATAAAATTCATAGTCTGACTTATACATAGGAAATATGAGGACTCCCAGAAGACAACTATTCTCATGAGATTCTCAGCTAGATTTCCAAACCAAAGAGATCTGAATCACTTGAAAAAGCAACTGAACTTTAATCTATTTATATGAAGTAAATTTGTCTCTCGCTTCTTTTTCACAAACACGCACATCCCGGTCCCCCTTTTCCCCAATACATTCATAGCTTCTCTTCAGTGATTTAAAAAAATTCTTCACCTAAGCAAAGGTGGAATTTGTTTTAACTTTGCATTGAACCTTTTCTGCTTCTCACCATTAGACTGATTTGCTGCAAAAGATTCCAGAAACCTTATTTGTGAACTTGTGCAAATTGTTCTCACTTCAGTTTCTCTCCCCCCTCCCATAAAAAAGAAGCAGAATTGAATGATTTCTAAAGTTTCCATCTAAGATTCCATGATCCTGTGAACTATAGCCACATGCAAAAAAAAAAAAAAGCCATTTGATATGGTCCTAAAAGTACAGAATCTCCTTGGCTGCAAACACAAGGACTTTACAAAGCAGTTTGAAAAGTCAAGTAAATAAACAAAAATGAGCCTCTGTAACTGAAGTTCAAAAGCCAAAACTCTCCAAGATCCATCTAATTTCCATTAAAAAAAAAAGTGTGCAAAGAGATAAATATGGGGAAGGGTGGAGAGGAGTTGATGATGGAACAATCATTTCTGTACTTTCTTCCAAACTATTTTCAAAATAACACCCTTGATGCCTACATTTCTTTTAGATCTCTTTCAAGTAAGATATCAGCTGCGTATGATTACTGAAATTACAGGTAAGAAAAGCAAATTCTCTTCATCATAGGAGAAGATGGTAAATTTAATGTAGTTTCATACCCATTTCAAGACAGGCAAGCTTTCCCAGAAATGAGCTAGAATAGGCTTGAGAACAATTTCTTTGTCCCTTCATTTTCTTATGCAAGCCTTCCTTAACATCATTGAAATAATGTGTTTGGCACTGAGGAATTGGTATCAAGCAGACAACATGTTTCTTACTTTGGAAGTGTAACCAGAAGAATAAAGAGCTGGAGAACCAGAACTGTTGCCAAAAATAGCAGGGGGAAATGCACCCACTTCCAAGAAGGTCACTTGCTCCACTTTAGAATAGGGTACAGGAAGATTGAAGCAGATTCCTGGCTGTATGTCCTGGGCATAATTTGAGGCCATCTTCCCCAGGATGGAGAGCCCTGCTGTTCCTCTCTTATTCTCTCATTTTCTGGGATAACAGTTTCTAGTTATGACCAAACATATAGGGGTGCCAGGTGACCTTTTGTCACTCGATATCTTTTCTGTTGTTTACAGATACCTGTTGGGACATGTTATTTTTAAACCACTATAACCTGAGAGCTGTCAGCTGTCTGTCACATTAAAATTGTTCATTAAAAGTAGGAGGCTCTTCGCAGGTAGATGGGAAACAACAGAATAACAATAAACAACCTAAAAAGTACTCTACAGTAGGCTGATGTCTAATTGTGTCTGAATCCACCCAGTATGAGAAGGAAGGGACAGGAACCAAAGAGTGGCAGAACATGAAAGAAATAATTGATTGATAAATCTTGACTGAAAGAATATCTGCCTATACTACTGGGGGACCCTGGTCAACCAACTCATATTACTAAAATAATCGTTTATTGTTCCAAATGCCTGTTGCAGTAGTATTGGGAAAGTGGGGTTAGCATTTATTAATGATTTGTGTGTGATTGATCAGGAGGCTGTTGAGGAATGTTGTTCCTCAAAGATGGTCTCCTGATTATGGCACCTAAAAAACTGTTTCATGGAAACCAGTTTTTTAACCACATTATCCCCTTGAAATCTGAAATAGGAATACCTCTCTCTCCCCCACTGCCATTTTCTCTGGTTTATATCACTGCTTGTTAGATAGACAAATGCTGGATTATGTTTCTGCCACAATGACAAACCTCGAAGGAATATCTCTAGTGAGTTGAGGAATGAAGTTTGTAGTTTATCAGATGGCACCCTTTATCCCTGACTCAGAATTCAGATGATGCCCTGGGAGCCTGTCATGATGGATCAATGCTGGATTTGAAATCAGGAATAATTAGGTTCAAATATCACCTCGGACTCTTAGATCACAGTCTATCATTTTATATAATATATAAACATTATATACTCATCTATAAAATGTTCCAACTGGGCTTTATGATATCTAAATCTCCCTTGAGCTCCATACCAGAAGTTAAAGGTCAAGACTGGACCTGCTTGGGCCTATCAAAGACTGAAAAGCATATTTTAAAATATCAGTTATATATGCAGTGTATTTTCAGTGCTGTTTTTAGGCTTGTGTTGGGAGTGTGGATGCTGATTAATTTTTAATAACCAGCTCTCTGGAGGGAAAAAATATATCCACAACTCACTTTTAAGTTTAATCTGAATTGTTAATATTTTTTTCCATTGCTTAAGCCAGTAAATCAAACAATCAGTCCCTGGTTTATAACATTTGCCAATTTCTCATGTGTAATAGCTCACTGAAAATTTAACTATCAACTCTCAAGAACCAATTTATGTGAGCTCCAGCACCCATGCCTAAATGGTGTATTATTCAGAAAATTTTTAATCAGACTAGGAATTGGGCTGGTTATGTAGTAAGAGTAGCATATAAAAGATGGGCAGCCTGAACTGGCACCAAAAAATTAGAAAAAGACCTAGAGAAAATCCTCCAGTATATTGAATAAATCCTCCAGGGAGGATCTCTGGAGGAACATTGACAAGAATTGTATAGGACAAGGAGGTGTGACTAGATTTCAGTGGGTACCTACTGACAAACATTTGTTAAGCATTTACTATGTGTCAGACACTGTGCTAAGCATACAAATAAAGACAGAAACAGCCCTTGCCCTGAAGGAGTTTACATTCTAACAGGGGAGACAACATGTAAATAATCAGGTACAAAAAAGTTATAGATACAATAGATAGAAGAATTACCCATTTTAGTGAGTATTACACATCAAAGTCTTCAAGTGGTGTTGGCCTTCCTTTTTTTTTTGCTGATGTTTTGCCTTAGAAAATAGCCTTGTATTTATTTTGCATTATGTTTTGTACATTCTTTTATTTTCTCTTCTGTTTGAATTCAAGCTCCTTATAAGTAACAAGTATTGTTTCATTTTTGACTTTGTGTCTAGCACAATCTCTCTCTCTCCTATGTTCCCCATCTGATAAAAGCTTGTTGATTGATTAATTAATAGGTTCTACCCAGCCAAAGCCAAAGAATTGTATCCAATTGCCAGGGTCTGCCCCAGTAACACATTTTTCACTCCTAGTTTTTCTCTTTTGGAAAAAATAAACTTCTTCAGGCATATAATATCTTGGATTCAGAGATATTGTAAGGGATCTTAGAGATCAAGTAGTCCAAATCCTTCATTTTACAAAGAAGGAACTTGAGTCCCAAAGAGGAAGAAACAGAACTTGGGCTTTTTGATCCCAGATCTATGCTGCCTCTACATAGTAAACATGATTTGAATTAATTGAATTAAGCAAAAAAAATTTTTAAATAGGCATAAATAATCAGACCCTTCCCCATCCCTCTTAATTCTAGTGACTCAGAATTATTTCCTTTTTACTAACTTGTTCAAACATAATTGTTTGCTTGTTGTCTCCCCATTAGATTCTTTTTGTATCCCCAAGCACATAGCACAGGGTACATACTTAATAAATGTTTATTAATAAACGTTTTATATTATATTATATTGTGTTATGTTATAGTATATTACATTATGTATATTACATTACATTATATTATGTTATTTTATGTTATATTAATAACTGATTGACTGACCAACTGGCACTCCCTGGAACATGTAGGCCTTGATTTATACAGGGTATCCTAAAAATCTTAGTACAATTTTAATAGCATAAAATGTTGGATAACCACCAATGAGTAAGTAATGATTAAATGCCCCCTTTGGTGGACATTGGGGATACAAATATAAAGAATGAAACAGTCCCAATTCTAAATGTGCATAGACTGGGTGTCCCAAAATCTTACTTCTATTTTAAATTACTAAAGCTTAGTAAATAATGAAAAACTCTCCTAATCTGCAGAGCAAAGGCTCTTAAAGATAAAGTGTTAAGATCTGCTAGCAATGGGAGACACATCAAAAAATAAATACGAAGCATCTCTGAAATTCCAGTGAAGTAATATGAATTATCATCATCATCATTATTGTTATTTGGAGCCCTGTGCTAAATTCAGGAACTAACTAGAGAAATTTAGGATTCAGAAACCAGATTCAAAGAGCTTTCACTGTGGTTAGTAGACAAGAACAATTAGGAAACAATAAGAGATAGTATACAATTAAATGATAAATTGCATGCTATAAACTACATATGTTATAGGGATTCAGTAGAGGGAGTGGTCAATAAAAGTCCAGGGAAGAGTTTATGGAGAAGGTAAATCAGTAAGGAAATATGATTCAGTTTGTCAATGTTTGATTTGCATACAAGTTTCCAAGAGTCCACCTATTACATAAGGTGACACACACTTGTGCTACTTATTTTCCTGGTTAAGGCTTGAGCCACAGAGTACATGTTTCCATGGGAAGGTAAAATACAGGCCCATGGATCTGTAAATCTGACTGTTTACTTTGATATTAAGTGTTCTTGGTGGTGGTTTGTGTTTTGTTTTTTTTTAGCTTTAACTTTTTTAAATTTTTAACTTTTTTTCACTAGTTTGATTTTTTAAAGATATTTTTTCAACGTTAGGCCATTATTTTTAACTCTCTTTTTTTCAGTCCCTTTAAGTTATTTGAAATAATCCAGTCTCTCTTGCTGTCCAGAATATTCCTTATTGCTTATAAAGATAAAAAAAATCTTTGTTCTTCTAACCAGACTCTACTGAAGGTTAGTTTTTTAAAAAAATAATTCTTCAAGTTTTATGTCAGTTTCCTGGTTTTTACTTTTTGGATTCCTACTCTGAGATAACTCCTTCCCCAAGAATGAATGTTATAAGTTTGACACTGCAGTGAAGCATATTTGACTTTCAAGGAATCCTCAAGATAATATTTCATAATTTTATAGACCAACATCAGACTTTATAGGAAGAGGAGAAGACAAGTGCCGCTAGATTAGGAACTTCTCCAGAGGCTTTCTAAATTCCTTTTTCAGTTTGTAGCAGAGCAGATAAATTTTTCCATGAAGCGGTCCAACCCCAGTTGCTACAGAGCTTGTGTGAGTGTGTGCATGTTTTGTTTTGTTTTTTAACAGATCAGTAATGCTTAAAAATGGACTTTCCTAACTTTAACTTCAGCGAAGTTTGGTGACATTCTACAACATGAGTGCAAGTGAAAATTAAATTTGACATAGAAATTGTTTTCCAGAAGGCCTTATTTATGTTCATTTTGCAAGAACTACAGAGGCAGAAGGCCTATAATTTCCATGTTTTCATCCCTAATTTTGATCATGCCCATTGGCATCAACTAGCTTATTACTACCTCACAGGAGAACACAGGAGAAGGAGAAGTTACTGGGTGACAGCTGATTGATAGGTAGGTAGTCTCTAATCTTCCTTGCCAAGATCTTTTAAAAATGGATTTCTATGTGCAAGGAAATACTTTACTTATCAGTAGTTCCTTAACCAGGTAGGAGATTATATGTGTTGAGTCCATTATAAACAAGGGCTAAAGTATTGAACAAATTACAAAAAAATGTTAAATTGCTCTTAACAAATCCAAGCAGGAAATAAGAAAGAATTGGGCAGGAGGGGGAAGGAAGGCTGGAGAAGGCTATTTTAAAGAAAGATTGAAAAGGATTGTTGAGATGAAAAATAAAGACTATTTCCATCCTCCCCCCAATCATCTCACATCAGAAATACTTATTCCAGGGCACCTTTATTGTTCCTTTTGTGACCTTCTCAAAATATCCAAGTGGGTTTACTTCAATGAATCTCCCTTCTCTAATATCTTAATGAATCTGAAGTCATCCCTGCCTTATTGGTCAGATTAAAGACTATATTGATGAAATTAAAGGACTACAAAGGCTATCAAGAAAAAATAAAAGTACAGAAGCAAACCAAAAAGGGAACATGTCCAGGAAAACAAAGAAAGACAGAGATTAGATCAGAGAGATTTTAGAGTAGGAGCCTGAGGAGGATCTTTGTTCATGATGATAGGGCAATTTGGGATATAGATATCACATTAGCTAAATTGGTATGGTAGATAGAATGCCAGAGTCAGAAAGACCTGGGTTTAAGTTCTGTCTCAGATACTTCCTTGCTGTGTAACCCTGGGTAAATCACTTAGCCTCAGTTTCTTCATTTGTAAAATGAGGATAATAGTAATAGCTAGCATTTAACCAGCATATCAAGGTTTGCAAAGCACTTTATAAATATCACCTCCTTTTATCTTCATTACAACCTTGGGAGGTAGATTCTATTATCATATCCATTTTATAGATGAGGAAACTGAGTCAGATAGCTATTAAGGGATTTGCCCAGCACCACAGCTTGGAAGAATCTATGTCAAGTTTAAACTATGGTCTTCCTGACTCCAGGCCTAGCACTCGATCTTCTGAGCCACTTAAATATCCCTTTGCACCTATATTATGGGTTTGTTGTGAGGATCCAGTGAAATAATCTATGTTCATGTAGTATGTAAAAGAACTTTGCAAACCTTTAAGTGCTATTTTTATTATGATATTATCAAGGGCATAGATAATCAGAAAATGGGAGGCAAATGATGTAGAGAAAGTGATGGCCTATGTACAACAGTGTTATCCATTAAATGTGAAAAGGAGCCAGAGGAAATCCTGTATCATCGCAGGTAGATCCTCCTTGAAAGATTTTTAGCAGAACTTGAATAAGAAATGTACATAGAAAAAGCTGTGGGTAGGTTGCAGTTTTCACTGCTTGAGGGAGAGCCCACATCCATGAAACTATGGATCCATCAAAGTCTAGTAAGTAAGATGTTTTAAATGGGAGAATGAAGGAACTCTCTGTATGAGGACCCTAAATTACTTGGCTTCAAACAGCTGCTTCCAAAGCTTTTCTTTCAAGTTCACCAAAAATGGATTAAATCCAGAGAAGCCCTGAAGATAATCTCATCTTCAAAGCTTCCTATGGGTCATCCTTATTGAATTCCACTGAAATGCCCTAGATCTGGTCAGAACTCAGGGGGGAAATTAAAAACCTATAATAGAAGAAAATGCACAATACTTCCTTGAAGGACTAGTTTGGAGTTAAATAGACAAAGAGATATACCTCCTTTTAGTTCCTGCTGATGTAATCACTGTGGAAGAGGCTAAGCTTGAGCTCCAGGGTAAACTCTAGAGAAAACAAAGAACCTTGCTTTCTCATTCACCAGAAGACCTAAAAGAGTCCTAAATTGGAGGTCAAAACCAGAGTGAAGCTAGGAAGAAAAACCAGAAAGTTGTGATAAAAGAATGATGATCTTGTTTAATTGAGACAAGGGGAATTGAGCAATGAAGTTGTGACTTAGCTATCCATCTCTAGTTGTACGCCTAAGATTTTTGTAGTACATTAAAATATTTCTTGCATCATAAACTGCATAATGTTAGTTGTGCTAAGATAATATGAAGAAGCATATTAGGAAAAAGTAATGGGAAGAGTCCAGCATCTCAGGATCAAGAGCTTTAATGTAAAACTTGGTCCTTAGATGGTGAGGAAATAGCAATGAAAAATGGCCAACAGCAGAATCCTATTTAGGGGTTCTCTTTTATCCCAGGTTTAAAGATGAAGATTGAAATATTGGAATTTCTTTTTTTATCACTGGGTAATTTATACTCATTTTTCCACTAGCATTGGTTATTTTATTCAAGTCAGCTCAATATTTCAATGAATCTCATCTATGTTATTATTTCCTAAATGGTGCATAGTACCATGCATGCATACACCAGGACTTCTGATCCTGTATTGGCATGGGCATTGTATCCCCATAAATTCAGGTAAACTATTATCAGGGAAATTCCTTTACTCCCTTACATCTTTGTGACCCCTAACCCAAAACATCTGATAACTCCTACAAGACCCTGAGCAGATTATCCTCCTAGGATAGTCCTTTAGATTTAAGATGGACAGAGAGATGCACCTCCAGGCTACACCTCCATACCATCAGGCTGTAACTCAGATATCCATCTGTTCCCTAAACTATGAGGGTCATTCCCTATGTCTCTGGGCGGACTCTGGGCAGATGACCAAACTCCCCACCAAATGCCTGAGTTTATCACTCTAGAATCACATCCTCACCATGACACAGCATCACATCCTCACTTTTGTAAAGAGTATATAATCCCCAGAATTGATGGATTCTGGGAGCAGCCTTCCATCTTGCTGTTCTACCTGTACGATCCTCCTGACCATTCTCGACATTACTTTCTAAATTAATAAATTTCTCTTTTTATTTTTAAGCTAAGTTTCAGTCTTGCATTCTTGCAAAAAGGTACCCTTCCCAAACCTCAGGGCTTCAACTTTAGTACCCCACAACAGTATGATACCAATCTATGTCATCCCCTAAATCCTATATAGGATATCTATCCAATGTGGCTAGGTCAAAACATAAAAACTCACCAGAAGTTTAGAGAAGCAGTAAGAAAGCCCCAGAAACACCAAAAGGGGAAAACTGGCAACTGCTGGTAAAGCTGGTGACAAACTGAAGATTTAAATCCTTGTCATGCTCTCCCACCAATTAAAAAATGTCTATCCCTGCAAATTATAGCAGGTGTAAGGCTTTTCTTCCCCAGTAAAACATTTGAAGATCTTACAATTTACATCCATTTCTAATGTGTAAGAACAGGATATATATTTGTACATCAGCCATAGATCTCACACCTATAGGCATTGCCAAATGTGGAGGCAAACCCTTTAGGTGGTACACATTTTTATTGGTTTCCTCCTCAGGGGAAGTAAGCATCATATACCACCATAAAAACCACATACATATGCATGGTCCTGTGAGTTACCTAGTAAGATTCTAATGGTGTCAGTCTTTACCACATTCCATTATCTTTTTGCCAGTCCTCAAATTGTTGTTTTGAGTATGCAAATGCCTTCAAGGTATTTCAGTAAAATCCTCACCACAGTTCATGAACTACCCTCTTAAATTAACAGTGCCTGGTGATAGATGGATCTGAACTCATTATTATATACCAAAAAGTAATTCATGACAAATATCATTGCCAAAAAGCAACTTTTGACTCACATTTGGACCCGTGTTCAACTTTACTTACTTCTCAATATCACATACTCGCTGTGGTTCATAGCTGCCCTCTCCCAGAAGTTTTCTGGAAACATTTGAATTTGGGACATCCCCATTTGTCCCCATGGGGGGCAATCAGACTACCTACACTCACTTTCTGAATGCAGTATTCTGATATACATTCAAGCATAAACATAAACATATTTAATATAAATTGCACAATATGCAGAAATAAAACTTATTCCCATGTGCAGTCAGTGAGAGATTAGTACCAGTTTCCCTACCTGAATAACTCATGGTGTAATAGGGGAAGTCCCAGAAGCAAGAGTAGAATTTGGAACCTCTGTGAATCCATTGTCCACATCTCCTTCCTGTTTTCTTCTTCTGGGTGCTCTTACATATTTATTTGTTTGGGGGCTCATAGACCTGGTTGACATCCATATCAGATCAGCAAAGCATTACTCCTTCATTATACAGAGTGGCTATATGGCCACAGTTCCTCCATTCTACTTAGCTCTAGGGTTCTATGTCATTCAATCTGTTCATTTTACCTAGCAGGTTCCATATTCTAAATTTATTCCATGACCCCTGGAATTCTCTATCATCACCACACATCACTGATTTTCTTACCAGTGATTCCCTACACCTGGAGCTATGGCATTATGGGGAAATGAATCCTTGCCTCTCAGTGCATATCTGCTATAGTCAATTATATGTCCATGAAAATAGAGTCTACTATAGATAATTGTTAATGAAGTCTTTCTCTTCCTTTCTGATATTTGTATAATTATTAAGGATTACACAAATACCTATACAGATCATTCTTCCAAGAATGTTCTAGAGATGAGAGGGTAGGGATAATGGGTTCACAATATCCTCTTAATCCTTTTTTGGAGAGGGGAGGAGACAAGAGATGGTAATATTGTCCCTGAATGTTTTCCAGTTGCTTGAAAGCCAGTCCATCAGTGCTTTCAAAATTGTGTCACCTCCAGCAAGGATTTCTCCTATTTGTATTTTGCCTGAGATCATCTGCTCTTCTAATCAATATTTTCTGTAGTACTATTTCCATCTCCTTATATGATGAAGGGTCAATGAGTTAAAAGTCTAAGTAAATGCCTCATTCGTCATTTAAACCAGTTGTGTCTCCTCTGAGATTTCCCTTTCCTTAACATGCTGCATTTTACACAGTTCAGGTGACCAAAGTTTTAGGGAACCCTTTTTTTTTAGGGATGATTCCAATTTTTAGGAGATGTTCTTGATAATGAAAGATTAAACTGGTATTTGTTACAGGCAAAAGAAAGACATTAAAATTACTCAGTTGTACTTCACAGGATGTTATAAGAATTTCTTAACCATCAAATTAAGAACCATAACATTTAAAAACTTCTGTGGATACTAATCAGCTCAGATAATTTTTTTATTTAAGCAGGCTATTTCTTTTAAAATTAAATCACTTTGAAGATGAAAAGCACATTTTCTCCCTTCTACAATTTAATCATTTTGTCCCCCACCCCACAAAGGTCATTAAAAGAGGAAAAAATAAATATTCATGCTCTTCCCTTTTACAAAGTTTCAATTTTCTTATGTAAGTGCTCTCCTCCGTTTTGTATCTTTCCCCTTTACTGTTTGTAATTATCCTGCATTGAGTAATCCTCTTTTTTTCCACCCTCTAAAAATAAGCATAGTGGTGGTCTAGAGGGAAAGGTTCATTAACCTTATTTGTCTTGTGGTTTCATTTCATTATTTCATAGCCCAGTAATATTTTTTTTAAGGCCTCATGCTGGTGTATGGAAGTTGATATAACAGCGCATGACAACTTTTAGGAGTCTCAGGGTCTGTGATGTAAATACCCAAGTTTGTTTTCGAAAGGTTTTCATAATCCATTGTATAAATATACATATTTACATAATTTCCAAAACATAAGCTTTGAAACCACAGACTTTCTAGCTTTATTCTTTATTACTAACAAGTCATCTGTAAATATGGGCCCTGCAAGTTGAATTCATACACCACACCCTGACAAGTCCAAATTTTGTGAGCTCCTACTAAAGCCAGAAGACCTACCCCATCCTTCTTCAAGTAAATATCTTAGGCGTGTCATCCATTTGGAAGAAGGAGGGTTATAATTTTGATAAACTTGGCCTCCATGTGATCACACCAGAGGGAAATGAAGGGTGGGTTAGATCATTTCGCCTATTTAACTCCTAACTTGTCCTTCAAGGAAGTACTTCACCTTTTCTTCCATCACAGACTATTAATTTCCCCCCTGAGTTCTGACCAGATCTGTGGTATTTCAGTGGAAGTCAATGAGGATGACCCATACAACCCTTTGAAGAAAGGAGTGCCTTCAGTGCTTCCCTGTATTTAGTTCTTAGCAGGGTGGGCTTGAGGAAGAAACATTGGAAGCAGCTGTTCAAAGCCAAGCATTTAGGAATTTTTATACAGACCCCCTAGCTTATTAAATGACTTCAACCTAGGCACAGACTCACAGATTTTAGACTTAGGCGATATCTCAGAGGTTATCTAGTTTAAGCCACATCCCCCCAAATAATGCCTCTACTGCTCACTGAAGCTTCTATCTGAAGATCTCCCTTAAGAAGCTCACATTTCTCAAGATAATCTGTTATTATTTGGGACACAGAGTGCTAGACCTGGGGCCAAGAAGACCCGAATTTAGATTTAGCCTTAAATCCTGGGAAACCCAATTGACCCTATTTGCCTCAGTTTCCTCATCTGTAAAATGAGCTGGAGAAGGCAAACCATGCCAATATCTTGGCCTATAAAATCCCAAATGGAGTCAAAAAAGAGATTTGACTGAAAAAATTAAACCTTTAAGTTTTTCCTGTCTCCAAGCCTAAATTTTCCTCTGAAACTTTCATCTATTTTTTTCTGGTTCTACCTTTTAAGACCAAGCAGAATAAGTACAACCTCTCTTCAAAGTGTTAGTTCTTCAAATAACTGAATATAGCTATCCTAAATTTACCCAAGTCTTCTCCTCTCCAAGCCAAACATCCCAGTTCCTTCATTTAATCCTCACATAGCATAGACTAGAGGTTCTCCTCTACCATCTCCCCCTCCTCTGAATGCTTTCCATTTTATCAATATTTCCCTCCAAAGTTGGTACTCTGAACTGAATACAATACTCCAGATTGGATCTGACTGATTCCTTACAGCCTTATTCTTGGAAATTATGCTTATGCTTCTGTATTAAGATGCAGCCCAAGATCTCATCAATCTTTGAGGCCACAAGGTGGTATAATAGATAGAGTCTATAATCAGGAAGGCGTGGGTTCAATTCTGACAGTAAGAAACTTATCCTGAGTAAATAATTTCTCTTTTTCCTGTCTCAATTTCCTTAGTATAAAATAGGAGTGATGATAATAGCACCAACCTCCCAGGGTTGTTATGCAGCTACTAGAATACAGCAGGTGCTTAATGAATGTTTGTTTCCTTCCTTGGCTGCTATATCATAAGGTCTACAAACTGCTGTCTAATCATATCTCTTCTATCTTGTATTTGTGAAGTTTATTTTTAAAATAAAAATGTAAGATATTTCTTGTAATCCAACTAAATTTCACCTTATTAGATCCATTCCAATGTTCTAGCCTTTTAAGATATCTTTTGAATCCTGACTATTATCCAATATGTTAGCTAGTCTTCCCAAATTCATGTAATCTGCAGGTTTGACAAGCATACCATTTAGACATTTCAGAGTCATTGATAGAAAATGTCAAATGGCACAAGGCCAAGCAAAGATCCCTGGGGCATTTCACTGGAGAACTTCCAAGTTTACAAAGAACTTTTAATGATTCTCCTTTAATTTCAGCCATTTAACTTTAATCCTTTTAATTGTATGATCATCTAGTCCATATTTTTTCCTTAAGAAAAACATTAAATACTTTATCAAAGACTGCTAAAGTTCAGGTAAACTGTATCTTTGATCTAACATTTAGTAACCCTTTCAAAAAAGGAAATGTTTAGTGTGGCAAAAGCTGCCCTTGAAGACACACTGGCTTTTTAATATAGCCACTTCCTGCTTAAACTATCTCTTTAATAATCCATTTTATAAGTTTGCCAGGGATCAAAGTCAAGCTCGTTGGCCTATAGTTTGCAGATCCTATTCTCTTCTACTTTTGAACATTTTTGATCCTCCAGTCCTGGAATACTGTATCCATTCTCCATGTACTTTCAGATGTCACTGGCAGTGACTCAGCAATCACATCCCCTAATGGATACTGTCCCAAAGAAAGTAATTTCTTCCATGGTTTCTCCTGTGACAAACTGTATTAAGAATTACAATGGAGCAAAAAGTTGGGTCAAAAATGGGGAGATCTCAATTTTCATCTCTATCCACCCAGAAGAATACAGATCTATCTCTGTGGATGTGAGACAGTGGACCAAAAAACACTTTTGACTTATAACGTACTCTTAAGTTACTAGTGACCAAATTTATTGCTAAGTACCTGCAGCCTGAGACAGTGAAGGACACCAGCAAGATTTCTAGCAGGATTTCTAGCAGAGTTATTTCAAGAAAAACATGGCCACACCAAATACTTTGGAGTTTTTGTACGAGTTAACTAGAAGCACTTGGCCCTGGCTCAGCCATTCATCTCACAAAGAAGAACATGTCAAAGCTTTGTCAGTAGATCTAAAAGTGATGCATCACTATAGAATCACTTTCTAACCAGAAGAATGGATGAAAACTTTAGAGGAAAATTTAAGCTTGATGTCAGGAAAAACTACTTAAAGGTGGTTGATGTTGATTTTTTCAGTCAAGTATTACTCTTTGTGAACCTATTTGGGGTTTTCTGGGTGAAGACATTGGCATGGTTTGTCATTTACTTCTCCAGACCATTTTACAGGTGAGGGACCCCAGGTTCCCACCCCTGTATGAAAGCTGGAAGGCAGTCCATTTACCTTTTTTTCTTTTGCAAAATTCTATTAATTTTTTTCCCTAGAGACTGCGCATCCCCCACACTTTTATTGGGTTTTTTATTTAAATGTTTTCCTTGGTTTGTGGATTTGCTTTAAAACAAAATTAAGGACCTACTTATGTAACGAATCTGGCCAAATGATTTTAACTCATTCAGGACCCTTTCATGCTTTCTGATTGTGACCTTCTTTAGCCTGAGTATCAACCCTCTGGTAGCCATTTTGTTTCTACTACTTCCAGTACCAATTTGTCTCCTTGGCAAAGAAAACAGAAAGATAATAAGAGCTAACCAGCTCTATCTTTTCTCAGATGAAAGTTGTCCCTCATTATCTCATCCACTCTAAACAAAAATCATATCTTCATCTTTTCCCCAATATAGCTTTGGTTAACATTAGCTATTCTCACTAGCCCCAATTCATTATGTGCTTTATCCCTCTTCACATTGGTTACTGGTCCATGCCTTCTTTTTGTATCCCTTCTCTATTATTGGTCTTGTTTCCATCTTTTGTCTTTAAGTATAAATTGGTTGATGAGTTCTCTATTCATCCAAACTGGTTTCTTCATAGAGTTCCCATTTCCTCCCCTTGATGGAATCATAATCACATGGATATAGGCATTCTTTCAACCAGTACACATTTCAACTCCCCTATATTTTCTTATCCTCTATAATTCTAGTCTGTGCTTTTCTACAAATCCCCCAAGGAGGTCAATGAACAATAGGCCTTCCTCTAGTTCTTTAAGCATTTCATGGATATCTGGGAACCACTTGGGTTGTCCATCTTTTATTGCTCACTCTGACTATATAATCTGCTAACTTTGTTTTTTTTTTTGCCCCTCATATATGTCATTGATGACATTTGAAAATGCTACTTACTTCTCACATATAGCATTAGGTATGTCAACATTGGCAATATTTGGCCCCTTACTTAGATCTACTGTGTATCTTTCCATTACCTTTTGGGTGCATAGAGTTTATTTTTGCCTCGTTAATTAAGAAATTTTCTGGATTTCACAGAGTACTAAATGTCAGTTCTGTTTTGTATTGGTCACACAGAGATTCATAGTTTCTATTTATGTATTTTACAGACTTTTTTATCCATATATTACTTCTACTAAAATATCTTTTCAGTTGCTTTCAGTGTGGTCTCTTTGGAGGAATGATTCTGGATTTAGTCATAAGGCCTCCCATTCACAGCCTGTTAAATATCAATAATCTAAAACCTCTGAGTTAGAAGAGTTCTTTTAGTATTTGATGTCCTAATAATGCTGACTATATTATATGATTTCATCCAAATATAGACTTAACACAAATCAACTCAGGAATGTTTATATCACAAATGTGGGAGTAATAGCTATGGCAGCAGCTCCTAATCAGAAGTACTTTGGAGTTGTTCCTCTCTACATAATGAATCAGGATAGCTGAAGTATCAAATTTCCATAAACTGCCTGAGTAATACATGTTAAATATAAAAAATAGAACTATCAGTCAGAAACAGAGAGCCAACCTAAAGTAATAGAGAGAGTGCTGGACTTGGACTCAGGAAAACCTGACTTCCAATCCCACATCAGATACTTACCAGCTGTGTGGCCCTGGACAAATCATTTAACCTCTGTTTGCCTCAGTTTCCTTGTCTATTAAAAGAGGCTAATAGTTATATCTCTATGATAGGGTCATTGTAAAGATCAAATGAGATAAGGAATATAAAACATTTTGTAAATATTACTGTATAAATGCCAGCTGTTATTTTTTTATGTGAACCAGCTTGTTGGTATGTATCACAATCAGGATCACCATCACCATCATCAAACATTTAGTGAACATGTACTGTTTGCAGATCACTCTGCCACGTTCTGATGATACAAAGAGATAGAAGCTGCGATCCTTATACTCAAGGAACTAAGGTATAGTTGGGGAATAACAGGGCAAGTGCCAGATGGCTGGAACAGACAGAAAGTATTATAAAAGTTCAGAAGGAGAGAGCCTTCCGTGTGAACTGGAGCAGTCTGGGAAGGTTTCATAAAAGAGATAGAACTTGATTCTAAAAATTAAGAAAGTGAAGAGTGAAATGAGGAATTCTTGAGAGGGTAAGGGAGAAAACTGTTTTCAGTGCTTTGTCTCTTTTGGAGATGACTTTGGCAAATGGTGCCCTAGGTAGCCATATGTGTTATTGAAGCAGTAGAGTCACAGAAAAGCAATGTGAAATGAATGTGGATAGAATGCCCATCTTAATTTCAAGAAGATTAATTTCAAGTCCTATCTTTAATATATACTAACATATGAATTGCATATCAGAAGCATTGGAAAATTTTTATATTAGATCCTTTCTACATCAATGGAATCACAAGTCTGGGACCTTGCACCCACTATCCTTCCCATCATCCCGGGGGAAATCTTCAGAACAGGCACAAAAAGGGTCCAAGGAAATAAGCTTCTACTTTGAGTGTTTTTTAAACTTTGCCCTGGGCAATCTCCTTTTTAGTTTCTCACTCCTATGCATAAATAAATCATTCATTCTTTAAAAAGTATCCATTGTGTGTGCTTGGGCAACTAGGTGGAACAGTGGATATGGATGACCCAGAGCAAGTCACTTAACCCAGTTTACCTGTTTCCTCATCCATAAAACAAGCTGGAGAAGGAAATGAATACAAACCATTCCAGTGTCTTTGCCAAGAAAATCCCAATTGTGTGTGCTCAGCACTTTTCCAAATTATCATGGGAGATCAAAAAGCATAAAACATGTCCCCTACCTTAATGGTCAAGATAAGACATACATATAAAAGTTAAATAACAATACAAGGCAATATAGGATTCATAATAGTAATACCTCTCTAGACAAAGCACCTAAGCTTGATGCCCCTTAGTTCAAACAACTTGCACACCAATCTGATGAAGGAGGCAAGGAAGAAATGTTTATTCCCATTTTACAGATAAAGATACTGAGGGGCACAGACCATTTCTAAGACCCCTTCCAGTTTTCACATTCCAGAAATTATAGGTATGTTGAGTTATTTGTGGGGGGTGGGGATAGAGGGGCCCAAAATAAGCTAGAAAGTAGAAGAAGAGGAAGCAAAATGAGCCTAAGGTCTTTGTTCCTTCCAATACATAAGAATGCATCAGTTTCAGGCTAGTCAGATCAGTCAATAAATAAGCATTTAATTAAATGCTTACATGGTGTCAGGTCACTGAGCTAAGCCATAAGGATACAAAGAAAGAACACAGTCTTTGCTCAAAGTAGAGGCTTATTTCCATGGACCCTTTTTGTGCCTGTTCCAAACTCACATTCTAATGAACAGAAAGGAATAAGCATTTATAAAGCACCTACTATGTGCTGGGCTAAACACTTTTTACAAATATTATATAATTTGGTCCTCATAACAGCTCAAGAAGGTAGGCACTATTATTATCTCCTTTTTACAGTCAAGGAAATTGAAGCAAGCAGAGGTGAAATGCCTTGCCCAGGGTCACATAACCAATAAGTGTCTGGAGTCAAATTGGCTCTTGTGTCTTCCTGACTTCAGGCCCAGCTTTCTGGGCACTACACCACCTACCTGGCAACAGAGTCAGCATGCAAACAACCCTGTACATACAAGGGGCCCATGGTATAAATGGGAAGGCAATCTCTGAGGTAATGCACTAGCAGTTAGGGAGAACATGGGCAGGGAAGGGGAAGGAGAAAAGCACCAGGAAAGGTGCCTTGCAGAAAGTAGTATTTAAACTAAGTTTTAAAGGAAGCCTGGTAAGCCAGGGGGTAGAAAAGAGGAGGGAAATTGAGGTTGATGACTAAAATCTGAACTGAGTGGGAAATGACTAAATGAGTAAATGTCAAAATGAATAAGACATTAAGTGCTCTAGGGATTTCAGACAAGGCAACGGTAGATACAATTGAAGGATTAAAGGCATGTTGAACCACAACTGACAATGATTTCATGTATTAAGTCAAGGCTTTGATTTAGAAGAAGAAATGAAAAGGAATTGGAATGATTCTCCCTATTCTCCCCACCCAAATCTTGACCTTGCCTCCCTAATCCTGCTTGTCTACACACTGCTTCAGGTAAGGAAAAGGATTAAGGAGAAAATGGAGGAGGAGGGGAAGGTGGGAGTGACCCAGACTAAGGAACTTAACCTCTCATTTACCTCAGTTTCCTCATCTGTAAAGTAGGGTGTAACCATAGACCTTATCTTCCAAGATAGTTGTGAAGATCAATTTCAATAACATTTGTAAATATTATTGTGATATTTGTATATTTGCAATATACAAATAACATATTTATAAATATTATTAGCACAGTATTTGGGATATATAAGATATTTCATAGATGTTTATTTCCTTCCTTCTTCCGACCTATCTATATTATATCCACGTTGAATCCGTTCAGGTTATATAAAATTCATGCGTTCCTGTAAATGGTCCCTGCTCAGATTCATGAAGGTAAGTGTTGAGTTTTTGTTGAAGATGTTGCCTGCTAATTCCTAGGTAGGTTATTAAACAAGACAAGCCATCACATTTAAGTCACTGATCTACCACTCAATGGTCCTCTGATTTCCATTTTCCGGGTCATTGAAGTACCCAGATTTCTGAGGTCAGTGCTGCTCTCTCCTCATTCATTTCCAATTTGTGGCCAGTTGAAAGCCAGGGACTGAGAAAGAAGAAAGACATTACCTCTCCTTACAACCCCCAGGCATAAAAGAAGTCAGGCTTTCACTTTTAGAGATGTAACCAACTTGCCATTGCTATAATTGAAACTATACCACACAACACACTGACAAGAATAAGAGGCTTCTGTAACTAACTGCTTTAAGTGTTTGTTCTTATTAATTAATTCTTTTTGATTAATTCCCAAAATTTAGAGGAGATTTCTTTCAAACTTGAGAATAGTTATAATTGTAATTATAACATTGTGTAAAAAACCTTTCATCCGTTTCTGTGTTGAACACTTTGTAAGACATACATAGTTACACTGTATTAAGCAAGCTAGTATTGTTCTAGGAAGTATTCTCATCACAGAGTACGAAGTGAGAAAAATTCTGTTTCATCAGCCTCTATTTTTGTCAGCAATTGAACAAATTAGTTGTGCATCTTTTGCATTGCTGGATGAGACCAGAAATTCATCTGCCCTAAAAGCACAATTATCATTTTGCAGACTTGACACACTTCTACAAAGCTCACAGGACAAGCAGCCTTGAGGTTTTTAAGATTATCGAATCCTATATTTTAGAGCTAGAAAAGACCTAAGAAGCCACTTAGTACAGAGATGTGAAATACGCTGCTCAACACTCCTGAACCCAGGTTAGAATACAATTGAGAAATATTTAACAATAGGTTTACATCCTCATTGATGTGGTGCTGAAGTGAATGGCAAAGGATAAGGACTTTTCCTTCCCTTTCCCTCCCCTCCAGCTTGCCATTAATTGCTCATGTAAGGCCCACACCTACTCAACTTCTATCTGCAAAATCCAATTCTACAGCTCCCTCCAAGTCTCACTCTGGGAATACCAACACTACCTGAGACCCTTCTTTTTTCAGAGGTCTCCTCTATTCCCCACAAATTCCTATATATCTTCTCTATCCGGATTGTAGAGATTGTCATTGCTGCTGCCTTAGAACATGTTAAAGACCAGTGGTCTGGGCTTGATCACACCAAAGTGACTGTCTTTCCCTTTGTTCCTGTGCTCATCCTACCTCTTAACCTTCCATTTTCCATGGCTCTTTCTTTTACCATATGCCCAACTCTTGGTGTCCATGAAGTAATTTGCACCCTCCAACTTTGTCTCCCTCCTGCATCCCCTCAATATTTAACAAATTAAAGGAAAAACATAAGAAGGAAAACATGAAAGGCTAATTATAAGAGATTTAATAAGGTTAAACTTTTTACTTCTTTGGGAAAATGATATTTATAACTCTTGAGAATGCTATCATTTATGAATAGGAAGTACAAAGGAATAAAAACTATCCATAGTCATATGAAAAATGCTCCAAATCACGATTGATTAAAGAAATGCAAATTTAAATAATTCTGAAATACTACTTCACACCTACCAGACTGACTAATATGACCAAAAAGGAAAATGATAAATGTTGGAGGGTATGTGGGAAAACTTGGGTTCTAATACAATGGTTCCATAGAACCATTCTGGAGAGGAGTATGAAACCAGCCCCACAGGGGCATAAAACTATGCACACCCTTTAACCCAGCAATATCTACTACTGGATCTTTATTCCAAAGAGATCAGAGAGAAGGGAAATGGGCATACCCATGCCAAAATACTTTTAGCTGATCTTTTTGTAATGGCAAAGAATTGGAAATTGAGGAGTTCTCCATAACTTGGGGAATGAATAACCAAGTTGTAGTATATGGTCATAATGGAATACTATTGCACCATAAGGAATGATGAATAAGATGAGTTCAGTAAAACCTGGAAGGACTTCTATGAACTGATGCAAAATGAAATGAGCAGAACCAAGAGAACAATGTATACTGTAATAGAAATATTATACAGTAATCAACTGTGAAGGATTAAACCATCAGAAAATCAAGTCTACAAGATACCACAAGAGACTCATGATGAAAATACTATCCACATCCAAAGAAGGAACTGTTGGAGTCTGAGTGCAGATCAAAACATGTCATCTTCCTCTATATTTCCTTTGTGAGATTTCTATTGTATGTGTAACATGTGTCTTCACCACATGACATGAGCAATATGGAAACAAATGCTACATGAAAGTATAAGTAAAACCTATATCATACTATTCACCACCCCAGGGAGAATGGGGAAGGGTAGGGAGGGAGGAACTCTGAATTTTAATATTAATTTAATATAACAAAAAACAATTGTCAAATTATTTCTGTGTGTATTTCTAGTTGTAAGTGATTTTTTTTTTCATTTTAAATGATGGTATCATTTGAAAGAATATACACAGATAGAAGGTTTGGGGTTGACTCTAAGAAATAAAATTGGATAGGGAGAGCTAAAATGGAGAAAGTTATCTCATACAAGAGAGACATGAATAGAAGAACTGTTACAATGGAAAAGAGGATAGGGTTGAGGGCATGTAGGGTAGGAATGTTATTCTTATCAGAATTGGGTTAAAGAAGGAATAGCATATTCATCTCATATGGCAGAAAAGTCTTTTTAACTTAAAGAGAAATAGGAGGGCAAGCGGATATAATAAGGGAGGAACTCTTCAAAGGATGTGAGGAAGGCAGTGGTCAGAAGTAAATTAGATTTCTGAGGACAGTTAAGGTAAAAAGAGAAAGAAAGGTAAACGTTAAAGAAAAACAGGATGGAGGAAAGTACACAACTAATAATTATAACTCTGATTGTGAATTGGATAAACTCACCCATAAAATGGAAATGGATAACAGAATGGATCAAAGACTAGAACTCAATATGTTGTTTACAAGAAATAAATTTAAAAATGAGAAATACACAGAGTAAAATAAAGGGCTGGGGTTGAATTTAATATGCTTCATCTGAAGGAAAAAAAAAAGCAGGGGTGGCAATAAGCTTAAAAATAAAACTAAAGGGGTAGCTGAGTAGCTCAGCGGATTGAGAGCCAGGACTAGAGATGGGAGGTCTTAGGTTCAAATCTGGCCTCAGACACTTCTGAGCTGTGTGACCCTGGGCAAGTCACTTAACCCCCATTGCCTAGCCCTTACCACTCTTCTGCCTTGGAACCAATACATAGTATTGATTTCAAGACAGAAGGTAAGGGTTTTAAAAAAATAAAATGAAATAAAAATAAAATAGATTTAATTAAAAGAAATAAGCAGGGAAACTACATTATGTTATAAAGTACCATAGATAATGAATTAATATCAGCACTAAATCTATATGTACCAATACATTAGCATTTGCATTTCTAGATCTTAGATAAGCTAGATATGATAGACAGATGGAGAGAAATGAATGAAAAGTAAAAATAATATATCTTTTTCACCATGGTACATTGCACTTTTACAAAAAATATCCATTCATCAAAAGTTTATAGTTAAAAGCAGAAGTATTAAATGCATTCTTTTTAGATCATAATACGATAAAGTTACATTTAATAAAGAACCACGGAAATGAATATTAAAATTAATTAAGATTAAATAAACTAATTTTAAAAAATAAGTGAGTTAAAAAGCAAAATCAAAAAATAATAATTTTATTAAAGAGAATGATAATGGTGCAGCATATCAATATATATGAGATACAGCACAAGCAGTAAACAGAGGGAAATGTATATCTCTAAATGTTTACATCAATAAAATAGGAAAAGAGCAAATCAATAAATTGAACCTGCAATTTAAAAACCAAAGCACAAATTGAAATGCCTATATTAAGCATCAAGTTGGAAATCCTGAAAATTAAAGATGAATGTAAGAAAATTATTGAATTAATACATAAAAGTGGAAGTTAGTTTTATGAATAAAACAATAAAATAAACAAATAATTGTTTAATGTAATTTTTAAAAGAGAGAAAAAACCAAATCATTGATATCAAAAATAAAAACGGTGAATACACCACAAATATAGAAGAAATTAAAGCAACTAGTAGTTTTGCTAAGTTATATACCAATAAATGTAATAATTTAAATGAGGTAGAAAAATATTTACAAAAATATAAATTGCCCAGATTAATAGAAGAATAGAATATCTATTTGAGAAAAAAGAAATTGAAGAGGCCATAAAAGAGCTTCCTAAGAAAAAGCATCAGAACCAAAAGGATAGATTTATAAATGAATTCAACCAAACATTTAAAATTCAACTGATTTTAATATTAAATAAATTATTTAGAATAATGGGCAAAGAAAGTATCCCACCAAATTCCTTTTGTGAAACAAATATTGTGCTGATTCCTAAGCCAAAAAGAGCAAAAACAGAAAGAAAATTATAGACCAATTTCACTAATAAATACTTATGGGAAAATCCTAAATAAAATGCTAGTTAGGAGACAACAATAATTTATCACAAAGATTATACAATGTGACCAAGTGGAATTTACCTCAGGAATGTCAGGGCTGGCTCAATATAAGAAAAACTATTAATGTACTTGAATATATCAATAACAAAGGCAACAAAATGATATGGTTAAATCAATAGATGCAGAAAAAGCTTTTGGCATGATACTACAATCATTCCTATGAAAAATACTTAGAAAGCATAGGTTTAAGTAGATTCTTCCTTAAAATGACAAGAAGCATCTACCTAAAACAATTGGCAAGCATTATTGGTAATGGAGATAAGCTAAAAAGCCTTCCTAATAAATTCAGAGGTGAAATAAGGATATCCATTTCACCAATATTATTCAATGCTAGCAATGACAAAAAGAAAAGAAAAAAATTGAAGGCATCAGAATGAACAATGAGGTGATTAAACCATCTTTTTTTGTGAACAGTATGATGGAATACTTGAAAAATCCTAGTTATTCAACTAAAAAAACCCTATATACAGCTTTAGGATTTCTATATATCACCAACAGAGTACTGCAAGAAGAAATGAGATATTTCATTTAAAATAACTATAGATAAAATGTAAAACCTAGGAGTATTCCTGCCAAGACTAATCTTGGAACTATGTGATCATAATTATAAGACACTTTTTATACAAATTAAGTCAGATTTAAGTAATTGGAAAAATATTGAGTGTTTATGGGTAGGCCGTGCCATTAATTCTACTTAAACTAATCTACTTAGTCAGTGCCATCCCAATTAAATTACCCAAAAAAGTATTTTGTTGACCTAGAAAAAATAATAAGATTCATTTGGAAGAACAAAAGGCAAGAATATTAAAAGAATTAATGAAAAATGTAAAATAAGGAAGTCTAGCAGTACTGGATCTTAAACTATATTTTAAGGTACAGTAATTATCAAAACTAGGTATTATTGGCTAAGAAATAAATGATGAATCAGTGGAAAATAGGAGATATACAATGCACAGTATCAAATGATTAATCCAGTTCTTGATAGATGTCAAGATTTGAGTTTGGGGGATAAGAATTCACTATTTGGTAAAAATTGTTGGGAAAACTGGAAAGCAGACTGGCAGAAACTAGGGATAGATCATTATCTTACATCATTTACTAAGAAAAAGGCAACATATCCTAGAAATAAAGAGAGATGTCATAAGTAAATTAGACCATGGAACATATAACCTGCCAGATTTATGTATAGAATAAGAATTTCTGAAAAAAGACCAAAGCATTATGAGATGTAAAATAGATAACTTTCATTATATTAAATTTGAAAGGTTATGTATAATTAAAATCAATGTAGCTAAGATTAGAAGGAATGCAGAAAATTGGGAGGGGGTGGGATTTTTATAGATAGTTTCTCAGATAAAAAGGTCTTGTATTTCAGATATGTAGAGCAATTTGGTGAGTTTATAAGAATGAATCATTCCCCAAGCCATATGATTATGTCTGTAGAGAGATTCCCCAACTGATAAATATTCAAAGCATATGAACAGGCAGTTTTTGGAAGAAAAACTCAAAGCTACATATAGTCGTATAAAAATGCTCTCGATTATTATTGGAGAAATGTGAATTTAAAACACTTTGAAATATCTCACACTTATCAGATTGGCTAATGATCGAAGGGGGAAATGACAAGTGTTGGAGGTGATGTGGAAAAATTGAGATACTAAAAACACTATTAATGGAACTGTAAACTGATCCAACCATTTTTGAAAAGAAAATTAGAATTATACCTCAAGAGTTATAAAATTGTATTTACCTTTTGATCTATCAATACCCCCTAATAGGTCTGTTTCCAAGATGATGATCAGGGGGAAATGACAAAAACCGAAATTTTCTAAAATGTTTTGTAGCAGCTCTACTTATAGTGGTAAAGAACTGGAAATTAAGAGAATGCCTATCATTTGGGAAATGGCTGCATAAGTTCTGATTTGATTGTGATGGAATACTACTGTATTACAAGAAATGATGAGCAGGTTGATTTTAGAAAAACAGGAAGTCTTGCATCAAATAATGAAGAATGAAACAAGCAGAACCAAGAGAATATTAATATAGTAACAGCAGCTCTGTAGGAAGAATATCTGTGAATAACTATGCTATTCTGAGTTATAGTGATATTCAAATAAATTACAGAGACCTATAAAGGAAGATGCTGTCTTTCTCCAGAGAAAGAAATGATATATGGAAATATGTATTGTATGGTGTCACATGTATATCTGTGTCACATTTTGGTTCTTTTCTAGTGCAGGGCTGAGAGATAAAGAGGGAGACAGTTTGGAATTCAAAATGTAACAAAAGATAACAAAATAAATATTTAAAATTTTTGATGGCTTAAATTTTTAAAACTAAAATACAATAGAACTTAATGTAAATTAGGTTAATTTTAATATGTGGTTTTCTTTAAGTTAATATGTTAATCTTAATGATGTTAATGTGTGGCTCCTTTAAGTCAATAGTATTTAAGTCAATTTCTTTAAGGCAATGACAAGAGGGCTCCTTATGCACAGTGTAGTGCCTTTTGTTTGAATTTGGCACCAGTGGTCTATTATAATTCCTGATTTTGACAGATGAGGAAACTGAGGCCCAGAAAGTATAAGGTCCATTTATGGAGTAAATCAGATAACTAGGTCCTCTGATTCTTAATCAAGTCCTTTACCTTTACATATGCTTGGAGGAAAACTATTTAATTAGATCTATGATTTCCTAATTGTAAGAGCTCCCAATGAGAAATTTGTTTTTTAGCAATAGAGATCAGCACCTTCCCCCAAACTTAAAGTCTATGAGAGTTTCCCAGATCTCTGAGAGGTGCCCAGGCTCACACAGCTAAGCTAAGTATATTTAAGTGGCAGGACTTAAATCCTGGACTTCTGCTTCCTCCTTCAGCCTATCATATGCATTGTCTTGCCAAATAAAACATTTCATTAAACACTCTCACTTCTATAATCAGAAAATTTTATTATCCCTCTATTAACTACCTTATTTATGATATTAGAAAATTATTTCTTCACCTCTGTGAAATCTTCTCTCACAATTACAACCTAATCTGATTTTCCCTTCTTTAGCTTCTTTGCAATTGTCTTTTGTACCATGCAATTAGAACTTTATATATAGCATATACTTATAGCATATACAATAAGCACCTAATTACTTGTAGTATTTACCAATTTATTTAGGTATATATTTGTGGTGCTACTAAAAACCCATATTTTTGTTTGTTTCAAGATCAACAAGGTTCTGCTTATAACATACTTCTTCTGCTCTAGACATACCTCTTCTGTTTAATACTCATTTTATGGAATTTTTATTTCCTAAGTCCTAGCCTACTACCTGTTCTTTTCACCATTACAATAGTCATTTATCTGCCAAATCCAACAGTTTTCATTGGCCTCATCCTTTTTTACTTCTCTGAAGCTTTTGACACTGGACTCTCCTCCATACTCTTTCCTCTCTGGGTTTTGTAACATTGCTGTGTCTTCACATGCTTTCCTCCTACCTATCTGACTGTTCTTTTTCAGGCTCCTTTTCTATATCATCCTCCATATCATTCTCCCTAGCTGGAGTACATGCCATGGCTCTTTCTCTTCTCTTCTCTCTCTCTAATCTCTTGATTATTATATTTAAGCAAAAGATTCCCAAATCTAAAAAATCTTAATCTCTCTTTCTTAAGCTGTAGTTCCATTTCTCCAACTCTAATGGACATTTTGAACCATTTTGAACATGTCTACACGTCCAAAATAGAATCCCTGTCTTTCTTCTAAACTTCCTCTCTCTCTCAAATGTCTATTTCTGTTGAAAGTGACACCATTATTCCAGGCACTGGAGTTCACAAACTCCAAGGTGGTACTCAGCATGATTCCTCCTACTTCATATCCAGTCACTTGCCAGATTTTGTTGAATCCTCCCTCCACAATATCTAAAATATCCATCTCCTCATTTTTACTTGTATTTACTTATTTGCATTGTATTTACTTAAATACCAAAAAAAATACAATATTAAGTATTGTATTTACTTAAACCAGTCTGGTTTAAGTCCTTACTTCTCACCTATACTACTGCAACAATCTCCTAATTGGTCTGTTTGCCTACAGTTTCTCCCTTCATCATCCACACAATTACATGGAGTGATTTTCTTAAAGATTGGCTCTCATCATGTTGCTTCCCGGATCAGTAAATTCCAATGGCCATGAGATCTAGGATCAAAATACAAATGTCTCTGTTTCACATTTCCAGCTCTTTATTTCTTGCTTCCAATCTCTAGTATTATTATATAAATACTATCTTTATTCACTGTTTGGACCAACCAAACTATCCTTCTGATTCTTCCTCATATAGCTCCCATCTTTGGGCCTTATGCCAGTTATCATCAATGCCTGGAAATAACTATTTCATCATTGCTGACTCTAGAATTGTTTGTTTTTTCAAAGCTCAGCTCAAATGCTACCTTCTGTGGGAGGTTTTTCATGATTCTCCCAGGTGGTAGGGACTTCTCAACCTTTCCCCTCCAAAAAATTATCTCATATTTTAAAATATAACTTGTCTGTCCACATTATGTCCCTTAAACCAATGTAAGTTCTTTAAGGTCAGGAAATACTTTTTGTCTTTGTGTCCCCAACACCTAGCATGGTTCCTGACATACAGTAGGCATTTAAATGCTTGTCAGCTGATTGTCATTACCCTAGATTCATTGATCATGTCTTGACTGGACTGTTACAATGGACTCCTTTTTTACCTCCCTGCTTATGGTCTCTACTTCCTCTAATCCATTTTGTGCTCAAGGTCTGGCACATAGCAGATCCTTAAGAAATGTTTATTAAGTTTAATTTAATTATCTACACTGTTTCATCCAGAATTTAATTGAACTTTCTGCTGTTGCCAGTAATAATGTTTCTAAGACAACTCTTACTATGCTACTCTCCTGAGCTTTGACTCCCTTTTGCTTCTTGGATAAAATACAAACTTTTCTATTTGGCATTTAAAAAGTGTTCACAGTCAAATCCACCTACCTTCCCAGATATTTTATATTACTTGTTCTTCACTAACTCTTCATTCTAGTACAACTGAACTCCAAGTTATTCCTTGAATCCAATGTCCCATCTTCCATCCTCATAAATCTACATAGACTCTTCTCTATTCCTGAAATCCACTCCATTCCATCCATTTCTCTGATCCCTTGCCTCTTTATTCAATTTCTAGAAAGCTCATCTCTTTTCATCTATAAACCAAAGCCCTCCAAGAACGCAAGTTCCTCCAGATCAGGAACTGTTTTGCTTCCATCTTTGTATCCCTAACAGAATGTCTTACACAAAATAGATGCTTCACAAATATTCATTGTTCAATAAATGTTCATAAATGCTGTTTGATTCACTTTGATCAAATATGTCAAATAAAACTGCATTATTGGCAATGGAAATAAATAGGTTAAATACGTATAAAATTATACTATATAGATAGCACCAAGTTTTCCCTCTATTTTTTTTTCTTGTCATGTAACATAAGGCATCAAGCACTATAGAAATATAATGCTATGGAATTTGGAAACTTGATATGTCCAAATTAACAAATTAATAAAAGCCTTCTGCCCCAGGTGGCAACACCTTTTGGTATGCTCCCTGGGGTGACATTGCCCATTGGCAAAGAGAAGAAAATCTGAGACTCAATGAAATCTTACCAAAGTAAAGCTTTTCCACTGGCAATATGCCTGACAGAGGAGTGAATATTGAAAGGTTTTTAGACGTACAAGTACACACACAGTAAACCACTTCAGATACAGCAGTTCCTCCACTGTGATCAAAGCTATGGGGGGAGGGGGAAGAATGACCTTTCTTTGAGGTTAAGACAGAGTTGTGTATTACAGAGAACTTAAAAAAAAAACAACAAATAAACGACTTCAGTGGAGCACTTATTTTGTAGAGACCTGGAAACTGAAACGTAGCCAAGCTGTTCTCTCAACAAAGGAAAGATAAGCAGAATATAGCATTCATTAAGCAGTCTTAAAAGACACTAGTAAATAAAGGGCTTATTTTTCTCCCAATTTTCCATTGAAGTTAATAAATTTTCCACTGACATCTTAATCTGATGCTTTATCATGGCATGAGGGTTGACCCTAGCTAGGTTCTCTGAGACTGTAGTAGTGGAGGGAGAGCCAAAGGTAGGTCATTTGAAGCTGGAAAAGCTTCATCCACAGACTGGGGACAGGCTCTCAGCATCTGAAACTTGCCTACCAAGTGATAGATTTTGTTTTGGTTATGACAAGTCAGAAGCCAAGTAAAGGGATGTGAAAAAGATTGTGATCTCTCTCAATGTAGAAAGCACTCATGGCAATGAAATCATATTTTCTGAAATTAAACATAAGATACCTAACTGCTAGCAAATTGGAAGAATTGTGAGTGGCACATAAATATAAAGCAACACAGATGCAAAACTTGTTTATTGCAATTTCAACTTTACCTAGATTTTTTTTTCTTTCTAGGAATTCTGAACCATTCATTTATATTCAGGAATATTTTTGATTACTTCTCTGAGAAGGAATAAATTGGCAAAAAAAAAATGGACCTCTTTGCAGAAAGAAAGTTGGCAATCTTTTAGAATTTTAGAGATCATTTTCATTATTATAACTGACATAATATTTTTATGATTTACAGTGCACTTTCCCCCACAACAGCCATGAAATATGTGCATATAATATCTGTGGACTTGCTAGCAAAAAATTAAACAAGCAACTTTGGTTGGAGTGAAGTGTTTTGCATGTGAGAAGAGTAGGAGATAAGGTTGAAGAAGCAGGAGATAGAAGTCAGGTTGTAGAAGGCTTTGAATATTAGACTAAAACAGGGATTCTTAGCCTTTATTGTGTCATGGACCCCTTATCAGAATAATGTTTTTAAATGGCCAAAATAAAATACATAAAATAGGACTATAAAGGAAAATAATTGTATTTACAGTTATCCAATATATGCATATTGGATAACTGTCAATACTATGTGTGTGTGTGTGTATATATATATATATATATATATATATATATATATATATATATATATATATATATATATATATATATATATATATAAAGAACCTGGGGGCTAGAGAAAGTTTAGACTTGACCCTCTAAGCAACAGGGAAATTTGCAAAGTAGTATCTTCAGAAGATTAATATGGTAGCATATCATGGCCTTGATCTCTACAGGTATATCTTAACCATAGATGTTACTAACATTTAAAAGGGAATAATAATTATAATAGTTGACATTAATATAGTCACTTAATATTGCAGAGTGCTTGACATTGTAAAGATTAAAATTTAGGGAATATGGGGAGACTGAGGCATCTGAGGCAGGTAGAAATTAGTTTCTCTCTGCAATGAGTATTATATTTTTTTAGAGGTTTATTGAAGATTAAGGATTAAAGAAAATACAGGATAAGAAACACGTGTCCAGGCCATAGAGTGGCCTAGACACAACCTCACCTACATTATGAAAAAAAGCCACGTCTGCTCCAAGATGGAAGTCCAAAAAAGCGAGACCCTCAAAAGCCTTTGAATCAGCTTAAATACCTTCTCGATCTTGGCCCAGGTGAGATTACAAGGCATTCTGGGGAAGTGGAGCAAAGGCTCATGGGGATTGTAGTCCTGTATTCGAGTCTTTTTTTTTTTACAACATCCATATCACATTTTGTCCTCAAAACAATCCTATATGATAGTTGACCATTTTAACTATGAGGAAACTGAAACTTGGTTAAATGATTTTCCCAGCAACACATAACTAGCAAATCTGAGGCACTATTTGTGCCCAGGTCTTTCTGATTTCATCTAGCTTGCTATCACCTAAATCATGATGCCTCCCAGGTACTTAGTATTTGTCAGACCTCAGTACACAGGATCATAAGCTTCTGGGTGGTTACACTGACATCTAGAACCTGGGGTGATATAACAGCCTGATCACAGGCAGAAGAGACATGCAGTGGACAGATGAGGGAGAGCACAAATTCCCTATGCCTTGAACTTCCCCTGAAGTCTGGTATACTGGCAGAGCAAATTGGATGCTCACCAAAGAGGGACATCACCAGAACTTAAAGCTGCTGCCACTAAATTGTCTCATTACCATCAAAGTCCTATTTGCCTCTATGAAGACAGTGGGATGGGGTTAATTTCAATACACCAGTCTTGTTAGTATTCCCTTTTCTTCCTTAAATGCCATGGATAATGTGGCTCCAGACATGGGCAGGGATTGTTACAGGCACGTTAATCCCCTGGCTAACCTAGAAGTCTCTAGGATGGACAGGAGGAAGGAGAGAATGGAATTGGGATTTATTGCAATCATCCAGGAGTGTGTGAGGTGATAAAAATTTGGATTAGGAGAGGGATAATGTTAAGGAAGGGAAAGATAGAAGAGATCTTATGATGGAAAAATGTGCTAAATGTGTTGGACCACAGCAAGGAGGTGGAGAGAAAAAGGGAGGAGTCATAGATGATTGGAGCTGAGATGATGGGAGATCATCACCCATACATGAATTGAACTTGTTCCAGAAAGTGATGTCTACAGTTTGTCATGATATCCGCTCTTTCATAAAAATGAAGCTCATTTTTATGAATTACATTGCAATTCATTGGAGCATATAGGAGATGGAAAGAGTATAGAAAAGGAATGTTATTTGATGATTGAATTTGAACTTTGACATGATGTCTTTCTTAGGTATCAGGAAAGTTAGTCACCCCCTGTAGTCAGAGCATCAAACTTCCATTCCTCAGTATCTTGAGTCTTTGGATAAGAATCTAGTAAAGATATTGATTTCCATTAGTTTTCTGCTGGAAAATGGAACAACAAACTCTTTTAAATGGACACTATATAATACCTCTTACAAAACTCTTGGCCTCCCAAGTGAAAGATCTTCCTATTTGTGTATGTGTAGTTTGACTCTGAGAGCCCAACCTATCTGAATTTACATTGTATATGAAGCTTAAGTTCTCCAAGTCCACACTTCTTTTCCTATTAAGAGTCAGAAACACTGTACTGTGGCAATTGGGGGGTCACAGTAACTTCATCATTCATGGTGAGGTTTTTGGGGGAGTGAAAGAGGGATTAAACAACCCAGGTAGGTAACAGAGTAGGTCAAAACTCCAGTGTCCATGGAGCCCCTGTATTTCCAGCCTCCATGACCTTAGTCTTTTTTAAAGTTTGCTTGTTTGTTTGTTGAGTCACCTTTATGATATCCTGATAACTAAATTCTGATTGCCACTTCAGCTATTGGAAATGTTAGTCTGCTGAACAAAATTAAGAAAATACCTCCTTTCCTATTATTCCTCACTTACCAACCGCCCTCAAAAAAATATTAAAGCCACATATCACAATTGCCAGGGCCACTTGCTGGTATTAATAAGAAAAAGTTTCTGAAGTGACTGTACAGTGCTAAAACTGGCTATTTGCTTGTACCATCTTTTCATTCAATGTTCATCAAATTAAGCCATAGAATCAAATCATTCTTCTTTTGTTTGCTTCTAAATGTTGTTCATTTTCAATTTAAAACTGAATGACTGTCTCCTAATTAACACAGACACTTGAAATAGATAAAGGGCAATAGAGATATAAGGTCATCCTTCCTTTCCCCTTTCTCTCCCCTCCCTTTCCATTCTTTATTTGGCCTCAGTAAACATTTGAAGCCAAAGGTCAGAAATGAACCACCATCATTGTGAATATGAAACCCATAGACTGTCAGAAAACAGAAGATAATTCAAGGAGTTATGAAAAAATTATTTACCAGATCTAGCCCTAACCATTGACAGAATAAGGAGCTGTCTTGGGGAGGCTGTCACTGATATTGGTATTGCAGTTTGAGATTTACAAAATACTCTAAATATTTCTCTCATTTGAGCGTCACAATAACTCTGAAGCAGGGACTAATATTGAAATAACAATTCCAATAATAAGGAAGATAAAAAAGTCAAAGCTGTCAGATTAAGGAAAGTGACCCTGACCCAGCATCACCCAGCTGGCAAATGTCTGAGGCAAGATTTGAAAGGAAGATTTGCTGACTCCAAGTCTAACACTTTAGCAACCATGCTTTTAGCTCCCTAAGCTTGTATACTGGAAGGAAATTAACTCTATCATAGATAGAGTTCCAATTCCCATCTCTGACATGTATGTGACCTTGACCAAGTCATGTAACAGTGACTCTATGCCTCAATTTTCTCATCCATAAAATGAGGTGGGGGTAGATGAACCCTGAAATCCTTTCCAGCTTTAGGTGTGACCTTAAATGGCAGGATTGGAGAGATATGAAAACAGCTTGCTTGTACAAATTTGGGCAGCTAGATGGTGCAGTGGATAGAGTCCTGAACTTGGAATCTGGACGACTCAACAACCTCCCGAGTTCAAATTTGGTCTCAGAGACTAGCTGTGTGACTCTGGGCAAGTGACTTAACTCTTTTTGCCCCAGTGCCTCATCTGTAAATATGAGCTAGAAAAGGAAATGGCAAATCATTCTAGTATTTTTGCCACAAAACCCCCAAATCATCAAGTCCTAAAGAGTTAGACATGACTGAAATGACTAAACAACAAAATACAACTTTTTCTTTTTAGTGTCTGCTGTGAACTCTATTATTGCCATCCCCAGAGTCACTTATTTGAGCTAAGGCATGATTTCTTGAGAAGGTCCCAGTTATAGCAGGGTAATACACTAATCCATTTGCTCCCACTTACATATTTACATATTAGCAAGAGTTTATCAGATTAGCAGTCCATTACCTAGCACAGAACAAAGCCTGGAGGGAACGAGATGGAGATTAATAAATTCAGTTTGTTGGGAAGGGAAGGAAAAGCTCTACAGAGTTCTGCGTGTTGAAGACAGACTCAAATAGAGTCTTACCTAGGTAAAGTCTTTAAGTAGCCAAGGCACTAGGCACCTAAGCTGCGGGGAATGATGGAAGAATGGCTATTGTACTAAAGAAATCTCATATGAGATACAATTGAGACATGTATCCATGTAGTCATATTAATATTAAGAATTCACATTTATGTGGTGTTTCAAGATTTACAAAGCATTTTGCTCACAACATCCCTTCACAAAAATTCTGATTCCATTTTACAGATGAGAAAACAGCCTCATAGAATTTCATCAACTTTGAGGACAAAATAAGATAAGGATCTAAGAGAGAAACAAAATTTTTTGAGATTCTAAGAAGTGAAATATTGAAAGCTTTGTAGAGAAAGTATTACTCATACTCTGCCTTAAAATATGGGAAGATAGAGATGAGGAGAGTAATAATAATAATAATAGGCAGCTAAGTGGCTCCATAGATTGGGAGCCAAGCTAAGAAATAGACGTTCCTGGGTTCAAATGTAACCTCAGATACTTCTAGCTATATGACCCTGAGAAAGTCACTTAACTCTGATTGCCAAGCCTTTACCCTTCTTCTGCCTTGGAACCAATACACAATATTGATTCTAAGATGAAAGCTAAAGGGTTAAAAAGAAAACAATAATAATAATAGCTCTCAGTTATATAGTGCTTACGGTGTGCCAGGCACTATGCTAAGCATTTTACCATTAGTATCTCAATTAATCATCAGAACAACCCTGGGAAGTAGGGACCATTATTATCCCTATTTCACAGATGAAGAAACTGAGGCAAAGAGAGGTTAAGGGACTTGCCTAGTGTGACATAGCCATCTGAATCCAGATTTAAATTCAGGTCTTCAGAACTCCTGACCCAGCATTCTATCTATTGCACTACCTAGCTAAATTAAACACATAGTACCAAGGAACTAGAATTTGGGAATAACAAGTAAAACAGTTTCTTTAGAGCATAGAGGTAAGTGCAGGAGAACAGTTTAAGCTAAAGAGACAGATTGGAGGTGATGGGGGAGGCTTGAATTCTAGGCACAGAACAGAGCTGTCGCTAAGAAGGCACCTGGGGCAAATTCAGTTTCAGTGGCTGGGGAAGGAAGTGTGTCTAATTTACTCCCTTTATGAGTCACAGTCATTTCAAGATGCCTATTTAATGAATAGTCCAAGAAGACTGAAACCTTCAACCACAAGAGATGATTTAGGAACTGGGAGATCAGAATATTTGAAATGGGGAGATGTTGGCATACAGAAACAGTTGAGTCAAGTATTCAACTTAACAGGGATGAAGGAGGGTGACCTAGGAAGGGTCCTGATAAACTTCAGTGAACATTAAAGAAGGAAAGATGGTGGTGGGAGGTAGGGTCTGAAGAGGGGAAACAAGGACCATGCTTATTCCCTCTCATGCCCCCGTGTGCCCCAGAAAGTGATAAAAGCAAACCTTGGAGAAAACAGGTAGGGATGTGGCAGTTTCAGTAGAAAACTAGGTTTTGGTAAACCTCAAAATGTGAAACAAAAAGATCTAGGAGGAAGGGAACCTTCCTTTATTGGAAATAGGGAGTACAGTGGGGAAAAGGAGAGGAGAGGATGATAGGAGCAATGGTGAACAAATGAGGCGATGATGAGTTTTGAGCAGTATAGTAACCTACTTATGTGTTAGGAAGATTTCACTGGCAGCATGGCTTACAATGAATTGGAAAGAGGACAGCTTTGGAGTCAGGAAGACTGTTTACATACATACAAAGTAGGTCTGTAGATGATCTAGAGTGGTACTTAACGGTTGTGACTATTTCAGCCAAGATGGCCAGACTAGTTCTTATCATGCTTGGTCCCTGGGTGGGACCTCTAAGAGGACAGGATTTCTAGGAAATGGGGCTAACTCTTTACTGTGTTAATGAGTAGCACGGGCCAGTTGTCCAGGAGCAGAAGTCTTAATGTTATCTGGATTACTCTGACTATTTAACAATAAAGGTTGGTCCTGAATATTAAAAATATTTTTCTTTTTTTAAACCTTACCTTCTGTCTTAGAATCAACACTGTATATTAGTTCCAAGGTCGAAGAGTGGCAATGAATGGGCAATGGGGATTAATTGATTTGCCTAGTGTCACACAACTGGGGAGTGTCTGAAGTCAAATTTGGACCCAGGACCTCCCACCTCCAGGCTGCCTTTCTATCTACTGAACCACCTAGCTAGCCCAACGAAATCTATTTATCTTTCAAAAGAAAATAAGAAAAAATAATTTTAAAAAGAGAAAAAAAGAAAATAAGAGCTTATTCCATATTCTACTCTATAGCTTTATCAATTAGACAAAAACAGTAATTAGTGGACCTTCAGCATATATCACATTAACTTATTTTATTCTAAATACATGTGATCAGGTCCCCAAGTGGACCGATCCCGTGGGTCTGCAAGGATAAAAAATCTAAAGGTAAACTAGAACCATGCCACTGTTTAGCAACAAGAAGCTAAGTTTTTCTTTCCATAACAACTACTACATAAAACAGTCTTACATTACCTCTAAGCCACAGGAACCTAAAAACCCACTAGTAAGCTCTTGAAGGGTTGGAAGTTAATTATAACAGTCTTTGCTAGCTTCAGCTTGTGGTTTTCCTCTTATTGTGAAATGTCAAGAACAGAGGAGGTAAAATTAGTATTCTGTTGCTACCAAAGCATTTGACCCAGTATCTTAGGTTGTTTAAAGTATTTAGATCATGTCTTCCCCTCCCAATATGGTTTGGGGGGAATGTGGCAGTATCAAGCCACAGCTTAGAGCTGAGGATTGTCAAAATTTTTTAAATGGTCTTCGTGGTTCAAAGGAAAAAGTTATCTCGCTGAGATCCATCATACTTACAAAATGTCCTCATTTGCTGTCTTCATGAGACTGAGTTTTCCATTATTGCTCTCTTCCCTAGCAATCATTGCCAGTTTCTGTCTCACTTCATTGTAATGTACTGCAATCCTTCTCAATTTCCTCAGAAATACTGTATGTTTTTAAAATAACCCTTACCTTTCTGTCTTAGAATGGAAACTAAAATTTACTTCTAAGACTGAAGAGCAGTTAGGGCTAGTTAATTGAGGTTAAGTGACATGACCAAAGTCACCCAGCCAGGATGTATCTCAGGTCAGGTTTGAACCCAAGACCTTCCATCTCTGAGCCTGCCTTTCTATCCACTGAGCTAGCTACCCCTAGAAATACTGCACCTATAAAATGCAACATATATATAGTCAGTGAATATTACTGAGTGCCTGCTGTGTGAACAAGTAATTCCAAGAGAAGAATGAATAAGAGAAGATGAGCCCAAGACCTACAAATATATAACAAAAATGGTAAAAAGATAAGAGGAAGGTCTCTGGTCTCTATGGAGAAGATATAGGAAGGTTTTGATTGGCATGAGTGAAAAACGTCCTTCCATTGATGAGGACAGGGATCCATAAGGTGCACTGTAGCATGGCTTAGGCACTGAGGACATATATCCAATAACCAATCAGGAATCACTGTAGGGTTCTAAGCAGTGATAAAACTTAATCAAGTATGTGTATAGAGGTTATTCTGCTTGCAAATGTGAAGGATGGATAGGGAACAGATGAGACCAGTCAGGGAAACAGTTCGGGAGGCTACCAGGTGATAAATGGTGGGGGCTGGACTGAGGAAGAAAGGGGAGAGAGAAGAAGGAAAGAAGGAAGGAAGGAAGGAAGGAAGGAAGGAAGGAAGGAAGGAAGGAACGAAGGAAGGAAGGAAGGAACGAAGGAACGAAGGAACGAAGGAACGAAGGAACGAAGGAAGGAACGAAGGAAGGAACGAAGGAAGGAAGGAAGGAACGAAGGAACGAAGGAACGAAGGAAGGAACGAAGGAAGGAACGAAGGAAGGAGGGAGGGAGGGAGGGAGGGAAGGAAGGAAGGAGGGAAGGAAGGAAGGAGGGAGGGAAGGAAGGAAGGAAGGAGGGAAGGAAGGAAGGAGGGAAGGAAGGAAGGAGGGAGGGAAGGAGGGAAGGAAGGAAGGAAGGAAGGAGGAAAGGAAAGAAGAAAGGTAGGAAGGAAGGAAGGAAGGAAGGAGGGAAGGAAGGAAGGAGGGAGGGAAGGAGGGAAGGAAGGAAGGAAGGAAGGAGGAAAGGAAAGAAGAAAGGTAGGAAGGAAGGAAGGAAGGAAGGAGGGAAGGAAGGAAGGAAGGAAGGAAGGAAGGAAGGAAGGAACGAAGGAAGGAAGGAAGGAAGGAAGGAAGGAAGGAAGGAAGGAAGGAAGGAAGGAAGGAACGAAGGAAGGAAGGAAGGAAGGAAGGAAGGAAGGAAGGAAGGAGGAAAGGAAGGTAGGAAGGAAGGAAGGAAGGAGGGAAGGAAGGAAGGAAGGAAGGAAGGAAGGAAGGAAGGAACGAAGGAAGGAAGGAAGGAAGGAAGGAAGGAAGGTAGGAAGGAGGGAAGGAAGGAGGGAGGGAAGGAAGGAAGGAAGGAAGGAAGGAAGGAAGGAAGGAAGGAAGGAAGGAAGGAAGGAAGGAACGAAGGAACGAAGGAACGAAGGAACGAAGGAACGAAGGAAGGAACGAAGGAAGGAACGAAGGAAGGAGGGAGGGAGGGAGGGAGGGAAGGAAGGAAGGAAGGAGGGAGGGAAGGAAGGAAGGAAGGAGGGAAAGAAGGAAGGAGGGAAGGAAGGAAGGAGGGAGGGAAGGAGGGAAGGAAGGAAGGAAGGAGGGAAGGAAGGAAGGAAGGAAGGAAGGAGGAAAGGAAGGAAGAAAGGTAGGAAGGAAGGAAGGAAGGAAGGAAGGAAGGAAGGAAGGAAGGAAGGAAGGAAGGAAGGAAGGAAGGAAGGAAGGAAGGAAGGAAGGAAGGAAGGAAGGAAGGAAGGAAGGAAGGATGGAAAGAAAGAAGGAAAGAAAGATTTTTTAAGTATCTATTATGAGCCAGGCACCATGCTAAACTGTATACAATTATTACTTCACTATTGATCCTCACAAAAACCCTGGGAGGTAGATACTATTATTATCCCAACTTGACAGATGAGGAAACTGAGGCAGAGGTGAAGTGACTTAAACTCAGGTCTGTCTGATTCTGGGTCTTACATTCTATCCACTGTATCACCTAGCTGTCTCTAAGGCAGTGCAGCAAATAGATAGATGGATGGATGGATAAAGCATTTAGAATACTATGTGCAAAGCATTATGATAAATGCTGGGAATACAAATAGAAAAGTTTGTTCAGTCATATCTGAACTCTGACCCCTCGGGCTTTCCTTAGCAGAGATTCTGGGGTGGTTTGCCATTTCCTTTTCCTCTCATTTAACAGATAAGGAAACTGAGGCAAATGGGGTTAAATGACTTGTCCAGGATCTCACAGCTAGTAATTGTCTGAAGTTAGATTCGAACTGATGAAGATGAGTCTTCTTGATTTTCAGCCCTGTTTTCCATCCAATAGAAATGTAGAGCAGTGAAAATGGAAAGCACAAAATAAATAATGAAGATACAGGGGAGACAGTTAAATAGAAAATGACAATCAGATTAGATGTGGGAAGCTAAAAGGTAAGGGAGGAAGAATCAGACATGATGCCAAGGTCAGCAGCAGAGGTAAATGGGAGAAGAGCAGTGTCATTGACATAAAAAGAGACGCCAAACTCTGAGGACTAGAAGAGAAGGTTTCAGGAGCTCTGGTACCACTCTATTTCCCATATATCCTCTTTTCTAAAATATTTACAAAGTAGGAGGCTATGGAGCAGGGATGTTTGTCATACAACTAGAGTAGGATATCTGGATTTTAATATACAAATCTCTTCCTTATTCAGCCATGGGTGCTCTGAAAAGAGGGGTAAAAGGTACAGAATGGCATGAATTAGCTCTCCATTAATTTTGTAGTATCCTCTGTAGCTAGGCTTTGGAATTGTTGGCATTGAAAGCATCCAGTGCTGACTCCAATATACTGAAGGAATAGTGAGAGGTTACAGTTGACTCTGTGTGTGAGTGGGTGGGTGTGTTTTTTGAATAACTTGCCCTTGTTTTACTCAGAACCTTAGAGTTTATCTCACACCAGCAGAACACTGCCTAGCAGGGACAATTGAGTGCCTGCCTTAGAATATAGCTCATATCTCTCTACACAAACACGTCGTCCCCCAGCAGTGCTAGGGGTTCTTGCTCTAAAAGTAATTTTAGAATTCAATCTAGTCAGAGGCCAGCCTGAGTCACACAGCCTCCTTAAAGTTTGGCCCCAAGCAGAAGTGGGTTTTCTCTAACACCTTAGAGCTCCAAGGTGAATTTCTAGTTCTGGACTTCCAGATCCAGACCTCAAAAGCTGTGGGTGAGGCAGGAATGGAGAGGGACATCACTCAAAGTCTGATGAAGGAACTCTTTAGAGAACCCTCCTTTAGCCTCCCAGTAACACCAACTTGAACTAGAATCTCTCCCATTTCTTATCTTGTAATCATTCGCACTCCCCTGCCATCTCCTCCTCTCTCCTGTGAGGTTCCTTGCAAGCCTTTCTAGCCTGCCCAGAGATTATTCCCAACTGAAGTGGTTAGATCTTGCATTTTGCAGCCAGGCTGGAAACAACAGGTCAGACGCTATCTAAGATCTTTAGGGTCTGGTCACCAAGAAGGACTCATATATAGCAGCACTTTGACAGGTCCATCACTCAACCATGCACTTGGCCTCTAAACCTCAGGGATAAAATTGTTTAAACAAAAAACCCAGTCTTGGCACAGATCCAGGCAACTGAGTCTCATAAACTGCATATCCATCCCCTCTCTGCTTCCAATGTGGAACCTCTTTACCAAGTGAAACAGAAGAGGAAAACAAGGGCACCACAACTGACTTCAGAGCTCACAGATCCGGGACTAAGCTATTTTCAAAGAACTTCTATGGCCACTAAATCTCAGCAACAGCAACAAAAAAAAGAAGAAAACCGCTTCAACCCCATCTTCCTAATTAGATAAGTCTCTGTGCAATATCAAATTGGCCCAAGATCAACAACAAAATCATGGGTGACTAACAGGCAGTATTTCAACAGATTATACATAGGGAAAGATGAAGAATCCCTCCCCTCTCTTTTGCCCTACATATTTGCTATTTGTGTGCACACTCTGAGTAAACATGACATATTGATTCTGAGAAAAACCAGCCTTCCCCAAGTCATTCAAAAGAGTTGTTTGACCCTGGAATCCCCTGTACATAAACTAGAGTGACTTCCTGGACCTGAACTAAGTATCTTAATGCAAACCAACTGGGTTCTGCTTTTGTTCCCAGTCCCCCTTCCCTTTTTCCTTCTTAGTATTTGATTTGAGCTTGTCTCTTGTTTTGTCTTCTGAAAAGGAAGTAAAACTTGGGTGTGAGCATTGTATTGCATTAGGACAATATTTCCCCTTTTTTTTTACCCTTGTTTTTGGGTGTACTTAAAAGTGAGGACAGATTTTTGGTGTTCAAAGTGAGTCATAACTCTTTAGGAAAGGGAGGAGAGAGTGGGTTGAAAATAATTCTAACCTAAAAGCAAAATAAACTTGAATTTAAAAATAAATGAAAAAATATACTCAGAAAAAAAAAACTTTAGGAAGTTTCACAAGTGGGAAAAAAATGGTGCCCCGTAGTCATAAAGGCAGCTAGGTGGTACAGTGGATAAAGCACCTGGCCTAGAATCTAAGAAACTCATCATCCTGAGTTCAAGCTGGCTTCTGACACTAGCTATGTTACCCTGGGCAAGTCACTTAACCATGCTAAAATGAGCTAGAGGCTCTATGTGACCCCAAATGCCTAGCCCTTGTTGCTCTTCTAAGGTAAGAGGGATTTTTAAAATGTATTTGTTTGTTTGTTTTTTAATGAGCTGGAATAGCAAACCATTCCAGTATCTTTACCAAGAAAACCCTAAATTGGGTCATGACTGAAATGACTGATGGACATCTCTACTCTAGATTAAGTCCTCTACATGTCAGAATAGAATTTGCTCAATGACACGTCTACATTTCCCAAGTCACTGATATCATAGCACTATCTGACACAGTGCCCAGCACTCAATAAATCCTCACTGAATGAATGTTGTTTTACCAATAACTAACAAAAGCTACAGCAATATAATGTGGGAATGGTAATTAATACCAGTACCAATATAATCTATTATTGTTTTTGAGAGCCTATACTTTGTCTACAGAGCTTCCTTAGCTAATGATTAACTTCACACTCCCTATTTGACAGACTTTAAACAGTAGACTATGTTCAGAAGTTAAATGACTGCTTATTCACTTAAGAAAGATCCAACAAGGGGGTAGCTGAGTGGCTTAGTGGATTGACAGCCAGGCCTAGAGATGGGAGGTCCTGAGTTCAAATCTGGCCTCAGGCACTTCCCAGCTGTGTGACCCTGGGCAAGTCACTTAACTCCCCCCCACCCCATTGCCTAGCCCTTATCACTCTTCTGCCTTAGAACTAATACATAGTATTAATTCTAAGACCTAAGGTAAGGGTTTTTAAAAAATATATCCTGTTTATTCACGATTATCCTTGTCAATTTCAAGTAATAAAATTTTAAAAGGGCTAAATGGGCAGTTTTAAGATTCAGGCTCATGATGCCAGTTCCATTGCCACAGAAAGAGACTGGAAGCACAGAGCCCTATTAAGAGACTTTTGCAAGAGTCTAGGTAAGATGAGATAAGGGTCAAAAACTAGGGTGGCACCTTGTGAGTTGAAAGAAACAGATTAAACCAAGAATATAGTAATAGAATGATCATAACTTGAAGATTTATTGGCAATCGGGGATGCAAGATTGAGATAACTCCAAGATTCTATAACTCACTAAAAGAAAAATAGTGCCTTCAACTAAAACAAAGAAGTATTTGATAGGAAAGCTTGGGGTGGGGGAGTAGGAAGATTAGGAGGTAAAGATAACAAGTTTCACTTAAGACATGTTGAGTTTGAAATGCCTATGAGAAATTCAAGTGGAGATGACCAGAAGGGAATGAGAAATGCAGTGTATAGTTCGAAGGCTCATCAACTCCTGCTTTTGATCCATACTGGGCATGTGACCCAGGGCAAGTCATTTAACTTTTCAGCGTCCTAAGCCACTTTCTGGAACTCTAACCTGTGGAGAAGATGCTGAATTGTATTGGTACAAGCAGTTTCCTTATCTAGAAATTCCCTAAACCAATGAAATGATAGGTCTGGCCCTATTTCCTATTACTTACAACTACCAAAGATGCCCATTAGGTCAAACTCCTAACCAGGGACTCATGTTTCCTTCATAGTGGGGGGCTGAGGTCCATGGATTTGAAATTCCTTTGGAAGATACTGATAACTTGGATTGAGGAGGCAAGCATTTAACCCTTGTCCCCCTATTGCCTTCTTAAAAATAAATTTTAAAAATGCATTTGAGTCTCCTACGCATTCTAAAAGGTACTGAATTGCCAGGGGAGGAGAGATCAAAGAAGAAAAGAGACCAAAAAGAATGAGATTTTGTTAAATAGCAAGCTTGTGATTTTCTGAGCCTCTCCCATATAGTCCCATATAAAGAGAATGTTGTCACTGATATGCAGTGCAGCATAGCAGACTCCTTAAGAGGAGAGGCTGTATTTTTCAATTGCCATAAAAAGAAAGTCTGCTAATTTCCAGATATGCACTTGTATGATTCTTAAAGCTCTAGAAACGTACCCTGCTACAAAAGCAATACATCCTCCATGCTAAGTAAAAAAAAAAAAACACAAACCATGTCCCAGTAATTTAAAAGTTCTGACACTAAGGAAAAGGAATCACCAAGAATGGGAGAGAAAGAGTAAATTTCTGTCTGGAAATTTTCTAGCTGGAAATCTGTAGGGGAGGCAAATTTCCTGAAGGACCTGAATTAAGGAAGCCCCATTCTGCAATAGAATCATTAGAACGGGGAGCATAGCTGGTAATCTAAGGAGGCAAAGGAGACATGAAGAGAAAAGCAGGTGCCACACAGTTAGCTGGAGGAAGAGTACGGTATGGAAGGCAAGAATCTGAGTAAAGGGCTACAGAACCCAAGAGGAATTTGAGAGAGAAGCAATTTGAGGTTTATACGAAAGAAGGACAGGGCAGCAGTAACTCAAGGAGCATTGAGATAGGAGCTAAGTAAGGTCAGAAAAGGCTCTGGGCAGCTTTTAGAATGAAGAGGCGGCAGCAGCAGGGTATGAGGTTATCGCGTTATCTCCATCTCTGTCTCTCTGTGTTTCTGTGGCGCCTAGCAAAGCAAGACCTAATAGAGACACTCAGACAAATGCCCTTGCACACACGAACCCAGAAATTTAGAGGCTAGGTCTTCCCCCCAAGGACTTTTCATTCCATCAGCTGTAGTCACTCATCCCTACTGCCTGACTCTTAGAAGGAAAGGTGGAATTGGATGCTGCTTCCAGGACACATAGTAACATCCTATAAGCATTAAGGCAAATAATGCCAAAATTATCCAGCTTTAGAGATGTAGGATAAAAGAATTTCTTTAAAGAAGGGAGTTTTTTGGTTTGGTTAATTTTTAAAAGGCTAGAACAGGTGAAAGATTGTCTCCCACTCCTTTCTCTTTAAGTTTTCCTTTCTTTTCTGCTCCAAAGATTTATCAATGTTGGAAACTACCAGTTTCAGGACTGGACTGAGCAGGTTGACATTATCATTATTGTTTATTCAATGTCTAGATATCTAGGTAATGCTTTACAAATATTACAGAATGATGTCCTTTGTTCTAGAAAAATGGAGAAACATCCCTAAGACTTGGCTAAAGAAATTGCTAGGGAAGTAATGACCACAGACAATTAGTTAACAACAGTTCAGTAACAGAAGTAACTCGATGGAACAGATAGAATGAAGTGGCAGCAAGGGAGAATGGAATGTTGAATTAGAAGTCAGGAAAACTTGTGTTCAAATCCTGCTGTGTGAACCAGGATAAGTCACTTAACAGCTCTGAGCCAAAGTTTCCTCATCTGTAAAATAGGGGAAATAATAACACTGACTCAGGTGTGCTAAAGCCAGATTTAAACTAAATAGACTGCTAAATTTTTGGTGTAATCATTTATACCTTAGAAATCTGCAATCACTAGAAAGTAGAGCATGATTTATTATTGTATTGATTGTCTAGATTTAAGAAAGTGTTCGTTCAAATTAAACTTAAAATTATGTGTGCCTCTATTTCTCCATCCCTTACCACTGCCCCTACCAAGATAGTTGCTAAATATTTACCCAGTATAGCCCTGCATCTACTACACAGGCTTGTTATAAGGAGCAAAAAATAATATCTGGAAAGTATTTTGCAGATCTAAAGGCATTGCTGAACTCTAGGTATTACTATTATTAACAGAGCTTAGAAAAGGGTTCATTGCAGGCAAACATTTCCTTCCTCAACTCCAGCCTCCAGAGGACACTCCTACAGCCATTTAGATAATGTGTCCTTTCAGATGATAGGGCTTTGCCATCATATCTCCTTACGTTAATCCCCATTCAGAACCATGTGAGCTGCTATCATTTCATTTGGCTCTCTTCCAATATTAAATTAGCATCTGTAATGTAGGAATGAAAGGGGAAAGAATATTTGATTCATAAGGCGAGGGGCTTAAGTTATCTGTGCTTTCAGGCCTTTAATTAATAAAATTAATTTTCTAAGAAATGTGACAAACGTTTTGGTCAACCTTCGCAGCTTATATTTAAAGGGACATAACAGTTTGGTGTGGTAGAAAGAACACTAGATGAGGAGTCCAAAGACCTGGATTTAGACTCAACTTTGCCATTAACTAACTTGGGGACCCTAGGCAAATCCCTTCTCCTTTCTAGGCATTAATCCCTTCATTGGTAAAATAAGGGGGTTGGACGAGACCAAGGATTCTAAACCTGTTTGTGTCATGGACCTCTTTGGCCTCTGGGGTAACCTATGGCCTCCTTCTCAGGAAAAAAAAAAGGCGTTTAAATGTACAAAATAAAATACATAGCATTACAAAGGAATCCAATTATATTCAATTGGTTATCAAAATAGTTTTTAAAAACAAGTGCATCAACCCCCAAGTTAAGAGCCCCCTAGACCAGATGATCTCTCAGGGCCGCTTCAGTTCTCAGATTCTATGATTTCATGTTTTCAAATCCAAAAAAAAAAATTATGTGGTTTTGAGTTCTAACTAACTTGTCTGGCAGGTATATCAAGTGAAATCTTTCTTGAACTGAGCAGGAAGAAGAAAATTTTCTTTATATATATAATGCTGAATTCTTTCTAGAAGCATGTTTCCCTAACTCCTGGCCAAAAAAAAAAATGTATGTCTTCCATCTCAAAGAAGACCTTCTGCTAATAATAATAATAATAATAATAATAATAATAATAATAATAATAATAATAATAATAATAAATATCCACTCATCAGATTGGTCATATCAAAAAGAAAAATCAAAAGTACAAGGAAGTGAACTCGGAGATGGACGCTAATAGCCACAGAAAGAGAACTGAATTGGAGTTAAGATATTAACTCAATGGATCCCAGCCCTGTTCACTCAATTCCACAAGCAATTATTAAGTGCCTCCTCTCTTGGACACTTTTAGCACCTGGGGATACAAAAAGAAAAAAATGTAAATAGTTCCTCTAAAGGGAGATAACGTTTGATTGAAGGAAAACGTGTGGTTTACAAAATATATACAAAGAAAATTCAAAGTAATTTGGTAGAGTGCAAGAAGTATTAATAAATGAAAATTCAAATATGGCCTTATAGAGGAATAGAACCTTTCAGCTGAGTCTTGAAGGGAACTAGGGATTCTAGGAGGCAGAAGTGAGGAAATAGAAGTATATAAGGATGAAGGACAGCCTGTGTGAAGGCATGGGGCCAAGTATATTTATAATTTAGGTAATCTGGAGTCAGTTCAATTCAATTCAGCATGCACTGATTAGGCATCTACTGTGTGTGTAAAGTATTGTCCTAAACTCTAGAGATTAAAAAGTAAGGATGAAAAATATTCCCCATGCTCAAGAAACTTACATTCTTTCAGCTCCGGAAAATTTAAGCAATGCCTAGGCTCGAGTGAACCTTGAAGAAAGATAATTAATGTGTAAAAATAAAGCACAAATTCATGGCATATCAATTAAGATCTTGGTCAAATCACAAGCTCTCTGGATCTTGGTTTCCTCATCTGTAAAATGAGAGAGATTGTACTTCTAGATCTAAATCTATTATACCAAGAAACTGGACCTTTAGGTTTAAATTCCAAATGGAATTAATTTTGTGGTGTAGTAGTCTAGACAGATAAATAAAGATAGATAGATATGTATATCTATAGATGCGGACATAGAAACAGATAAAAGAATCGTGCTATCTTTTACCAAGTGACACATAAAATAGATATGAAACATGTAAAATAATTCACTTTTCTAATTTTTTTTTGGAAGTCACTTTTCAAAAAATATGTTATTTATGTTGATATATAACATCTTATAGAACTAATTATATATAAACATCATATATATTTTTAAAATACTAGACGAGAGAAAAGAAACTTTTTTTTAAAAGTCTGTTCCTCATTATAATGGGTGGGGTGAGAAACTGAACTAAGCAAAAGAAGTAGGGAAAACAATTATCAGTATTTTTTGACTCATCTGCTATAAGGAAGGACGGTATACAAAAGACCTGGCAAGAATGTTGATTCTCCTGTTAATTTGTACTTATTTTCCAGTCCCTAGGAGACTTGGAGATAAAATTCAAAGGTTGGAATGCTTTTGATTTTCTGTGTTTATGGGCTCGCCTGACAGTAACAGCAGAACAGTACCCTTGTAGATTCTGTGAAGATAGAAGGAGTATGCCCGCTGTTCAGTATAGCTGAGCCTTCTCCTGCTACTCAGATTAAGTGCCTTTCCTCCCCACCAACTAAAAGGACAAGTAGTAACAGCTGGAATGACAAGAGAATTTTTTTTTAGGTTACTGAGGCTGAAAGAACATAGGGAGAAGGGAAGGAGGGACATAAATATTCAAAAAATAGTTTTATGGTCTGAATAACATTTTAGGAGTTTTAATAACATCACTCTGCCACCTAGTGGCAAATAAGCCTTCAAATATTTCCAGTATGATTTCTGAGGACCCATTGAGATGGAAATGACTTTAGGGACCATCATTCCAGTTGAATCCCTTCTAATTCTCCATATTTAACAGAGGAGGAAACAAAGACCTGAAGAGATCTGTGCAGGGTCACATAGCAAAGTGTCAGGAAGAATGCAAGTTTTGTTAGGATTCTATGTATTAGTTACTGGAGTGAGAAGAGCAATACATTAAACATTTTCAGGTGACCACAGGTAGAAGTTCAATTACTTATAGAAACACTGTCCCATATCCTCCAAAAGAGCTGAAGAGTTTCCAGGTGCTCTAGGGAAAGAAGGCATTCCATTAATAGAATTCAATTATCTTTTAAGATGGAGTATTCAGTGTCATTTTCAAGACCTAAAACCATAAAAATGCCTTAATTTCATTCTTCAATACTACAAAGATCTTTGATTCCTGATGTGTGTATTCCCTCCACCAAAGCAGATCACATCCCCTCCATACCTTCATTATCTAGCCTGTACTAAAAGCCTTTTCAAGTTATTTGCATATGATGGTGCTGTGCTCATAATAAATTATAGACCTTAAGAGTTATAAGAGACCTCAGTGGTCATCTAGATCAACCTATGCCAAAAAAGAGATCTTTAGTATCCCAAAGAGAGAATAAAAATGGAGAAAGGACCTACTTGTACAAAAAATATTTATAGCGGCTCTTTTTATGGTGGCAAAGTAGTGGAAACTGAAGGGCTGCCCATCAATTGGGGAATGAATGAACAAATTGTGGTATATGTTGGTGACAGAATACCATTTTAAAGAAATGCTTTAAGAAAGATGATTGTAGAAAAAGCTGGAAAAATTTGCATGAACTGATGCAGAGTGAAATAAGCAGAACTGGGAGAACTTTGTACACAATCACAAAAATATTGTACCATGATTATCTGTGAAAATTTGGCTACTCTCAGCAATGCACTGATCTAGAATAATCCTGAAAGATTTATGACAGGAAATGCTATCCACCACCAGAGAAAAAACTGTAATTAGAGAGTTGTGGATACTATCTTTCACATCAGTGTATTTACTTTTGGTGTTTATTTGGCGGTTTTGGTTTTGTATGAGTATACTCTTACAACAATGACCAATATAGAAATGAGGAAAAAAGAAGAAAGAGCCTTGTGTCAATAATGAGTGGTCTCTAGACTCTACTTGAAGACTTCCAAGAGAAGCTCACTGTGTACCTGCGTGTGAGAGCATGTGTGTGCATGCACACACACACACATACACACCTGCCAATCAAAGGCAGCCTATTCCATTTTTGTACATTTCTAATTTTTAGGAATCCCTCCAACATCAAAACTAAATTAATTAATTTCTTTGCAATCTCCACCCATTACTACTGGTTCTTCCCTCTAGGCTCAAACAAGACAAGTCAATCCCTCTTCTTTTAAGACAACCCCTCCAAAATGTGAACACAGTTAACAGAGGAAGTCCTGAGAAAATGTTGGCTCCTTCCCTGACTTCACCTCCTAGTGTCTATCTGTATAGAAACATGAAACTAAAATGTGCTGCTTTATTACCCAAACATTTGCTATAAAATGAATTTTGCCTGAAGTACACAAATGGTCCTAGAGATAGATAAAAATGTAAAGTTAGGCAGGGAACCCAAATCCTGTCTAACTGTTAAGAATTTTCTTAACTAAAGACACAGGTCAGTTGTGACCAACTAAAACTTTTTGTCTAAGATAAACTCTAAAGCCAAAGAGGAAGAAACCATGTGGATTTTAGGGGCCTGAATATGACCTTTAAGTGCAATAATTATTTTAACAAAGTGTGATACAAAGACTGGATGAATGATTCGGGAAAGTCACTCAACTCAGTGCTCTGACAAACTCTCTAAGATTATAAATATTATAAGCAAACATGAGCATTTTATAAACAAAGGTTCCCACCTGCACTGGTTGAAGGAGTTTTATCTCCTGAGTTCCTTAATATCACTGAAATCATGGGTCTAGTCCTTATCTTTAACCTGTACCATCTTATTTGAACCTTAAACTAACCTTGTGAGGTAGATGCTATTTTTCTCTCCCATTTTACAGATAAGGAAACAAGTTGGGTAATACAGTATTTGAAATAAAATCTGACCAAGTTTCCTGGCTCCAAATTCAGAGTTGCTTCTAAATAAGGTTAGTTTGACATGACCTATTCTTCCTGAAGCCATGTTGACTGTTGGCTCTTTTTAATCACCACTCCCTTTCCCTCTATTCATTAGCCATCCCTATAGTGATGGTTCTAGAATTTTTCCAAGCAATGAAAGTCAGCTTTACTGGCCTAACTTTTATATACGGTATTCTTCCATTTTTAAAAAATGGAGACATTTGCCTTTCCTAATCCTGTAGCATCTCTCCTATTTCCCAAGATCTTCTAGATAGTATTGGCAATGGCTTAACAATCTCATCAGCCAGTTGTTTGTTTCAGTACCTGAGATGTAATTTATTTGGTCTTTGTGGCTTTGGATTCATGAAGGGTAACTAGAGGTTCTCTTTCTAAGTCTTTAACCACATTGGATATAAAATCCCATTAGCCATTGTATTTCATCATTTCTAGTGCAAAAGTCATTCTCCTAGGCAGAGAAAACAAAAATAAGATCTGAGTATCTTTTCTTTTTCTAGATTGTCAATTATGATCTACCTATCCACTCCAAAGAGATTCTGTCCCTTCCTTATTTAATATCCGTTTTTTTGCCTCATAGAGATTAAAAAAAAAACGCCCCAAATTTCAACTTCTTTTTTTGTTGTTATCCTTAACTTTCCTCATCAACTTCTGGATTGCCCAGAGGTTTACCATGCCTGAAATTATTTTTATAGCATTGTCACACTCTTAAATGCATTCTATGTTAACTGGCCTCATTTCCATGTTTTTATTTATTAACTCTCTAGTTCCCAAATTTATTACTCTCATACCATCCACTCCAGGAGGGCTCCCAAGAAGAAGTGAAGTAACTGTTTTTGAATCTTCACAGCTTATCTGTACTTTTCCTGGAATCTTCAGTCTTCCCCCACTTGGGTTGCTCCTTGGTCATGCTGGATCTAATTTCCTCTCTTATAGTACCTGAATCTTCTGTATTATCAAATGAGAAAATAATACATGAAAGATGTTTTGCAACTGTTAAGGTGTTATGTGTTAGCTATTATCACTAATTTTCTGTTAAAAATGTAAGTTGGTTGCTTAATTTTGTGTGCCTCCATACTGTTCTCTTCAGACAACTCCTAATTAACCTCCTCACTGGAATTGTTTCCTTCTCAGTTCAAAATTTCATACTTGAATTTCTCATGCTTTCCAGGTTAACTTTCCCAGTAGGATTTTAGTTCCTGGGATTCTCTACCTGTCCTTCCAGGAAGGAGAGGAGTTGGATATGCTGAGGAGGAAGGAACTGTTTGTCCTCTAAAGAATGGTAAAGAAGAGCCATAGAAAGAGTCAGAGAAAGAATTGAAGAGTAGTGGTGGTAAATGATTCGTTGTTCAGGGGCACACATATTTGTGATCTGTTAACAGGAATGGGGGAACCTGTTACCTTTCTAGGTCATATATCTAAGATAATTGAATATTTCACAAAACATATTGTGAAATCTGCTTTGCAAAATCAAAAGTGTGTATCAGGTTATTCTTGGCTTTCCTCTCCTTCTCTACTACAAACTCTAGGATGGAATGATTACTTCCACTCAAGGGACTGATAATTTCCAACCCAGCAACCAGTTCTTCCCTGTTAATGAGAATCAGATGCAGAACATACTTTTGGGAGGATGAAATTATAATTAAGGCAAGTCAAGAAGTTTTTAACTGCATCAGTAGATATATGGCTAACCAAAATTTTCCATCATTACTATGTAATACCTATGGATCTGGCATGTGTTTTGTTCCCAAAACTCCTAATCTTTTTCATTTTTCAAATCAAATGTATGTGTGTACTTGGATGACAAAATCATTCCTTTTCTATCTCCATTAACCTTTACCCAAATGCTCTCTGTCTTACTCCCTCCACTCTTTAGATTTATGGATTTCATCACATAAATGTGCTTTCTTAATACATAATGCTATACTAATCCACTCTTAATCTCTACTGATTCTACCTACCATCCAGAACCAAAGATACTCCAGTAATATGTTTCATATCATGAATCTCAGGGATAGTCATGGTCAAATTTGCCTTCCTATGTTAGGATCACAAAATGTTCTTCTTGCTTAATGTCTTAATTTTGGGCATTTATTTATAAATATTTCCATTTTTACTGGTGATTCATTTCTTGGGTTTTGCCCCTGTAAAATCTGAGTGTCTCAATCATTATTTGTCTATCTCCTTTATAGCTATTTTTGATATCTAACTTGGTGGCTATACAGTTGTCTCTCTCCTGTATCCTTTTTAAAATCCCTGATTAAGATTTTAAGACCTAAAAAAAAGTCTTCTTGTTAGCCTACATCAGGTATACATCATACCTAATTAGAAATATATCATCCCTATATTTTAAACCATGGTGGAGAAATCTGACTCCCATTTTAAGGTACTATCTTCTTAATGATGTTTCTTTCCCAAATAAATTTTTCTCTTCTACATTCCTTAACTTCAATGAGGCAGATCTAACCCATACCTCTATAATTCCTCAGTTTCTTGCCTGAGACTTTGTGATCATTGTCAGTACTTTTTAGGTTGTTTTTTGGCAATATCATTTTGCCCAAATGAATCACCTAAAGTGAGTAGTAGTCATCTATGTTAATGTTTTGTGATATTTTCTGTAATATCTTATAAATATGACTTAGAAAGATAACAGACCTCTCTATTATTGTTAAAAGATCAACAAATATGTGAGCAGGGAATCATTAGTCACCTCTACACTCCAATTCTTTCTCTGACCCTTAATTAACGATCCTTCACCTAATAGCTTTTGTGGCTCTTCTGTGTCATTCTTTGAAGGACAAGTAGCTGCTTCCTCCTCACAATATCTAGCTATTCCTTCTTCCTGGAGAGTTTCCAATCTGTTTCATGGAGGGAGAGATTGCGAGTTCTAAATGTACAGCTATCCTTTTCCTTCCTCCTCTGTGTGTACTCTTTCAACTCTCCAATCCACTGACAAGAATCAAATCTTCCTTCCTCTGCCTCAGATCTCATTTTCCCCACCTCCTATAAGCCTTCCTTCAGTTTTCTTTAGCTCTTATCCCTGATAGCCTGAGGTATAAATAGGCTCTTCTGAGATTTTCTACAAGAACCACCTCACAAATGAGACATCAGAAAAGGACTTTAATGCATAAATGAGTATTTCTTAGATAACAAAATTGTTGCTTTGAGTTTGCCAAAAATGCCTAAGAATAGAAGTTTTCTCAATGTGCCTTAACTCACTTGTTCTTAAACACCAGGGGGATAAACAATATTTTTGATAATGAGATATATGGGATAGCAACATGGAACAGAGAGACCTATATCAAGAGTCAAAAAAGTTTGAACTCCAGTATCATTAAATCCCATGATGTTGGACATGTGATTTCCCCTCAGTTTCCTTATTTCTATAGAGAACTTGAGGGCTCTTCCCCAATTTATAGTTTGGGTCCTCCAAAGGAGGCTACCCCCTAGGTCACTGTAAGTCTCCATCTGTTAAAACCATATCTTATGCCTGTTCCCTCCCCATATGTTTAACCTTTAATAATCAATCATAGATAGCTAAGTGGCTAGAGAGCCAGGTCCTGGATTCAAATCTGACCTCAAGACATTTCCTTGTTGTGTGATCCTGGGCAAGTCACTTAGCCCCCATCAATATATAGTATTCATTCTAAGACAGAAGTTAAGGAGTTTTGGGTTTTGTTTTTTTTTAGCAACAATAAGGCATAATTAGTTCAAAGCAAACATGTTTAATAAAATGACATAGTAAGAAAAATAGCAATAAAGTATTTCCTGCCCCCCCAACTCTGAGACATATACACTTACACAATCCAAATATTGTTATAGGAAGAGTAGCTACATAGAGGTAACATATATGTTGAAGTACACACTAAGAAACATGTGGCCAGGATACCTGCAGAGAAGGAAATCACACCTCCAATGCTTCAAAGCCACTGATATCTTCAAAAGACATCATCAGCCTATTGCCACCAGATCTGCTGTCCACTGATCTCCTCAAAAAACATCTAGCTCTACTGGACACTATTCTGCCAGTTGTTTTTTTGTTAGTCATGTTGCTTTCTCAGACATGGTTTTCTCCATTTACTATTAAGTAGGGTCCCATGAACCATTTGGGGATAGAACTTCCATCTTCTGGCTTCAGTGGATATCCATGGTTATAGTTCTATATCGTCTGCATGAGAAGAGTAGCTTCTGGAATTTTTTTTTTTTAGTTCAAAGCTAGAGATTTTTTTAAATAACTCTTTCAGAAAAGTAGCTGCTCTTGTGCCAGCCAGAGATTCAGCAAAAACCTTCCCTAGGTAGGATGACTTTTCTTTCTTTTTTTTTCTTTCCAAAAAGGCCTGACTTTTTCTTTCCAAAACAATCAAAAAGTTTCTCCTCCTAGGAGAGGATCTCCTGTTCCCTGCACTAAGTCCATTAAGACCCAGATGACACAATTATGATCTCAGGCTTAATCTTTTTTTTTTTTTTGGACTAAATTTCCTTGTTGCTGGACTTGGATATCCATGACTAACCTTACTTTATATGATGAGCATATTTTAATCTCTAAAGTTTAAGCTATACTGTGACATTATGTATGTTGTTATTCACTCAACAAAAATGCTAAAAGACCCAAGATCTCCTGGTTTCTCAACTTAAATTCCTTCCACTCAACCCTGTAGATGAGAAAAAAAGAAGGGAAAAGTCAAAGAAAATAAAGCTAAGTCCAGGGGGCAAGGTCATCATTGACTTTCATATCTTTCCCATCCATATTCCTGGCCTTTCATTTGTACAGACAGCCAAACAAACTATAATAATTTGAGTTTACCCTTGTATCTTATCCTTAGTAGGAAATGTTCCTGGTTTCCCTTAATATCATACAAGACACAACAAGATGCTGGTGGGCATATAAAGTAGTTCTAGAAATTAGCATATTGCTTGGTTAGCATAGTTAGGTTTCCTACAAGGGAGGACCCAACATATAAAGTTTCCTTCAAGGCATATGCTGGTGCCTAATATAGACTATCTACATTAGAACTATATACAACCGACACAACCTATTTAGGCAGATGATGATGACAATGATGATGATGATAAAACTACATTGATATAGTGATTTAAGGTTTGCAACATACTGTACAAACAATATCTCTTAATCAGAAAGTTCAGATAAAACTGACCTGTCTTGTCCTTGTGCATTTGGGTCTTTCCAATCATAAATCCAATAAGGAAAATCACTAACTGACTAGTAAATAGTCTAGAGCATCTGGAACCTTTGGCATGACATATTAGTCTACTTTAATCTTCTTGTTCAAATCTCAATAGTCAATGAACATTTGGGTACTCCCAATTTTCTTCCATATTACTACTCCATGCAATGCATGTGGACTACAGACTCCATGACAATACCACTATCAGTTCTATTAGACAGCATCTAAGGGCTTCAATAACAGAATAATCTGTGGCGACTCAAAAATGTCAGGAGTCAGTGAGGTGGATTGTGTAGGTTACTCCTTGTGTATACCTTATATCCTTCTCACAATAAAAATCCCCCTCTGACTTCTTCCTCAATAGGTTCTAGTCCTCAGTGACTGGAAAGTCATCTAAATGGAACTTCTACTCCTTAACTGAAGAAATAAGTACTTTTGTAATGTTCTTGTTCACAACTTGTGTCTGTCTACCCATAAGGTTCCACAAAGGTTGTATGAGTGGTTGAGATGTTTAGATACTAGGTCCCAGCTTGCTGTTTAATATATTGCTAGTATTTCTATAGGTTGCATTTGGTCTTGATAATTTATGATAATCCAGAGATGCAATTTGAGCCTAGATATAGCCAATTTAGGGTTATCCACTCTTATTGACATCAATGATTTCCTTAGGGAAGTTCAGACTCATTTTGCTATAGTCAAAATTTGGAAGGTTCTTGTCACTCAGTTCTCAGATTCCTGTTCTTTTAATAAGCTATAAAGAAAATTTTCTCAACTATCTCTCATAAAAAAAAAACTAGAACAAAATGTCACTTGTAATCTACTATCCAGTACAGCAGGATGCTCTAAATCTTCAGTTTTTATAGTCACATCTACATAAGATTCTAAGAGCGCAGATGGAATGGACTTATATGTAGCTGGCAATGAACTTGGACTAAATGTGTTTGGAAACTGGATCAACCTCCATCCTTTGCTTCATTCATTTCCCAAAGTTGGTTTTATGGGTATCAGTTTCTATTTAACCAAGTCTGTATTTGCTTCTAGAGGGCACCTGACATATGTTTGCTTCTGTAGCAAAAGAGAAGTGTTTCTTCAACTGCTTTCTGTTGATGGTATCCTTGTATCAAACTGTTAAGACCTCTAGTTCTTGCCCCTTTGCTTCTCCAAGTGTAACAGTTTTTTTCTGCTATCTTGCTCTTTTTATTAATTTAAATATATTTGTTACCTTAAAATACCCAAGTAACTCCCTCCCTTCCCTTCCTTCACCCCATTAGAGAAGGCATCATTTGACAAAAAAGATACATTTATGTGTAAAACCATGTCTTGTTTATTTCTATTTATCAGTTCTTTCTCTGGAGGTAGACATACACAAGTAATTCTTCAAACAACATAAACCAGGAGGAGCTCCAAATGATCTCTTTTAAGTTCAGCAGATCATTATGGACAGCTCAGGTAAAGGTATGCTGCTCTCTTTCTTAGAAGAATTTTTATAATCTTCCAGCTTTAGGTCTGGGTGAAAAAAAAAACAAGAACAAAGAAAAAGTCAAGAAAAATAGATTTATTAACTAGTATTTTATACTAACTTTGATGCTGGTTTGAAGCCTTTCCCTCACACCTGACTGTTCTGTGCAGTGACTGTCAAAGGAGCCATCAGATTCTATCTAATCAGTAGCTCTTTAGGAACAGTTATGAAGGGTGAAGATGACTTTTTCCTATTGCTCTCTCCTAACTAAATGGCCACCTTCTTTTTCTATTTCCTCATAAGGTTCCCTCTCTCCCCTTCTATTGTGGTGATCTCTTGCTTTGTTTTTATTAAGCATGCATCAAAAGATAGACTAGAAGTCCAAGTTTGATTTTCTTGCATTAGGACATTTTTTACAGTTCTATGACTTTTTTTTAAAATTAATTTGCATTGTTTATCAACTTTCCACAATTCATAAATGCATACCAGGGCAGCTAGATGGCTTAGTTTTATAAAGAAGCAGGCCTGGAGGCAAGAGGTCCTAGGTTCAAATTTGACCTCAGGCACTTCCTAGCTATATGTCATTTTATCCCATTGCCTAGCCCTTCCCTCTCTTCTGCCTTAGAACTATGCATAGTATTGATTCTAAGACAGAAAGTAAAGAGTTTGGGGGTTGGGGGGGTGGGGGTGGAGAGTCAAGTCCTTCTGCAAAACCCAGTAGGCATAAATGCAGGTTCTTGAGATTTCTTTTCAGTGAACTGCATGGAGAAATTCTGAATTCATTTCATACACAATCTTGTCTTCACCAAATTGTTTCTTCAGCATTTTCATGTGATCCTGCCATATAACTTCTAGATCCTTAACCTTTGAATTCTATAAACATATAAAGGCTGGTCTGGTCTTTTTGTTGTGATTTTAAAAATTTGACTTTTATGTTCAGTTCCAAATTCTTTCTCTCTCTCTCTCTCTCTCTCTCTCTCTCTCTCTCTCTCTCTCTCTCTCTCTCTCTCTCTCTCTCTCTCTCTCTCTCTCTCTCTCCCACCCCCATTGAGAAGGCAAGAAATCAAGAAATATGATATTCATTCTATATATGAAGTCATACAAAACATATTTCCATATTAACTATTAAAGGCTAGTCTTTTAAGGCCCTCTATCTGTATACCTCTTTTTTTTTTCCTGTATCAGATTCATGCCAATACAATGAGGTTTCTGTTGTGTGCTAACTCCAAATTTCAAGTGATTTTCCCTGGGACCTTTCCTGAGAAGCTTCTTAGTTTGATGAAGTTCATACACTGGGAAATGCAAAGGCTAATTGCCATCTTTAGTTACTTCTGGCCTCCCAAATATCTTTTACTCCAGTCAGTCCTGACAACTTATCATTGGTTTCTCTCTTTGTGACTAAAGCAGTTTTGACTTTATGTAATGTTTTCTTGTCCCTAATGAAAGATCTAAAAGTCAGTTTCCAAATATTCTTCAAAATTCCTTTCCCCATCAGAAATTTTAGATTTCAGGTAATTTCTAGGAAATGGATTTAATTTTCACCTTGTATCATTTCATAGCAATTTAACACATTCCCCAAAGGAGCCATAAGATCTCTCAGAATTCTCTTGGGAACCTTATTGCTTGAGTCCTGAGGCGTGTGTTAAAGGGCAGTCTTCTATGTAGCTTGTGATGTGTTGCAGAACACCAGTGTTCTAAGAATTCTACTTCCATATCATTCATGCCAGCTTCCATACTCATGTCTATTGAACAAATATCACTTCTTTGGTACACAACAATGCAAATGTTATCCTAAAGCAAATAGACTGGCTTATAATGGAATATATGAGAAAAGCAACTAATTATAACCTGAAAACAAAAGAAAAAATATTTTTTTATTCCATTGGATTCCTAAAATACTAAAGAAACCCAGAAGTGGAGGCAGAATGGTTCAGTTGTAAAAAAATGCTGGATTTGGAATCAGAAAACCTGAGTTCAAGTTAATTCAATTTAATTTCTGGGGGACCTTGGAAAATTTGCTTCACCTCTTTGGAATTTTGTTTCCCTATCTGTAAAATGAAGTGATTGAACTAGATATCTCTAAATTCCCTTCAGGATTTAATCTGTGACCTTGGGATTGAAATTCCCTATATATGTCTCCATCATGCATGGATTTAGGTCATGTATATTCCCTACATTTGTTTCCCTCCACAAGTATTGTGTTTTTACCATGAATACTTTTCCCATTTGGGGAAAAAAAGACCTTGGGTTTATAGTGAAATAGTTTATTGCTACTTTCTTTACTAAGTTTTGTTGTTAAGTAGTTAGTTTAAAAAAATGCCTTGGCTTTGAACAAACTGTATACTCTTGAGTGACTACTAAAGTTAAACACATCAGTGGGAAGCCTGTAAGCTAAGGTTTTATTAAATATGTATTCATTATTTAATACTTTAACCCAGGGAGACTTCTATGGGAAAATCACCATATGAATTATGTGGAGTGAGGTATTGATGGACCTGCCTGTCTCTCCTCATCTCTCTCCTCAAGGCATTTCTTAGAAAATGCAGTTTAACCAGGTGACTCAGATTCTTTTTAGGTCTGAAATGCTGTGTCTATGTATCAAATATTGGAATATGGCTCTTACCAATTATCTATAATAAAAATAAAATGGAGAAATATATAAGATACAAAAGATATTCATCTGTGAACATTAAGATCACCATTTTAGGTCTTTACAGAGTACTTTTCAAAGAGCTCCTTCTGGTTTGGCTGCCTGTAAATGTTATCTCTGTACGAGATTTAAACAAGGGTACATCACTAAGTATTATTACACAGCTGTTGAGTTACGTGTTCTACACAGTTTTACAACAGTTATTCAAAGAGATGTGGTTCCATTTCCCAAGTATTTCTGACTAAAAGACATCAGAAATATATGGACATACCTAACATCTTTTAAATTTATTTTTATTCAAATATTTATATATACTTATATATTTTACATATCATATATAATAAAATATACTGGTAGTTTACATTCTTATTTATAATATTTTATTTTCCTGATTACATGTAAATTTCCACATTTGTTTTACAAAGCTATATGATCCAAATTGTCTCCCTCCCCACTCTTGGAGTTGGTAAGCAGTTCAATTGGGGTTATTCATCTAACATCTTTTTAGTTAATCATGAATACTAAATTCCTTCCAAAAGAATGTCACGCTGAAATTTACTCAGGTGGCCTTAGTTTAGAATGAGTATTTTTTGTTGCTAAAATTGTGTGCTGGGTTTCTTATTTTTCATATCAGTTTAGGCCTTCCTATAATTTGAATTCTTTTAAATGATTAATTGCATTTTCTAATATGCACATTTTCTTTTCCTTCCTAAGACTAACTTTAATTAATATGGGCTTTCTATCATTTGGTATTTTAATAAAGCACTACTCATTTGTAACTGACATGAACCTTGGTTCATCATAAAAGGTGCCCAAGAGACAACTATTTTTGCTACAGAGTACTCTACTGGATAGATATTTCAAATCCCAAATCTCAGTCAATTTGAAATTATATTAATACTGTTAAGATTAAAAATTAATGTCCAAATACTTCAGAGAACATAATTCTATTTACACAATACCTTCTTTAAATGAACAGTTTCCTATTTTCTTAGTGTTCTTAAATGGCATATGAAAAAACCATGTTGTTCAAAGTCCTACGAAAGCAAAAATGATTTTGTATAAATTCTTATCCTTGATCTTAGGGACTCTCTAATATGTCTGGAGTTAATATGATTAATTACTTCACCTCCATAGCCCTGGATTTCAAAGCTAAAAAATTGAAGTGAAGCATACCAGCTGTTTTGGAACCATGAACAGTTCTTTTGGAAGGAGTTCATACCTGAAAATGCACCAAAATAATCTTTCAACAGTTCAAGCCCCATATTATTAAATGAAGTTTCTAATAAGTGGAAATTTCCATATCCTGAATTTATTTATTAATCCATCAATACCTTCACACTACTAAAAATGCATAGCCATCAAATGAGAGTTTGGTATCAGGGACTCAGGGCTGGCCAGCCTTGAAGTCTGACACACCAACTGGTGACCATGGGCAGATCACTGAACATCCCAATTTACCTAAGTAATTATCCAAGACTGTAAGTTTTGAATTGATCTCCATCAGAGAAGTGGGTTTCTGCAGTGGGAGTTCCCAAATGTCAATAGAACTCCAAGTCCAAGTCAAAAGAAAACAAAATGAAGACAGATGGGAACTTTGCCATCAGTTCTTTAAGAACATCTTTAAGGATTTCTGAACCTTTCCATATGCTTCTATTAAAGGATATATTGGTGTTAAGTACTATGCCTAGGGAGCAGCTAGGTGGTATGGGGGATAGAGTGCCAGACCTGGAAGTTCATCCTTCATGAGTTCAAATCTGACCTCAGACACTTACTAGCTGTGTGACCCCAGACAAGTCACTTGGTCCCCTTTGCCTTAGTTCCTCATTTGTAAAATGTGCTAGAGAAGGAAATGGCAAATCACTCCAGAATCTTTGTCCAAAAAATCCCATGTGGTGTCACAAAGAGTTGGACACAACCAAAACAACTGAAGAGCAACACTATGCCTCCATTGTGTTTAATTTCCTATGAAGCACCAGTGGGGCTCACCAAATATTTCAGAATCCTAACAAAATGGTGGTGTGATACAGAAGAAACTTGAAGTGTGAAGCTGTGGATCTGACGTTCAGCTTTGCTACTTAGACATGTATGACATTGGGAAAATCATTTCATCTCATCTGACCCTCATCTCATCTGTAAAAACAGGGATTCAATATCAAATCCAAATTCAAAAATCTTTGGTTAGGCAGCTACTATATATGGTAGAGATGAGAGAAAAGCCCCAAATCCTTGGTGTCACATCTAGATTCAAATTCTGCCCTGGCATTTGCTACTAAAAGTAAAAATATCATTGGATGAGTAGTTATGTGACTTAGTAGATAGAGTGCCAGGCTTGGAAATAGGCAGTCCTGGGTTCAAATCTGATTTCAAACACTTTATCGCTGTGTGACCCCAGTAAAGACACTTCACCCCAATTGCCTAGCCCTTACTGTTCTTCTATCTTGGAACTGGTATTTCATATTGATTCTAAGACAGAAGATACAGGTTGGTGTTTTTTATTCAGTAAAGGCTTATAAACTCTGACTTTATTAAATGTATATTATAAAGATTAAAATTAATATTAATAATAATAAAAATAAAATAATAATATAAAAAATACTCCAAGTATTATTTTAATACTATTTATTAAAATCCACTTAATCAATACAGTATCTACAGAATACCTTCTATGGAGGAATCTATGAATCTTGGGGGCAGGGGGAGGTATGAGTGGGAGAATGTTCTATACTTGGAGTTTCTCCCAAAGTGGAAAAGAAGGAGTGGAAAGAACACTGTGCCTGGCACATAATAAGCACTTAATATTTATTGATAGACTAAAAGAACACTCATGCTGGAGATGGAGAGCTCTTGTTTAAATCCCATCACTGATACTTACTAGCTTTGTGGCCTTGAGAAAGTTACTTACCTCTCCTGGGTCTCAGTTTCTTTATCTGTAAAATGAAGGGATTGGTCCAGATGACCACTAAAATCAATCCCTTCCAATCTGATATTTGTGTTCCTATGACCCATTACACTACAGTGCCTTTAGCCATGCATATAATAGGTACTTAATATGGAGATGTAACTGGAATTCAGTCCAATAATTTTAAATGCTTTAATGTTTCAGTGATGATTGATTTCTGTGATGTGGACAATCCTTTCAATAGCATAGGCCACACACAATTTATTCATGCCTTTCTCATGGTGTGCCATGATTATGTAATCCCAACTATTTTTCCATATAGGAGAATTGGGAATGTGGAGGGATCTACTAGGCCAAGGGCCTTTCCCTAAATCAAAGGTTCTTAAATTTTGTGGGTGTCATGGATCCCTTGGGCAATATAGTGAAGTCTAAAGACTCCTCAAAATAATGTTTTTAAATATATAAAATAAAATAAACAAGATTTTAAAGGAAACAAATTATTTTGAAAGTTATAATTATTTTTGAAATGTTCATTGAAGCCCAAATTAAGAACCTCTGCTATGCTCTCTTGACAGTACATGGGTATTAATAAAGCACAGATATCCATCAGTTTTCTTAAATTCCTGCTACCTGGTCAGTCCACCTTCCATGATCACATGCTTCCCCTGGGAAATTCTCTGTTGATTCTGTTACAAGCCAATCATGCCAACCATCTCACCTTTTGATTTCCCTTTGGTTGACCCATAATTTTATTTCTTCAGAAACTATGCTGTTCCACACTTCATGGCCATATAGCATGGCTAGGAGAATACTGATACTTAAAAGATGGGTTATTCTATCAGGGAGAACCTTTGGGTGATTAAAAAAGAGCAGGCAATTTCCCAAATACCATCATCCCTCTCATGTTCGATACTAGGACCAATTAATTGTCTAGCTGTCTACTACATTTGTAATTTGTAAATTTCAATTTGTAAAATGACAATAATGATGGTAAGGATTGTAATGATAATTATAGTGGTGGTGGTAGTAAAGACATTTATATATATATATATATATATATATATATATATATATATATATAATTTGTTCTGCAAAGCACATTATACACATTATTTCATTTGATCCTTACAACAAATATCCCAATCTTTTTGGAGTAGATTGGAGTCTCAGGATACTTTCACAAGTCAGATAGGCCGGTGATGAGAAAAGCAATAATTTTCTATCATAGCCATACTTTAACATACCATGGAAGATTTTCAACTTAAGGACACATTCCACAAGGAAGGAGACAAAAGGTAAGGTATGATAGCATTTGATACCCCAAGGGATCTAGATGTTCTTCCCTCTTACAGTTGATTCCACTGAGAGTAAGGTTTAAGTATTACCTATTAGCACTCTCTTCTTCTCCTTCTTATAATAGTATTCTTCCCCTCCCCCTCCCATACAACTTTTTGTAGTATAAATTATCCTATTTTTCTTATTCCTTCAAGTTTTTCTTGGTGCCATCTTCCATTCCCCCCTTTCTTTTTTTATGTATCATCTTAAATAACTTAGTACCACAACCACCACCTATAAATAATTCTTCTAACTAAGATGACAGTGAATACAGTTTTTGAAAGTTACAAATATCATTTTTCCATATAGGAGTATAAACAATTGACCTTACTAAAGCCCTTAAAAGAAAAAAAAATTCCCCTCTCTCTCTTGTTCAGGGGTTATTGCCAGAGCTTGGGTATGATGATGGTCTTTAGAGGAAGGAGGTCAATGATGGTCTTGGGGAAAAGTTTCTGCTCAGCCTTAATGGACCTGGATTTACTAGTCATTCTTCCTAATGGGTGTGAAGAAAGTCCATCACCTCCCCTTCCACCTTAGGAATGCTCTCTAATCCTTCCCTCTGTCTCAACTAGCCCATACCTCAAGGAGCAGTAGACCCTCTCTAGGGCAGCTCAGTCTACCAGGGCTACTCACACACTGGCATAACCTAAGGCCACCCACTATCTGGGGCACCCTGAAGATGAGGGAAGTGGGGTGGGGTCATATACAGGAAGGTCTGATTGGTTTCCCACATCTGATGTCACAGGTATGGAAATGCCAGGGATTGGCCAACAGAGACCTCTAGGAGCAAGGGCAATGAAGTCTGCAGCATGGAAGTCTAGCTGCTAGGGATTACATAAAGGAGGCAGGGAAGGAGGAAGGGGTATGTTTAGATCAGATTCAGCCCATTGCAAGTGATCTGATGGATCTCAAAGATACTGCCCACATCCTAAAACAGAGGTTTGTTTGGACTACCACAGTAGTACATAGATCTTAGTAGGGTTACACAGCTGATAAGTATCTTCCTGATCCCAAGGGCAGCACTCTGTTTACTGGACCTTCTTGTAACAAACCTTGTGTCATGATAGGATTTGAACACTGGTCTCTGTTGATTCCAGATCTAGAGGCAGGCTGCCCTCACACCAGATGGGTACACAATTTCTCTCTCTCTCTCTCTCTCTCTCTCTCTCTCTCTCTCTCTCTCTCTCTCTCTCTCTCTCTCTCTCTCTCTCTCTCTCTCTCTCTCTCTCTTTCTCTCTCTCTCTCATATCTCTCTCTCTCTCTCATATCTCTCTCTCTCTCATATCTCATCTCTCTCTCTCATATCTCTCTCTCTCTCTCTCATCTCTCTCTCTCTCACTCATACACACACACACACACACAGAGGTTATAGGATAATGTCTGCAAAGAAATGATAACTGAAAGCATGGGCGCTGATGAGATCTAGTATGTAGACAGAAGAGTAGAGGGCTAAGTTCAGACCCTTGAGGGATATCTACAATCATAATATTTACCTTCCTTAGAGGGATGTTCTGAGCAAAGCAATTTTGCAAACTGTCAAGTGCTTTATAAGTGTAAATTGCCATTATCAGACTTAGTATTTCAAAGGATGTATGATTTTATTAGTATGGATAATCCCTCTGCTCCTACAGATCATCTCTCCAAGTAGTCAACAATTACACAAACTGCTGTAACCAAAAAAAATTAATAACCTGAAGATTAATTAATCACCTTCATCTTGTGATGAACCTTTATGAACTTAGTTCATTGCCTGGCTTTGCCATTCTTTCTTTGCCAGGCTCAGAACCAAAGCCATTCTTTCTTAGCAAAACCTATAAGAACTTGGGCTTCATTGGCATAGTCTTAGATAACTCAAAGCAATTTCCTTCCATGCCAAGATTAGGTATGACAGGAGGATTTTAGTATAATACCATCTCAATAGCAACAACTCCTGACTAGTAAGCAATTTGTAATTACAAAGTACTTTTCATATTATTGCATTATTAATTACCTAGTGGTATCAAACTAAAATAGAAAGAAAGGCCACTTAAATCATACATAAGGGTCTTTGCAGGTACATATTGACCTAGAAAACCACAAATTACCATTATCTATATCCTATTGCATTTTTATTTATTCTGTTAAATATTTCCCAATTACCTTTTAATTTGGTTCCTCACAACTCTATACATTAGGGACAAGTTTACAGACCCCATGTTACAGATGAGAAAACCAAATCTCAGAGAAGTTAAATAAGGAGGGGAACCCAGGACTCAATCCAAAGTCTTTTACTCTAAATTTAGCACTTCATCTTCCATTACAGTATTCTGCCTCTAAATCAGCCCATATTTATAGAGCGCTGAACTTTTGCAAATGTCTTACATTATCATCTCATCTGATCCTTACAAGCTGTACATGCTTAAGATATTGACTTGGCCAAGAGGTTTATCACTCAATGTGCAGACTTCTTGGAGACTAGCAGCAGGAACAACATGTATGTAAAAGACTTATCTAAAGATCAGGATTTTATCAATAGTTTCTTGTCTTTTATCCTTAAAGAAGTTTTAGAAACGATGGTGCTTTGAAGCTAATCTCAGGCCTGGATTCTCGTAGGCAGTTGAGTCACAAAAATAGTAAAATATCTGGAAGACAATACTGCTTTGCAAATTGTGTACCCAATCACACATTTTTGGAGTCATTAATCTTACCTCTTCTAGGTTAGAAGAACACCAGTGGGGGAAATTTGCAACAAGAGTGTCAAGCATAAGGTAATGAGAATCTAGACTAAAGGTAGCCAAGTCAGTTAATAAACATTTATTTAGTCTCTACTATGTGCCAGGCCCTGTGGTAAATGCTAGGAATACAAAGAAAGACAAAAGATAATCCCTCATCTCAAGGCACTCACAATTAGAAATATGGAGAAAGACAAGATCAAGAGATGTTTATCGCAAAGTGAAAATTATATAGGCCTCCTTCACAGAATTACTGATATGATGGAAAGAGCAATGGCTTAGAAGGAATTACAAAAACTGAGTTATTCAACCTCTTCCATTTGAATAAAGAAGAATCTAGAAGAATCTAAAGAAGAAACCAAACAACTTGCCCAAAGTCACCTGTAAGTGACAGAGCTCAAAACAGAACTCACCTTTTTTTTTGTTTGTTTTCTTCCCCCCCCCCCAATATGTCTAACATATACTGATTTGGATGACAACTTTGAGTCATCAATCCCATCTAGAGATACCTTGTATAAGACAAAAAGAGATCATTTGATTTATTTTATTTTCCCCCAACTACATGTAAAAATTATTTTAAAAATTCATTTAAAAAACTTTTGAGTTCTAAAGTCACTTCCTCCTTCCCATGTTCCTTTCTCCACTCTTTAACTGTGCCCCCAAGATGGTAAGCAATCTTACAAATTTTCCATATTAGTCATTTTGTGGAAAAGATTTAAAAGAAAAAGATAAGAAAGGAGGAGCAGAAGGAGAAAGAGGAGAAAGAGGAGGAGGAAGAGGAAGAAGAAGAAGAAGAGGAAGAAGAAGAAGAAGAAGAAGAAGAAGAAGAAGAAGAAGAAGAAGAAGAAGAAGAAGAAGAAGAAGAAGAAGAAGAAGAAGAAGAAGAAGAAGAAGAAGAAGAAGAAGAAGAAGAAGAAGAAGAAGAAGAAGAAGAAGAAGAAGAAGAAGAAGAAGAAGAAGAAGAAGAAGAAGAAGAAGAAGAAGAAGAAGAAGAAGAAGAAGAAGAAGAAGAAGAAGAAGAAGAAGAAGAAGAAGAAGAAGAAGAAGAAGAAGAAGAAGAAGAAGAAGAAGAAGAAGAAGAAGAAGAAGAAGAAGGAGGAGGAGGAGGAGGAGGAGGAGGAGGACGAGGAGGAGGAGGAGGACGAGGAGGAGGAGGAGGAGGAGGAGGACGAGGAGGAGGAGGAGGAGGAGGAGGACGAGGAGGAGGAGGAGGAGGAGGAGGACGAGGAGGAGGACGAGGAGAAGAAAGAAGAAGAAGAAACAAAGAAACAAAGTTCTTCCTCTGAAAACAGATGGCATTTTTCATCATCAGTCTCTAAGATTGTCTTGGATCACTGTATTGCTGAGAATAACTAGGTCATTCACAGTTGTTAATCAAAAAATATTGCCGTTAACTGTGTACAATGCTCTGGTTCTGTTCACTTCACTTAGCATCAGTTCATGTAAGTCTTTCCTATCTGTAATTTTTTAAAGTTTATTTATTTAATTAATTTAGAATATTTTTCCATGGTTACATGATTCATGTTCTTTCCCTCCCCTCCTCCAACCCCCATACTGTAGCCAATGGGAATTCCACTGGATTTTACATGTGTCATTGATCCAGATCTATTTTCATATTATTAGCATTTGCACAAGGGTGATCATTTATAGTCTATATCCCCAATCATATCCCCATCAAACCAAGTGATCAAGCAGTTGTTTTTCTTCTGTGTTTCTATTCCCACAGTTCTTTCTCTGGATATGGATAGTGTTCTTTCTCCTAAAACCCTAGGAATTGTACTAGATCATTGCATTGCTGCTAGTAGAGAAGTCCATTACATTCGATTGTACCACAGTGTATCAGTCGCTGTGCACAATGTTCTCCTGGTCTGCTCCTCTCACTCTGCATCACTTCCTGGAGGTTGTTACAGTTTACATGGAATTCCTCCTGTTCATTATTCCTTTTAGCACAATAGTATTTCATCACCATCAGATACAACACTGTGTTCAGCCATTCCCCAATCGAAGGGCAGCCCCTCATTTTCCAACTTTTTGCCGCCACAAAGAGCATGGCTATAAATAGTTTTGTGCAAGTCTTTTTCCTTATTATCTCTTTGGGGTACAAACCCAGCAATAGTATGGCTGGAACAAAGCCTGTCTGTAATTCTTATATCACAATAGTATTCTATTATAATCTATGCCACAATTTGTTCGGCCATTTCCCAAATGATGGACAGCCCCTCAATTTCCAATGCTAAGAGCTGCAATAAATATTGTTGTATAAATAGGTAAATTTTCCAAGGTGATCATTTGAAAAGTAATTAACCTAACTGGAAACAAAAGTATATGCCCACTGGTGGAGTAACAGCCAAACTGTAGGGCAGGTATGTGATGGAATATAACTGGGATATAAAAAACTACAAAGCTGAAAAATATAGACAAGCCTGGGAAGACATATGAACAAATGTTTGTAGGGAATGAAGAACCAGGGAAACAATATACACAATGAATACAACATTTTAAATGAACAGAATGTTAACAGAAAAGGAAACAATATTATATAATTACAAGGATTAAACCTGATACCAACAAAAGAGATAGGAGAATACACTTCTCTCCTTTTGTTGGCAGAGGTGGCAGAGGTGGGAGACTATGGGTATAGAACAATGTATTCTTTCAAATTTGGTTAATATGACATTTAGTTGTTGTTGCTTTTGACTGTTACTTTTTATCTTAGAATTGATGCTAAGTATTTGTTTGAAGGTAGAAGAGCTGTAAGAACTAGGTCTATAATTTGTTTTTACATTAACTTCATTTCCCAATATACCCCATTCCTCTTCTTCCTAATCCATAGAGAGCCATCCTTTATATAAAAAGCAAGGGAAAAGGAAAGGGAGGAAGCAGTTCAGCAAAACTAAATGGCATGAAGCAGCTAAGTGTCTCAGTGGAAAGAGAGCCAGGCAGATTTTCATCTCCAGGCCTCTTTCCACTGAGTCACCTACCTGCTCCGTGCCATTTTATTTTTATTTATTTCCCATGCCATTTTAAAAATACAAATAATTCACAGGGTTTATGATGAAGTGATAATTGGTTGGGTAAAATATCCTTCAATTTAACAGGACACAAAGTAACTTTTTAAAAGACATAATATATTTTCAAATATACAAAGAACTAAGTTGAATTTCTAAGAATTCAAGTCATTCCCCAATTGATAAATGGTCAAAGGATGTGAGAAGGCAGTTTTCAGATGAAGTAATCAAAACTATCAATAATCATGTGGAAAAATGTTCTAAATCACTATTGATTAATGAAATAAAATTTAAAATGATTGAGATATCACCTCACACCTCTCAGATTGGCCAATATGACAGTAAAGGAAAATGATAAATTTTGGAGGGGATGTGTCAAAGTTGGGACACTAATGCATTGCTGGTGGAGTTTGGAATAGATCCAACCACTCTGGAGGGCAATTTGGAATTATTCCCAAAGGACTATAAAAGAATGCATATCCTTTGACCTAGAAATACCACTACTAGGTCTATATCCCAAAGGGATAAAAAGAATGGGAAAGGACCTACTTGTATAAAAATATTTATAGCTGCTTTTATGGTGGTAGCAAAGAATTGGAAACTAAAGGGATGACCCCCAATTGGGGTCAAATTGTGGTATATGATAGTGATGGAATGCTTTTGTGCTTTAAGGAATGATGACCAGGATGATTGAGAAAGAGCTGGAAAGACCTACTTTGAACTGATGGAGTGTGAAATAAGCAGAACCACGAAAACATTGTACACACTAACAGTAATATTGTGGAATGATTAAATATGATAGACTTAGCTACTAACAGCAATAAGATGATCCAGAAAAATTCCTATGGATTTATCAAAAAGAAAAAAATCTCCAGAGAAAGAACTGTTGGAGTAGAATGCAGGTAAAAGCATATGATTTATCAGTTGTTTATTTGGGTTTATGTTCTGGGGTTTTGATTTTATAAGATAGTCACAAAAAATAAATAATATGGAAATGTTTTGTGTGATAAAACATTTTTAACCGAGATTGAATTACTTGTCAGCTCCAGGAGGGGGGAAGAAATAAGAGAGGAAGACAATTTGGATCAAATATCTTCAGAGAACTTTTGTGGAAATTTGTGATTAAAATAAACAAAATTAAATTTAAAAGATAAGCATCTTCTGAGATAGTCAATAAAAAAGACAATGTGACATCATCTTTCTTTTTCTTGTTAGATGAAATATATTTTATTAAATGTCTACAACCTTTAAAGTTCTAATTTACTAAAACTTTATGCAAACTAGCATGTTGCATTTTGTCTCAGCATAAATCTAATTTTCTTTGTACCAAAAGTAAGCTCTCTTCAATGACATCAACTGGTTCATTTTAACATTAAAATAAATGTTTGGCTGTTCTCCCTTAAAAAAAGAACTCCCACACAAACTTCAATGTTTTCACACTGGTAGAGATTTCATAAGCTTCCATTACCCTGCATTTCAAGGTTATGGTCTTGGAGTAGCTATAAAATTTAGCTACAGGGGACATTAATCTCTAACCTATTCTCCAACTATTCTAGAGGACAGATAGAATTCAACATTAGGCCTTTTTCAAATAACTAAAGTTATATCTTTTT